>NW_005187421.1:748097-765331 GCF_000239375.1 Pundamilia nyererei
TGTTATTTAAAATTCAGTAAATGTACGCACATAATTGTACATTACATTTGGAGTCTAATATGTGAACCTGTGTGAATTACACCAAAAGCTCTTTGATATAACTGGAAACTCCGTCACAGTGTTGGATGTTTACTCCTCGATGTTTTTGTCAGTTTGTGTTCTTCGCAGCTGTAATTATCTACTTCCCCTGAGGACAAATAAAGTTCATCGTACTTGTAAGGGTCTTGTTTATGGAAAGTGACTCAGTGCTCAGTGTCAACAACTCCGCTGTTGTATTCTGGGATCCAGCAATGCTAATGACATTGTTATCAACTCTGTTGACAGCTCTACATCTTGTTTGCTGAGTACTCAGATGAATTGTTGCTTGTGATTCGTGAGCTGCTCCAGTCAGTTGATTAGATCAAATAATCATGAAATGAAATCATTTCATTTTACTCAAAGTGAAATAAAGCAGTGATGTTATTAAATAAAAATTATTAATGCGATGGAAATGCTGTGGAAAAAAAGGCAATAAAAGCCCCCGTGTTTTTGGCCCCCTTCACCCTTTCTTCTTCTTTTTTTAGATAAAAACCATTTAATTATTTATCAAAGTTTGCGTTGCCATTTATAGGCACATGATGCATCAAGCAAATATGAGCTACATTAAGAATTTATATCAGATTCAGAACTGTATGTTGCAAATAAACAAGAGTCTTTTTGAACAGATGCAAATAGAAGTGCATTAGGAAAATCTCTGTTGAATTATAAATTTCTTTCCTGTGTTTCAAGGATTTATATTACTTATTGCTGAATCCATTATATTCGCTGACTCTTTACTGTATGTCTTCCATTTGCTGGATTTCCCTCTTCCTATGTCTATGTTATATTAATGTGGATTGACTCAATTTTGCGGGTCAGCTTTACTCTTATCAGCTCTTCATTATATGTCATATCATAACTCATGAATTGCCAACAATTGTAGAGCTGTCTGTACAATCGGAAAACTTTCATATGAAAACTTTCATTCCCATCTATTACAATAATGCTTATCTTAGAGTGCAAAAACATTCAGTTTCTGTTGGACGCTGATTTACCATGTTCCATTCATTCTCTGTGATAAGTGGAGATACAGTGAAAGCTATTCAGCTTCAGTGCTGTGTGAGGATGCCGAGACTCCAAGGAACAGTTTCAATGACGGGAGGAAAGACACGGCCTTGGATTGTACTCATTTGTATCGCAGCTGCATGCAGTACATGAAAAAGCTCTACCAGCGTGTCAACAACAAGAGAGCAGATGAGTCGATTTTTCAGAAGCAGCATCTTAGTTCCTCTGAAAAAAAATCATCTTACACCTGCTGTTCAATTTCCCTCATAAAAACCCTCATAGTGAAACAGCTTCAGAAACAAAGAGACCCATCATATTTTTAGTGTTATACACTTTTAATGACCTAAGTTAGATGAACAGAACCACCACCCCAGCAAGACCACTGAAAGCCCTGACCAGCACATTCAGTTACTGATGCCTTGTGTATCATTGCTAGCGAGGAGCAATGGTTTTAAAGCTCTGTAGCTCCCTTTATGGTGAAAAAAAGAAGAAAATCATGGCTGTGGTAGCCTCATTACCAGGCAGTTAGAAAAGCATCAAAAAATAAATGGTACAAAGGGCCCAACAATTTAAGTGTGAATTCACAGTGGCAGAACAGGCCACAACACAGAACCTAAATGGCAGCTCTCCAAGCGTCCTTCTTACTAAAAATGACATATTTACACAGTCTTACAAGTCTGCAATATTTTCACAGGAACTTGAAATCACTGAGATTATGTTTATAATCAACCTGAACACCTTTTTTTTTCCCTATGAGCCAACGACAAACATTGTGATGCTATTGACATAGCATCACATTTCAATTTAGCCAGATATCAAGGAGAAACAAATCCCTTGAGGATTGTATCAGGAAGGGTGTCGGGCTAAAAAAAAAAAAAAAAATCTGCCCAATCACACATGTAGAGCTACCTGCTGTGGTTACCTCTGGTGAATAAAGCAGCAACCACAAGCAGACCACAACCACAAGAACACACTTTAATATGCAGTATCAGTACTAAAACATTTCTCAGAGATTTTGGTCCATATTGACGTGAGTTGCTGCCTATTTGTTGGCTGCACATTCACGATGGGGAATTCCTGTTCCACCCCCCTCCAAAGATTCTCACAAGTGTTCTGTTCAATCCACTGTGGATGCCGTTTGAGTAAAAAATTCATTGTTATGTTCAAGAAACCAATTCGAGGTGGTCTGAGCTTTGTAACGTGTTGTGTTACCCTGCTGGAATGAAAAGATGGGTACACACTGGGCATAAAGGGATAGACATGGCCAGCAACAATACTCAAGCAGGCTGTGGCGTTTAAATGATGCTCAGTTGGTACTAAGGGGCCTGAAATGTGCCAAGAAAAATCTCTCACACCATTACACCATCACCATCCCGGGCCATCGATACAAGGCAGGATGGAGCTTTCATGTTTTTTTTTTTTTGTTTTTTTTTTACAGCAAATTCTGACCCTACCATGCAAGACTCAACCAGATCATGTTTTTCCAATCTTATATTGTTCAATTTTGGTTGGCCCTTGCAAAATGCTTGAAGCAGTCTGGACATTTTCCTCTGATATTTGGCTTACAGATGAGCTATTTTTGCTCAAAGAAATGACACTCACTGGAAATTGTCTTTTTTTTTTCAAGACCATTCTCTTTAAAGCTTACAGATGGTTGTGTGGGAAAAGCTCAGTAGATCAGCAATCTTTGAAATACGCAGACCAACTCTTCAATCATCTTTCTTCCTCATTCTGATGCTCCGCTTGAACTTCAGCGGATAGTCTGGATCATGTCAACATGCCTAAATCCATGAAGTTGTAGGCCATGTAATTGCCTGATTACATTTCATTTACATGAGCAGTCAAACAGCACTCTCAAAGTCACTTCATCAGGTCACTAAAATCGACTATCTTGTTTCTGCTGTTGGTGTTTGTTAGAATACTTATAAAGCATTTTAATAGAATAATGGCAAGAATTCAAATGCCTAAAAGGGTTTTTACTTCAGTTTTGGTGAGTAGAATTCTCATTTTATTTGTCTAACAACAAGTGATAATTAACAGATATTATATCCGTGTCGTGTTACCTTGTACCACCACAGTTTTCTGCACGAACCTTGATAATTAAGCTTGCTAGTTATCACCTGGTTTGAAAAAAACATGGTGGCAACCTAAACGCTTGCTGAGTTTTCAAAATGTCTTCGTTAATGACAAGCACATACCAAGTTATTTTGCAAGCACTGTATATCGGGAATTATTCATGACAGCATGACACATGCAGGCAGGCATTTAATAAGTCATTTTACGCCCTCCTGAAGTGAATGTTTTGCATCAGTTCAGTAGGAATGAGATGTATGCATTGGTGGGTGTTTATTGGTTTTAATATGTTCTATTCTCGTTGTTTCTTCTGCATTTCCACGCTGTCAAACTCAACTCTTCTGACATCAGACTGATCTTCTTTATACCTTCTACAAGCCAATCAGTCTCTGTTCCCTGTTCTTTAAAACTCTGCGCTTTCATTCGGCCCTTGAGACTCTCATTTTTGCAACGGTGCTGCATCTCTACCGTATCCTGGACGTTCAAAGAGCATCATCCAAGTCTCCGTTTGCCATCTGTTCTACTACCACCAACAGTGTCTAAACTACAGGGGTCCTCTCCCACTTCCTACCGTTGTTGAATACACTGTTCTGCTATGTTGCTTCACTGGTGTCTAATTATCAAACCGGTTTTTAAAAACTAAAACTCTGTACATCAGTAAGTAACGCGCATTGCTTTTAACTGAGCTCTTCTCATTGATATGCATTTAAAATGATCAAACAGGACAAGTGGATCATGGGACCTGAATTTGGGGACTGCCCACTAACCTGGCTAACTGCATATATTTGGACTTTAATCAATAATTATGACCGGCAGAAAACTGAGGAATAAGGGAAAGATAACACAATTCAGTATTATCCATGGGTTACAAAATTCTTTTACTGCCAGAGTGCAAGAATATTTAAAGAGCCATCAGGCACAATGGTGCGATCATACTTGGTACCCTTTACAGCATGTGCGAGTGCCGTATGAAGGTCAACAGCTTTATGGGACGTTAGTTTTGGAGATGGAATCCTTTAAAGGGCCCAGTTACATTTCAAAAGTTCAACTATACTTCAAGAAAAATTACCTCATTTGTGAAACACATAATGAGAGCAATGGAGTGCATCCCTCGCACAGTATTTAGCTCTCTCCTCTGTACAGTATAAAGCAACACTAGGAACAGTGATACTTTATACTGTAGACTTGAACTCAAAGACGAGTTCATGTTTGTAGACTTCCCACAATAGCTCTCTTTGCTTGTTTCCACAAATATCTTTTCACGTAGGAGTTAGAAAGGAGATGCATGCACTCACATTCATAAGGTTGCAGATTTGCGTGCTTTGCAAATAGTAGCATTGCGTATCCTCATCAAATCTACAATGTGCTCAATCTGGAGTGACATATCCATCTCTACTAGCAGACATCTCAATGCATGTGCAGATTTCTCCAGTTGCCTCTCACTCTATTTGATACAGACCTGTCCTCTCAGACCCTACAGAAGCATGGGTAATGAAGGCACTCCCAGCTGTGAATTCATTCATAGATCATCGGGTGATTTTATTAATGCATGAAGACTTGCTGGGTAGACCCAGTCCTCACCCTCATCCCTCAGGAGAGCATGATTAATGATGTTCCCCCCAAACTGCATCAGTTAGCCACCGCTATCTGGTATTTGTCTTTACAAGATCGTATCGACTTTTGGGAGATCATGCAGAAAATGAACTGTCATGTGTGCAGGAGCTCGCTGAACGAAGGGTGGTAATACCTCCGTTCTGTGGGCGAACAGAAACAAGGCTTAGCGTGAAAATAGACACCACGAAAGGCTTGTGTAGATGGCGATGCACAGACACCTCCTTGGTCTCACTGTGAGAGTAGAAATCTTGTTCTGCCTTTAATAAGTGTGGCTCCCAGCTTCTTTTATGGAAATGGGTTTTAACAGAGGTCTCAGCGAGGATATTATAACATATCAAGCTGTTCCACTGTTTGGTTACACCACATAATGGCATCATTATTTCTTCCTCTGCGTACAGATGGAAAATTTACCACCGCACACTGACATCAGGCTTTGCCTTTGTACTCTGTAAATGGCTACTTAAAGTCAGATTAACATCTAAGACCAAATTTCTAACACCCTTTGATTTCAAAGAGGTTTTTCTCTTCCATTCTTGGTGGCTTTTACACATTTGCACAGATTTCAGAAAGGCATTATAACAACATAGTACAAAACTTTACATAATGACTTGTTTGTTGTTTATATGTACTTTTCTTCAAAGACATAATCTCCATATTTTTTTTTATTCAATGCAGAAGCAGTCTTTGATCTTCCAAGGTCTAATATGACAATGACTTCCGTGGCAATTACAACCGATAATTAAAGCAATACCTCTCCCTATTCCAAATTTGCTGGGCATGTGAAACACTTTCACTCGCAGTTCAGGAATTGGAAAGCTTCTTCCGGTGAGTCGGAGTCAAATATAGACATTTAGAATTTTCAAAACAGAAAATATCAGTACATCTATTATCACCCTCTGTTTTTCTTTTTTTGCTGTGTAGTCAAGCTTGAACTTATTTTTGCCATCAATCACCTAGTAAGGCAGCCCATATCCACAAACCTTTTCTGTTTCAAATCAGATTGTATTTTTTCCTCTTTTCCTTGTAATTCAGAGTGAAATCTTAAAATCTAAAGTCACTACCTGGTCCAAGAAGTCATCCACCAGCTATGTAAGGGGCAATCTGGAAGAAAACGATTGCATCAACCAGGCTAATAATAAGTTAAGCCTGAGGCTGATTTTCTGACACAGCAGTGCTGAGGCTATGAGGGAGATCAACAAACAACAACCAGTGGAGGGAGAAAAAAGGAAGGCAGGCCTCTTATTGAGGCAATTCACATCTGCCCGACAGGGGGTGGAATGACTGCCTTGGGAAGATAATTGTGCCTGGAGAAAATCCAACCACAGGAACACTCAGAATTTTATCAGCAAACCACCTTCCTCCTTCGCTGATAGGCTCGGATATGAAAACTGGCAAGGTGCAGGTGGGGAAGCTGGGAGTGTCATTACTGGAGGGTCACCGCACATATGATAACCCTCACCAGTCTTTTATTTCTTTCACTTTGTTTATGCTCTCCACTCGGTTGCGTGCTTGATGAGGTAAACACATTGGTCTCCTGGCTTTTGAAATCAATTGGATTCTGGATTTGTCTCGGCAGGCTCCTGACGGACCCTGTGGTGCGGCCTGTTATGGGGCCGTGAGGAGTGCTCCTGCTGCCCTCCTTCCCTTCAAATACTGCGAGAGGAGGCACAAAAGCACTCATCACTAACTCAAAGGCGCAAGCAAAGATGCCACCGCAGTCTCTCTTCACCCTGCTTCACTCAGCTCTCCAACTGTGTTGCAGTATTGGGCAGAGGCCAAAACAACGCAGTATTTGGATGAGCCTTGTTCCTGTGAGAGACCGTAAAGTAGGTTGAGAGGACAGCCGTGTACACAAGCCTCTTCCTAAGCTAATGAACATTCTGGAAAATAATTAACGAGATGCAGCCAAATGTTGTGTTTGACCTTAGCTACCTTCATCTGTCTCCTCTAAAAGCAGCTCCATTTTACAGCTCACGATGGCTTACTTATCCATTAGTTTTAGTCTATTGGTAGATTAATACAATTCATATTACAGTTTGTTAATTGATGGCAAGTGTGTTTCTCCTAGACACAAATTACTTTGCATAACCTTTGGATGTGCATGGTTAACGCTGTAAATTTATTTTTTCCCCTTTTAATTCCAAACAACAATCTTTTTTTAATCTTTAAATAAAAAAAAGAAAGCTTGCGTGCATAAACCTAACCAAAAACAAAACATTCTCAAGATTTGCACCACTTCTACTGCATCTTTTTGTGGACTCTGTCAGTCTAAAATTGGAGCGTGTTCTTTCAGAGTTTTTGTTTTGTTATTGAGACAGATGGTGCTTCAATGCACCAATGCCAAGGAGCACCTTGTGCTCATGTCAGGGATACTTGCAGCTTTGACAAACTGGCAGTATTTTAACACCCAGGGAATGAAAATGGGCTGGTTGTTTCTATCAGCGTTAATGGAAATATAAGCGTAAATAGATATGATATACTGGGTTTGAGACCAGGCACCCAAACATAATGACGATATGTGTTCTTTTATTCTACCTGCATTACCGGGACAATTCCAGCTGTTCCATCTGCTATTTCCATGATATTAAGCTTCACCGTTATTAAATTGATCCAATACTCTTCTTTACCTCCTTTTTCATGCCAATAATAATCTATTTCCAGTTCTTTAAAGCAATTTTGTCATTCTGCCTTTCAAACTCTTATTTGTGTAACCCACCTGCATCCCCACCTTATCGTGGATGTTTAGAGAGTGTCATCCATGTTTACATCTACCACCTGCTCCACCATTGTGCGTATAATGTCAGCAAGTCATCTTCAAGCAGTGCTCAGAGTCTCTATATCAATAAATAATGTTGATTACTTTCACTTGATCTCTCCTTATTGACATCAAAGTTATTCATGCATGTGTGTGTGATATATGATGAAAAGGTGGTGATGTTTAAGGTGCTGTGTTCAAGTCAGTGTACACTACATTTCATTACCGTTTAGTTTAATTATCCATTCTTCTGTGCCAAGGTGACATATTGTAGTTTTTACTCATATTTGACTGTTTGATGAACAAAATAATGACCTGCAGTTGAGTTCGGTGGAACGTTTTCTCGCAAATGGCACAAGCAAATATCGAACGCCATTTTTATCTGCATCTGAAGCGAGCGTTCGATTTACTGTGTGCTTTCTTTTTTTATTACAGCTGTTTCTTGATTGATCAAATTTGTTTTTTTTTTATGCAAACGCAAACATTCTCCGTGTTTGCGCAGCGGCACACATAAAGCTGTTCCAAACTTACTGTTTGAATTGTGCTGTAATATGTTTTTCCTACATGCATATCAACACAGCTCTATGTAGAATTCTAATGCTGGTCAATATAAGAAATGGGGTTCAATTTACAACGACACAAAAGTGGAAACCAGGATCGCGCATGAGAAACAAAATATTTTGCACGTTTTCTTGATACAGTCATTAACACTGATTGCTTAGCTAAATGGAGATGAATGCAATTAAGTTAAAAAAAGTATTCAGTTTCTGTAATAGGTAAATTTCTCATTTGTGATAGCTACAGTGATATATTATTAAATCACAAAGCTTGAGTCGTCTTCCCATTTGGGGGTGTCAGGCTATAATGTCAGCACAGTTCTGACATTATTTGTAAAAGGGCTCTTCAGCAGGTTGCTGTCAGAAGGGCCTGAACCCAATCCTCCTGGCTGAAGGATCATCTCCTTAATTACCAGGTCACCCTGACACTGAAATGAGGTATGATTTATGAGGAACATTACAGTTCAAGTGTTCATAACAGTAATAAGAATCCAGGACACTTAAGGATGATTACAATTATTTCTGCAGTTCAATTGTTCAGGGACCAAGAAGGATGTGCACTCATGGTTCTCTTAATCAGGTCTGAGCTGATTAGTGGTTGTAAATAATCTTAATATTTATTTTAACCTACTTTAGGTAAGAGATGAGGTTGGATTTGTCTCTTTACTGCTCATATCCTATTAGATTAGTTGGCAGGTGCAAAAAAGGCACTACTTTGCTTTTTTTTGTCCCACCAAGGTCATTGGAATTCAAAGAAAACAGACTTTTAAAGAAGATTTCTAATGTGACGAGATAGAAAGGCAGACTGCAGTGAGATATTCCCAGTGGTAGAACTTTTGTGATAGTTTGTGAAATAGCAAGGCGGTCTGTTCAAGGCTATTGCCTCTCACTCCTGCATTAAATGCACAGGCATAAATACATCAGTTCACATGCGCTCGCTGGGAGCAGTCGAAAGGTGTCCGGGGAGATGAAGGAAATCAGTTAATGAAGCATGTGCAGCATATGAGTCCGACTGAAAAGAGATGGCCCACCCAAGAAAAATCGACATCAGCTGTTTAAGCACCCTTCTTAGCATTATTTCCATTTAACCATGACTATAATCATTCCCCAACCTCAGCACTTTTTTTAAATTTGGGAATTTTAGCATTATAATGTTTTAGAAGGCACTGTTAAAAAATGATGACGTCAACAGGGACAGCGGATCACCTGAACAGAAACAAAGACCATACAATCTCAGTTTAATCTCAAGGACTAGTTTTAAAATGATAGATAATAACATTTTTGAAAGGGGATTATCAAATATTTCCTCTTTGTGTTTTGTCTTTTGTGTTTAAACACACACACACACAAAATGTATCATATACAAGAAGATATCTGCCCCGGTCCTATCATCTGGCTTTAGATAATACACAGCCTTATTTAATTTGCCTGTTTCCTTCGTAGCATCTTTGGTAGAAGTCCAGGAGCAGCTGTACACTTGAATTAGCTTGATTACTGCAGACACTGATAAATAAAGACCTTCACTGAAAAGTTCAACAGTGAGCTGACATGCAGCAGTATTTCTCAGCGCATGTCGAATAACTTAAGGTTGGATCAATAGGCGAGTCCCTTTCTATATCAGGCGAGTCTCCAGCAACTACCCTTAAAGAGCCATTATTTACTGCTTGCCCACATTGCAACAAATGAACCCAGCATGGGCCCATTAATGTGTAATTAGAGAAAAGAATGAGACAAATATTTAACAACACGAGTGTTTCTGCTCATTAGATCAGCTTCAAAAGGGGAATTATTAATGCTTTCCAAGCTAGGACTAGTGGTAAGCTCGGGTTACAGGAGAAAAAGTTCAGCTGTGATTTCTTCCTCTGCTGTAGCATTGTCTGTCTGTCTGTCTGTCAGCAAGATTACACAAAACCCGCCAAGCTGAACTTGATAACACCAGGAGGAGACATGGAACACTGGCAGTTTTAAAAAGGCAAAATTGCAATCCACTCTTCAGTGCCTTACTGGTTTAGTTAGCTTACCAATGATATACTGTTGCTTTTTAAGTCTTGTTAAGGAATGCAAAAATCTCCTTGTGATGCCACAGATGACAACATCAGTCAAAAATAATAACACGATATCAGATTAATTGCAAAAATCTGTTCTGTCTCCAGTTTGCCACTCACAAGCTACTCCATGTGGTAGTGGTATACATATTTACTTAAAACGTGTAATGTTTCTGGTTTAAGACTAGGAGCAGATACAGGAAGGGCATAAGGTTGTCATGAACTGTGTGTGGAGCAGTGTTGGGACTAACGCGTTATTAAGTAACGCGTTACAGTAACTACATTATTATTGTGTAACGAGCACGGTAACTAGTAATTATGCCAAAATCAGGAACGTGTTAATCGTTACTGGGATTTAGATAGGATCGTTATTCGTTACTTCGTGTGGTGGCTATCATGGAGCTTCCACAGTTTCAATAACATTAGCAAGTGGTGGAGGCAGCAGGTGGATGAGGGAAAGGGAAACTGGAGGCAGACCCGAGGCGGCCGCCGGTCCGAGCGTCAGGTGAACTGAACTTCAGGTAAGAAGTTATGACCTGCAGTCCATCTGGGTCAGATATAAACCAAGTTTAGGTGGAGTTTATTTTCGTTATGCTGACTTTTTCGTACTGGGTACTAGCTAGCATGACAGAGTTTCTATACAGCTGGGTGGTGCTTTGATACTGATGTTGAACTTTATTTTGTTCATAAGGTTAATTATTAGAGTTGCCAACCGTCCCCTAAAAAACAGAATCGTGTCGTATTCAGAGAAAATATTACGCGTTTCTTATTGAGGTGAAAAGGAACAGTTTGTCCCGGACTTCAGCTACAATGAAAAAGGCACAAAGCTGGACTTATTCTGTGTCTTTACACTGTCAGCTGTCTCTTCTCTCATTCTCTCCCCTCCCTCTCCTGCTGCTACTTCAATCATGAAACTGATCAGTGATCAGCTGATCGGCTTTTCTCTCTTGTTTGTTTATCGCTCACTTTGCGCCAGAAAGACGAAACCAGCGGATGTCGCGTTAAACAACAGCAGCACGTTTAAGCTTGATCAGCTGTTGTTAGAATTTATTTAATATTACTTTCTAGTATCAGCTGATGTTTGCTGGAGCCACAGCTGTAAAAGCTGCTGGTCATGATATCGTTTGGTTATCTGGTGAGAGGGAAACATGAAGATGAAACCAGGAGATGTCCTTACTGGATCATCAGAGCTGAACAGGTGATGGAGAAACAGGTTTACCTTTTAGGTGACATGAATGAGTTGAAGGGAAGTTATGAACTGTTTCTGAGAGACAAATAACACCAGGATCCTTTTTTAGGTAGCTGACAGCTGGTAACTGTGCAGGGGCAAGTGTTGCCAGGGGGGCAGGTGGGGCATTAACAGGGAGAGGGGGGCACAAAGAAGTACTTTTCTTTCTTATTCTCATTTAAAATGTCTCGCTTTTAAAAAATAATTATCTGAATCTTACAACAAAAAGCGCACATGACGCTGTGACGTAGGCTAGAATCATGGCGGCGAACAACGACGGTCCAGGTGTGGGATTTCTCTCGTGGAAATATGCAGATTATTTTTCCCTTTCTATTGGTAGGTGGCACAGTGCACTTGTGGCAAGTAAGCAAGCTAGACGACTGCCAGTCTGGCTGGGTATCCAGTTACAGAAGCAATACATTAACAAGAGAATTCTGAGTAAAACCAAAGTTACTTTCCCTAGTAACTAGTTACTCTGAGAGTAACGAGTAACTTGAAGTAACTGAGTTACGTTTGATAGAAGTAACTAGTAATGTAACTAAGTTACTAATTTAAAGTAACTTACCCAACACTGAACATAACACATGAGACGAGGTACCTTAAAAGTAAGAGAAGCAAAACAAAACACAGCGCACAGGCAGGAGACTACCAAAGTAAAACAGGAAGTAACAGTAACATGCCCAGAGACGCAGACAGACACACAGAGACATGACTGGGAAAACATGGATTAAGAATGAAACACAAAGAAGGAAGCTAGACAAGAACACAAGTATGAACACAGACACACACAAAGAGACACAGGGAAAACACATAAGAGGGAATCTAATAATCAAAAGCTAAACAGAACAATCTTGGCACTTTAGAATAAACTCAAGACTAACAAAGTGGACTTAAACATAAACCATAATAAAAAATGACAAAAACTCAAAACGCTGGGTGAAATGACCCAGGGCCATGACAAAGGTATAAAACTACCCTCTGTGGCGCTCCGGTCTTGTGAGCAAAGAAACAGCTGAAAGCAGTAGCATCTCAAGTACAAATTCAAGGCATGATTTTGCATTTATTTGTTATTTTGGAATTTTTCAAGCATAGAGTAATACTTATTACATTGCTGTAATGGTATGTTAACAATATCTTACTTTCGCCCAACTTTGTTGTTTAAAAAATGATTCATTAATACTGCAATGAGATGTTTTTTGGCCACACTGGTTTGGAATCAAGATGTGAACACACAACTGACATTATCACCTTCTGATCTGATGTGGTAAACAGTTGCTCATTTACACATCCAACAGATGCAGAGCAACATTAGCATTCATTTGAATTCACAATGAATCTAAGTCCAGTATTTACACTCTGCTCAGTCTACTCTGAATTTGAACGCCTCTCTTTAAACCGCCGCTTTGTTCACCGGATACCTTTTTCTGCTGTTTGATGCTTTCACCAACACAGTAACAGTCAGTTAAAATACCAAGATTACAGGCCGTAATCAACGAGATGAAGAGAACTGCGAGGTTGGGTGAATTCTCAGGGGGGTCCTCTATATGAGTGACTGCTGAGCCATTTTCACACATTAACTTTCAGGGGAGTCATGTGAGGATATTGGCCACAATCTCTCACATGCAGCCCAAAGCTAGTCAGTATGCTTCAGATGCATTTTCAGGGAAGGGAGATGCTTGGATAGAATGTGCAGGATCCAGACTTGCTAGCGATAAAGGCACTGGGCAATTAACTGTGGTGACTAGTGAGGTGACAGGTTAAAAACCTACTAAGGTGGTACATTTCTGTATCACACGCACATCTGTCAGGTGAAGTCTGGAGAAGTTCAACACTGCACCGCTTTTGTGAACACTGCTCTGTACTGATCCGCGGTGCTTCAAATATGCTGCATTAAAAAGGGTAAAATAAAGAATGTGAGCACGAGTGATATTTTAAATATCACACCAGGTGTCTGGAGCGTTGTCATTTTCATGAAAGGTGCTTCCTCTGTAAGTCAGCCTGCATGGCATTAACAAAGCTTCAAACTCAGAAATTCCATTGCTATATCGATCCAAGAAATCCAACTGGCAGAGTTTCAGCTAGCTTCATCATCAAAAGTCAACATCTTTATCTGCGTAAACAGAGAAAGTGAATCTCAGTTCACAGTGAATTGCTGTGAAATACGAAACCTTGGTTTCACAGGGATTGCATTAAAGATTGTACCTGGCGCTCTCTATGACTTAACAGAAGCACTGGAGTTAGTGCTGACTGACTTAAGCATACTGTAGTGACTGGTAGCAGTGGGAAAAGTGCTATCCAGCCTTAACTTACTCCTGTTGCTCTGATTAAAATTAATGCAGTAGCCTGCTTCATTTCGCAGTGGTGGAGCGTCTTCATGTAATGGTTAATTCATACGCCGGTTTTGTTTTCATCGTATTCCATATTATATTTGGGCTGTGTTTAGTCTCACCTGGGAAGAATTCCTTCCTGTCCATCCAGTTCTCAGTGGCAGTTGATCATGCTCCACAACATCCCCCATAATCCCTTGCTCTGCTTCCATTTGATGTCATCTTTTCCCGGGGATTAGCACGGGTGCCCTGAGGGCTTGTGATAAGCATGCCTTCTTAGAACAGCCCAGTCAATGAAAAAAAAAGAATCAGGATACTTAAAAGTTTCACTTACACATACACAGATGGTAACGCACATACAAAAACACACAAATATGTCATACACCAGAAAACTAAAAAGAAACTCATACATGATCGCCAAATACTGTCAATTATTCATCCAAATCTTTGACTGTGGATGAATCAATGGAAATTTACCAAATGTGAAAAACACTTAGAATATAATTTTGCCAATTTATTCACACACACACACATATATATAATAAAAATGTTCCCAGCTGGAGTTTATCTGTCAGCAGTTGAACAGTGAGCCCCGAGGCTAGAGTGCGATGGCTGTGTGTGCAGAACTGTTTGGATAAAAACAATATTCTGTCAATTACAGTTTTTGCAGTGGTCCCTGTAGACTGGATTTTTTTAAGCGTTTGGAAGTTTGTCCAGGGCATTTAAGTTTTGAAATAATATTTGGCTTACATCCTTTCTCTCCCTCTCAAATGCAGATTGATCTCATAAGCCTTGTAGACAATAGAAATAAAACAGAAAAATTAAGATTCTTTTTTTTTTTTTTTTTAAATCTGCTTCTACTTATTTATCTCACTCAACGACAAAAGAAGGTAGCTGACACCAAAACCCGAGAGGATGTAAACTGACATTTCAAAGGTAAAATGCACAAATGACAAGTGAAATAAACTCAGTGACAAGACTTTGAGGCCCGCTGTTAAAAAAAGGTTCTTTTATTCTTACACAAAGCTAATTGCGTAAAAATCAACCCACTGTTTAATGCTTTTCAGAGTAGTAAAATTCTACCACTTCAAAATGAACTGAAATAAACCACAAGTATAGTCCAACCACTTTTATGCACCTGTCAGACCACAATAGAGCAAGAAGCAGCGAGGACTGAGGATAGGTTTAATAACCAGAACACAAAACCGCAATGATCTCACATCTTGGTTTTCAGTCAATATCCAGCGATCAATACTTGGACCATGCTGAAACCAACATTTTCAGATTATACCAAGCATAAATGATGTATGTCATGGCTGAGTTATTGACCCCGGAATGAGAAAAACAAAAACAAAGTATATACACACATAAATAACTCAGAGACCCAGATGTCTGCGGGTATTTAGGGCTGTCATTACTCCAACATAAGATGCTGCCACAATTTATAGTCCCGTCTCCTTTGCACATCCTTTCACCACTTATGCACAGAAAAATAGGATCATCTGCATCTCTCTGGAGGACACCCCCATTGGGCTTTGTGTGGCTTATATGTGTACTACTAAAATTTTCTTCTTTGCACTTCTAATCATTCAACAGATAAGGGAAGGGTGGGTTGTTCTCAGTGAAAAAAATAATAATAATGAGAGACACACAAAAAAGTTAATGAGGTTTTTCCTGTATTACACCTCTAGAGGCAGTGGGTCCGCTAAGCAGCAATGTCATTAGACAGGAATTAAACTGGGACTGTTGTTTTGCTGTGCTATCAATTCATGTGCTTTAATTGCATAACCGAAGTGTTGTGCCAAAACAAGGCGAGCTGAAGATGCAGCAGCGTGAGTGTGACTGCTGCGTGTGTCGGTGAACAGAAGCCTTATTGCTGTTATTCTTCTAGAAAATAGGGCTTCTATACACACACAACCCTGCTTTCTTTTTTTTTAAGTGCAAAGTCTTAAACTGGAGCAGACACAAACTCAGTCCCAAGAGAAGCAATACATTAGCGAACACCCTTTAGCAAGCTGGGGACTATGTCCTAATAGTATTTTAAAGCAGCGACTCTTGGCAATCCATCATGGAGATAGCAATCCCAGCCTGTCCCCTCATACTGCAATCATCCACACAGGTGGCTCTATGCACATTTATGCACCAGGTAATTCATACATGGAAAAAGCAAAAAACAAAACAGAAATATGCAAAAAAATAATAGAACTTTTAACTATTTTAAAGTTAAAGTAATCTACGTTTTTATCAGCCTACTAGAAGAGGAAAAAAAAGGGAGAGGAAACCTGTGCACTGCAGAGCAGGTAGACAGCAATGACTTTGCTCAAGATAATGTCATTCAAAAGGAAACTGTCCCACTTCTTTAACACTCAACCCGTGTCCTCAAAGCTGAAAGCACTTTAGGGAATAAAATAGGCCACAGCTACATCTCTGGGAAATGTCATGTGAGCAGTAAGGTTAGGATATTTTGGGGATAGCGATGGTGTTGGGGTTTGTTGGAAGAATAATGCAAGATACCAATTAAATAAAAACACAGATGGTATAAAACATAGAAACACCCACTGGTTTCGGACTGTGTTTTAACGCTTCAACAGAACAGAACACGACCTTATATGGACAAGGGTTGAATGCTAATTTATCAGCTAACCAAACGCATAAAGTTTATGAATGCAACAGCTAATTAGTGCCATATAACAAAATTCACTCACCCAAACTAAAGCACAAACATCTTGGTTGGTCAGTACCCCACAACAATAATATTAGCAACATTACCTGTTAAAAATTCTCCAAAATAACGTAACAGCACAAATGTAGTAAAGGACTCTGGTTTAATGACTAGAAATAATGACCGAGGCCTCGAAGACGCTGATTAGCTCCATCTTCCAGCTGGCTGAGTTGGGACACCTGACTTTCAGTGCTGCCAACCCTGTCGAATCAATTATCCAGGTGGATGAAAATTCAACCAAGAGTTGTTATGAAGAGGAATATTGTCCACACACCAAAACTGTATTTTTGTACCAGACTATAAATATGTTTTTTTACGGATCCCCGCAAGGAACAGGGGAGAAAAAAATTAAGATAAACTTTTGCGAAATCTCGCAAAATCTTAATTTTATTTTCTCCCCTGTTCCTTGCGGGGCTCCGTAGTTTTTAATGGTGTGAATGTGGGGATAGCAACTTTAGGTCTATGGGGATTGCCTCAAGTGGCACCAAGAGGAACTGTAGTTTTTGCCACTTCAGCGCTGGCTGTTTTTTTTCAGTCTCTATAGTTGCCCCTTGTGTCAAAATGCAAGAAGAGGAACTACAGCAAAGCTACCGTTGGGTAAAATATATATGGATTTACTAAACCTACTGAGAAAAATTTATCTAAACTACTGACACTATACAAGTGATGCATTTTAAAAAATGGGCTAATCTCCATGCTTTTAAGAAAGTATTAATGAGGCTATTACAGAAAACAGAGCTGCTCCCAAATAACTAATGGCTTGCAACACCTTCCCTGAATATTTCTTAAACTGATAAATCTTACTTCAGAACATTAAAATACTTTTTTTT
>NW_005187421.1:765436-773975 GCF_000239375.1 Pundamilia nyererei
TATATATATATATATATATATATGTCCAAAAAACCTCCTACTGTAATACATTACTATACATAAACAGAATGACACACATTTTTATGGATAAATGCAGGTACATTCAAATTTCAGATCAATAATAGAAAGCGAAACAATAATTGACAGAGATAAGGAATAAAAGAAATCCACTGCTATGTTAGGTTCACTTATCTTAGAGTAGGGTTTGCTATATTTATTTAAACGATATAATCTGTGAACTGAAAACTCTGGTGAGCAAGTGAAAGTGAGGAATCAGCTCTAAGATTGTATTATATTTACTGTTATTGTTGATTTGACAAATTTATCCCGTCACGTCTATAAAGGCTGCTGAATTGAACACCATTGATTCGAACAGAACAGAAATGTCAGGGAGAACAGGCGCAGACAGACCAACACACAGACCAAAATCTGACAGATGTGTCAAAATATAAAAATACTACATTTTCTTTTCATCTCTCTGTTTTTTTTCTTCCCTTTGTTGAGTGGGGGAGTAGAAATGTTTCCCTCCCTGCCACATTCCCTTTCCTTTGTTGCACTGGGATGATGAAGGCCTTCTTTATTCTCACACCGCCGCGCTGACTGAGTGATCCTTTGTTCAAAAGCGTGTTAATATTTTCATTTGCCTGATTGCATTATGAAGAAGTTCTTTCAACTCTGGGGAACAAAAAGCATAGAGAATAGTGGGAAAGAGTTTAACATATCCATCCTCAGCCCGCACACCTCAACCCTTCATGACTGCTATTCCTCCCAACCTTTGTAATTGAACCTGAGATATCAGGATGGGCGGTGCTGATGCCAGGTGCATACTAAAAATAGTGCTCTCTCATTGGACCCTCTCCTAGGGATGCCATTTTGTCATGAATTATGCATATATGCAAATACGGGACAAGAAAATGGATTACTTGAAAGGGCACCTGTGGTTCCCAGCTCAAAGATATACGCAACAGGGGAAATGAAGCAAACTGAGCTATCATTTAACTGATGCACAGCTGTAAGAAGTGGAGAAACACTCTCTCAGACAGTTCAGTAATTCAAAAGTGGGTAATGACTGATAAATGGAGACAAAATCAAAAGCAGACAGGAGTTTATATATGCAGGTATGTGAAGGGTACTCTCATCATTCAACTCTTTATTCACAAGATGTTTAGTGTAATTACTTTTAAAATTTAAGGATATTTAAGGCAAGCTGGAGCACAGTATAGCATAATTTCTTATTACTTTAAGTTAACTTAAACGATAATAATTTGATTAAATGCAGCATGGAAAGTACTAATACTGCTAATGATAATAATGATATTGTTTTGACATAAGTGTCTGGCTCATATAGGAACTATTTTATCTATGTGATAAATAGATATTTTATGATATCAAAGTTTATTAATCATTGCAATTTGGTCCAAAGAATCAGGCTCCTTCTGAAATTTCTTGCAGACAAACCACAACAAAGACTGTATATAAAAAGATTGATGCAGGCGCAATGACAGTCAGTACTTCCTGTTTTGAGGCCATGAGTTTTACAAGATACCAGTGGTAAATAGCAGAGCTATTATCCGACACCAGCAATCTTCTTTAGCAAGGTCCAAAAATATACTGGTAATATACACAGAAATTAATAACTGGTTATCAGTGTTTTCTGCTGATTTAATTATGAATAAAGTAGTAAAATAATATACATACTGAGCAATGTATGGGATGGGATTTTGAAATGTGGTAACATGTGGACAAAAAGTCTGTCAAAAAAGCAAATTCAAGCTGTAGCACATTCAAATTCAATACCACAATAGGTACACTGAAACCCAGCTACATTATTCATCCACTGAAAATGACAATAAAATCTCTTGTCTTGCAAAAGAAGTGCATTTTTTAAAAAAAGATGCAGGCTACATAGACCATCTAAAGCCAAATCTTTTGAATTCTTCAATGCTGCACGAAAAGCACCTTTAAAGTCATATTTTCCCCATAACTAAATGCTTTTTATGTGTTTTAAGGAGTTTTAAAAGCACTCCACCGTTTGCTGTGATTAAAAGTAATTACTGACTGATGTTACTCTGGTTATTCCTGTGGTATTTCCGACAGCCAGTCATATTTAGGCTTTTACTTTATCAAGCTATGGATTACTGCGTGCCACTGCTCAGGGTCTTCTACTACATAAAGGAACCTCTAAGATAAAACTGCAGCAGACATAAATGTGCTCTGCTTTATTCAATCCCAAGGCATCAGACAAGAAAACCAATCTTACCCAGCATTTCTCTGCTAGTGTCTCTGAATCCATCACTTTAAATACCTCCTCTTACTGGCACCTACTCATGTATGACTTCCCCGTGGTATAGTGCACTACTTGCCATCATCATCATGCTCTGCAGCTGCAGACTCTGCATTTGGAAGCTTCTCTATAACCATTACAATTAATTGTTAAAATCTGAATGCAAAATTAAATATATAATACCACTGAGAAATTATAATGGGCAAATGCAGGCAAATGTTTGCACTGAGTTGATTCAAATTTCAAAACCTCGTAGTCCAAATATGAAGCAATTCTATGACTGCATCCTGATATCTGAAACTTTCTAAAGGTCCGAGGGAGATGAATGAGGTCTGGCCTCTAGCTGTGAAATAATCCCCTTCCTCCCTGACGAAGATTCATCCAATACAAAGCAAACTAAGGCACACTTTCTTTTCTCCTTTCATGTGGGCACAAGAGAGCCACACACAGCCTTCTATAAAGTGTTGAAAGCAGATGGATGCACTGTTAGTGCTGAGCAAAGGTGACAGCTCTCAGTCATCCGCTCACTGCAGGTGAAATTGGGGTCTCAGTCTTGACACTGGCGAGACCCATGTGACTGGGGCTCAGGCTTAAAAAGCTTGAATGACAGATACATGGAGGAAGCACGAGAACAGGGTAACAAGAAGCCGGGAAGCTGGGCTAATATCCTTAGTCACACGGATGTCTCTGTGCTTACATGTGCGGATATGTGAACTTCATGCTCTGCGAGTATGAATAAAAATTGATTCTGTTGTCTCTAAAGAAACAGAGCAATTATCCTCTGTCTCCCTCCCATCTGCTGTTTTTGTTGTGCCTAAGATGTCTAAGCTATGTTGTCCAAGTGTGCTGGCTGGGGAAGACATATTTATCCCATAAGCTTTTGTCTCATTAGGAGAAGCTATACAAGCGTATTTCCCCAATGTCCTTTGCACATGTGATACAAAGTTCACCCGCTCTAAGCAATGTTTTCTTACATGTTACACAATGAACATCAGTTGACTGCACTGAAAGCATCCTTTGGTCTTTCTGTAAACTTTGCAAACAACATTGTTCTTTGTTATGCTTAGGTGCTTAATTAGAGGCCAATATATCACTATAAATATTGGAATGACTTAAATATACCGGTAGGTAAACTGTATTTACATAAACACATTACATTTCTGTACGTTCTTTGTCTTTTGGTTATTAAAAGATGATGGCTAGTTATTATGACTGTCTAACTAGCCACAGTAAGTCCAACAACCAATGACTACTGATATAGTCCACTAGTGTAAATCCAATCTCGCATAGACATAGACAGAACCACCTAAATTATACAATTGAGGTACCTGAATGATGCAATCATATGAAAGATGCGTTGCAGTCTTGAAAAGAGCGACCAGATGGGGGGATAAGATATGTTATTACTGTAAATGACGCTGCTGTTCTCATTCGCACAACATCAAATATCACTTTACATTAAATATACAAGTATAGCTTTTCGTGTGACTCCCAACTCATTACGTTTGTACACATATAAAAGAACCCTTAGAATTACATTTAAATGCTCAGACTAAACATTGTTCTTTAATTTGGTTTGGTTTGTGTAAAGGGGAATACTTAAACTCAATTTAGCTTTGCTGCCCAAAGCTAGTCCAAGCAGTCACTCAAAGTAAAAGTAAAGTGGGTGGAAAGGAAACAAATTAAGGAGGAAACACAAAACTCCCAAAATGGACATGAATCAGAGCCTCCTCACTGACCTGTGACTTTCTCATCTGCCACCCCCTACTTACTAATGCAGGCTTTATCAATCTTAGTGCATCTAATATTTCAACAAGCATTGCTTCAAACACATTTTAAGTTATGCAACATGTGGTGGTGATTATCTAGCACAGGCTTTGGGAAATCTTGCAAGTTAAAACATTTGTTGGCCATGAGATTATAAAACGCGTCGCAGCCTTATGTCACGAGAATGATCAAAATTTGTGTACATACAGAAGGTTTCAACATGTGGCTCCATTTAGCGATTGTGCGTTGCAAGGTTATTTATGTTTTTTACCATATTGAATTCTCCAGGTGGCAGTCCACTAAATTAGCAGCTCGGCCAATTGCTGATAGCTGATATATTCGTCCAATTGCTCAAGCCCTCGGGGTATGTGCAGGTGACTTCACAGCGCTTCATAAAAATAAACTTATTTGTGCTCTCTGGTAGCCAAATAAATAATTAAAACACTTTCTAATTAAAACCAACATTTTTGGCAAATGTGTGTTGCAGTTTGTTTGATACCCATTTTGCAGCATCGTTAAACTGTAAATTCATTAATGATTGAAGTCAATTTTTAAGCACATATGTCAAAAACATTCAATGTGTCAAACCCCTCCGATGGGAATTGGCCACTGTTTGAAAATACTCACTACTGTATTTGTGGGTCCATGTCTGTATGTGACTTGTAACAGACGTAATTGCGATGATGCGGTCGCATGTCCTTGTAATGTGTGTGCATTTGTTCATGTAGGTGCTTGTGTGTGTTTGCGTCCACCTGATCTCTTGCCAGTTGTGGCCATTAGCTCAAAGCTGAGCCTGAGCAGATGTGCAGGTCAGAGTTCTGATCTAATCTGGAGGATCTGTGTCTGATGAGGTCTCCACTGTAAACAGAATGGCCAGCCAGAGCCAGCTACAGAAATCATGGAGCCACTGGGCAGCAGGGATGGAGTGGGCAGGCAGACATTAGCACAAGGGTAATTGCTGTCCCCACGGCAGCCCACTGAATGACATCTAATATTGCTGGGGAGGGTAGCTAACCATTACCAGTGAAGTCCAATTGGGCTCGAAAATGGTTCATCATACTCCCCGGTCGACCAATTTAGCCTCCTGTGTTGTTGTGTCTGAGAAAGGTATGGCAACTAGATTATTGATTGTCCTTGAAATTTTTTATACGCCAATGTTTTTCATAGACTTTGAACCGACAGCATTGTAAGGCTAAAGTGAAGAGGGTGACTGCTGCATTTATGGATGTGGTGCATTGCAGAGGCACACAAGCCTGATAATTGGGGGCCTTTGGCGGCTTAATCTAACCGTAGGCTCCCTCTGCTTTGCAGGATTTGAATTTACTAGAATAATGTGCTTTATAAGCAAAATATGGCCTCATATGTGCTTTGTGTTTGTTTGCAGCTAGTTTCATCATTCTGTAGCGATTCATTCTGACATATTGAACATGCTTTGATCGCTCTTTGAAGCAAAAAGGCTTCATTTTAAGAAGACACATATTTTTAAGCACAGTAAGTGTTACAGCTCATGCTTGCATAGCTGAAAGTTTTGTATGAAGGAGGAAGAGTCTCATGAACGAATCCCCACAGGGAATGCGCACAATTATAAACAGATGCTGCAAAAGAAGGAGTGGGTCAATGAAGCCATATATTGGAATGATGAAACAGTTACTTCACAGCTACCGTTTACAGACGTCATCCAGACATATTTTGTTTCTCCCTATTACAGTGGAAATCTGTGATCCCAGAAGAACTAGTAAGTATTGAATTAAATGCTCCTTTTGATCATTTATTGTCGGCAGATATTTACGTTTGGATTTTCCCCCCCTTTCTAATGTAACATTGCAGACCTAATTGCTTCAATTTATTTCTGAACCCAATCTCTCCTTTCTTGCATGCCAAAAAGCTTGAAACCGGGCTGGAACCCATCTGCTTCATAGCCATCCAGATCAGCTCTACAGCTGGTCTTCAGGCCCTGGCTGATGCACAGATGTGGGATTTCATTTATATAGCTTTACTTAGCCAAGAAAACACTCCTTCATTTTGGCAATTTAAATTTGCAGAGGTGAAAAGTTTACTCATGCTGGACAATTCCAACATGATTGTGATTCATACTTAAATCCCTGCAGTTGGACTTCATGAAATATTTAAGAATTTGATTGCTTCCCTAGTGTGTGTAGTTTCCACTTCCTTTGCTATGCATACATTTTCCTGCAAATTTTGTCATGGTTTGAACCTAGCTCTCAGGTCTCTGAAAGGTAGCAAAGCTGCATAAGCGACCTCAGCGTGTGGCATCTTGCGTGATCCACCTGAAGAATGCTCCCTCCAGCTCTCTTTGTAAACCAAAACATTAGTCTACCAACATCTTCCTCAGAATTTACACACTCACTCTTTCCTCACTTGAACTGCTCAAAATTGACTCAGCGGCAGAGTTGCTTTATCTTGCATGTGCTCGGGCTCCAGTTCACCTAGTATCTTAAAAAGCAACATTGCATTGTTTTGACCCAAGACAATGAATCAGTGAGTGCTGGGTACTTAACTCAGCGGTAGCTCTCCAGGACTAAAGGTCATGTCTGTGCAGTTGCTACTACGTATATCCTCAGTGATGCAGCTCCAGGCATCTGGGGGACGAAGATTATGACAGCAGCATAATCTTCGTTGTGTCACGTGTTAAAGGTATGACTGATTTTATTGTTACTATTAATATTATTTTTAATCATTTCAGGCTTTTTAACATATTTATCATTTGGCTGTCTCTCTCATTGCTCATCTGCTTCTGTTGGAACTACAGTACGTGGTTGCTCCTCATTTTACGTAAGTTCTTATTAGAGTGACATTAGTAGGTAGTTTTATACTCTATTAGAGAAGAAGGCATCTGCAGTATGTTTATACATGAACCGATCACTCAGTCATTCATTTTGTCACAAGCCGGCTGGACCTGGCAGCAACCAAGCAGCAACCCAGTGCTAGAGGGGAACCGGAGGCGAGCAAGACACGGTGTATGATTATCAAAGAGAGCAGAGGGCTGTGTATCTAAAGCTTAGCAGAGGCAAACTAAACAACAAGAAGTAGGGACGTGGGGGAGTCATCTGGGTGGCAGAATGAGTGGGAGAAAGAAAGAGAAACGACGACTAAAATAAAAGAATGATTCTGATTAAGAGTAAAACCACCGCTGTAGACAATCACGTGGGAACTGATGTTTGATTAGGTGTGTGTGTGTGTGTGTGTGTGTGTGTGTGTGTGAGACAGAAGGAGGGAGGGAGACAGTGGGTGTCTGCGTGTCTTTGCATCTGTATCCGCACAGCGAGGCACTCACATGGGAAGTTTCTCCCAGGGGCTGTTGTTTGTTTCCTGTCTGTCAAAATGTATACAGGAAATTTTCATAACATATTCAGACAGACACCTAGTTGGTGATGGTGAACTCTGGAGGTCACACAATCTTCAGGGGATGACGGTGTTTACTGTGCCAAAGATTTTATGCAAAATAGTTTATTATTCATTGGCGTTTGTACATGTCCGGTATTTTCATTCCTTTTGTTTGTTCCATGCAGTGCTTCTAAATGTATAGGATGCATGAACTAAATAGATTCGCTAATAAGTCATGAGTCTGATCAATAGGTATGTAAACATAGCCTTATATGTGTCACATTAACAAGGACCAATGGTCCTGGATGACCGTTGTCCTCTCCTTTCTACATTTACTGTTGTGAGAATCTCAGCAAACCTGGGCAGCATACCAATTGGACTTTTGGTTCATAGTTTTTTTATTATCTCAAACCTGCTCTGAATGAGAATTGGGTTTACTTAAATCACACAGTACAATGAATGAACAATTCTTTGTACTGGAGATATATTAAAAATAAATCTAATAACACCGGTGACAACTGTCAATACGCAGCATTGTTTCTAACTCGAGAATGGATCCTGAGCTACAAGCCAAACTATATTAGCTGATTCCAGCCTTTAGAGCTTTTGAGGTCTTCGTATTTATACTTTGTTTTTTAAAAATATTCAATCAGAAGACTTTATGATTTTATATCCCCGACTAATCGCATGGCAAAATAATAAGTAGAGTGATTCACAGTGGAAATGATGACACTGTCTATAACTTGAAATGAAATGAAAAATATTTTCTCAAATATGTTCTTCATACCAAACACATATTTTAGGTTATTTACTAAGTAAGTAGTCTTACTTCTACCTTACTCAAGATCTATGCTACAGAAAAGTAGTATAATTTATAGCCTTTTACTGATGACTAATTACTAACTAATTGAATGAACAGGATACAAAACATTGTTTTCATCTTCGTGTAATGGCACTTGCATTAATTAGTTTTTCTGTGTTGAGTGCTTTTCATTTATATCTTTCATGCATTTGAGAATTGTCACATCGTGATACTGAATCATGTATATAACCTGAATTATTTGTCCCCAAAAATAGTCCCAGATGTGTTTTTTTTGCAAATAACACGTGCATTTACAGTTGTTTTTTTTTCTTTTTTTTTTT
>NW_005187421.1:781292-787653 GCF_000239375.1 Pundamilia nyererei
GACAGTGGTGAAATGTGATTTTTTTGTTTTTTATTCGGAGATGTTTCTGTTTTATTAGGAGACTGTCTCACCCCAACATCGTCAGACTCATGGCAGTTACCCGCACTGAGTCCTGCTTTTTGTTGGCAGCTGAATACATTCATGGCGCAACCCTGCAGCAAGTGCTTCACACAGACAGCTGCTACTCTAATAGTCTGTGTTATTGAAGGATTCGGAGCTTCTTTTGTTTTTTTTTATCCATTTTTAGACAGCGATGAGATCGGCTACACACTCCACAGAAGCCCAGAGTTACTGTTAATATCAAAAATATAACGCTGTCCTTTGAGATTTTGACATTTAAGACTGTGAGTGTAATGGATCTAAAACTGTTTAAATCTTCTTAGCCTGGTAACATGGAAACTTTAAAAACAGCAGCAGAAGGTTTCAGTAGTGTAGTCTAATTTGTTCTTTTCATTTAATAATAATCCATATTACGTATAACAGCTACAGTCACCCTGGAGAGAAACTAGTGAGGGAGGACCAAGCTGGGTTTCTGGGTCCAGAGGTTTGGAGAAACTTCTTCCCTTTCTTTCATCACAGCTGTCCTGTGCCAGAAGTTCTGTTGACCCGCTGAAAGAGGCATCATTTAAGAAACACCAGGAAGACTGAAGCTCATCGCATTGATCAAACAGGACTCATGATCTTCACCAGCAGCTCCCTCACAGGGAAATCTTCAGCACTCCTCCGTAGGCCCGCCCCAGGAGATGGATAAACCCAGCATTTCATGAACACTGTGATGGAGACCTTTGGTTTGTGTAATGTTATAAATACTCGGATACTCCCCAGAGGCTCCGGACTTTTACATAAAGATATTATATTCAGTCCTGTAGAAAGTTATATATTTAAAAATATATGATCCTCTCTGGTTACTCTGGTATGAATAACTCTGCATCACTTTATGGTAAATAACACACTATCTGCAAAAAACTGTGAAAACTGTGACCTTTGAGGTTTTATTTAATTGTGTTAGAGAAACTCAAATGTGCTCTTTTTACAGCTGAGTACATCAAGTGTTTAAAACGGAAGCTGTGCAGGTCTGAGATACAAACTGAGGTCCTGTTAATGCTGATATACAGTGACACAGTTACATGGGTGATTAATCCTTTTGTTTTTTTTGTGTTTAATTTTATCAATAAAACAGTTTGTAACACCTCCTACGTCCATCGGCGTGAACTATCGCATGTCCACCATGACCTGCCCAAAGCCGGAAGTGACGTCATTTTCGCGGAAATGTAGTTTTTTACCATCAAGGCCTCATGAGCCTATACTGGTGTTTTTAAAAGTTATCTTTGACTTTATGACTTTCTGTGTCGTTTCTGGGATGCTTAGAAGTCATATTGCACTGCTGGAAATATTTTATTTTGATGCAGATGCTGCTTTTTTGCAAATTTGCACTATAATATTTATTTTCGTTTTTCCTGCAGTGTATAGAAATTGGTGTATTTCAAAAATAAAACTATGAAGACACTCAAAATAAATTTCCTGTGGTGGGAAACTATTTTGTGCAACTTTTTTGTATTTACAGTTTTGAGGGATAAGCCTCTTAAATTTCTCTAACTAGAAATATATGTTAAAAAACAAAAACGATTTTCAATTTTTTTGTAGTTTATTGCAGTTTTTTATAATTTATGTAATTACTATGCACTTAATGCAGACATATTATTAAAACCTATGATATAATGGTTGTATTGATGCATAGCAACTTGAAATGCTCCCAAAAATGGCTCCACAGCATGTAAAAATATAATATAAGCTCTGGCGGAATTGGTTCTATGGTAGGTCTTAAAGGGTTAATGCCATTCAGTTTGTTGCCTACTACCCAGATCTAAATGTGGCAGGAGATGAGTCAAATGGTTAGAGGAGAAAGATGTCTCCTCTTCACTGAATGAGCTGCCTTGAAGCTTAGTCATCCTTCAAATGTCACACACACGCAGGCAGGAATAAAACATGTTGTTCGTTATCATTGGCAGTGCATGTAAATATGATAATTAACACTGCAGAAATAAGTCATTAACATGACCATCATCAAAGAATCTCAAGCCATTTTGATCTACACGCAATGATGATGTCAGATGTCACGTTTTCAGATTTGCTTGAACATGCTTTTGCATTTGCACGGAATCAAATTACTGCTGCATTTTCTTGAGTCTGCTCCTGGTGGAATCTAGTATTTTTCTTTACTATAGCTTGCATGACAGCCAGCTAATAGAGATCAAACGCAATGCAACAGTGTCTAATTCCTGTGACATACTCACCACACACTAGCCACAGGTATTTCAAGCTGGAATTAATTTTTACCATGTCAGCATTCACCTCTTACCTCTGGGATAGCTCTTTTTCCTCGGAGGCCTCCTCTACGCCTTGTTAGCCAGAAAGCTGAACGTTCTGCAGACCCTGCAACACTGTCAACCTCTTCACAGCTGTCTAAAATCCCAACAAATCACCTCAAGCATCTCCTGACACTTTGCTCTTAAATTCAACTCCTGACAAATTCCCAGCCTATTTTACTTCATGTCCCCAGAAGAATGACGGCCTGTGGTCGGAGCAGTTTCCCTGTTAACCAACTGGGGGCACTGTTGCATTTCCAAGCTTGCTTTCCCATGTAGGACACTAAGGTGTTGAGGTACGGGCATACCACAAATATATCCTGTGTTATTCATGGTTTCCCCACTGTTTAGGGAGACTTTGGTCAAAGGTTTGGGCACAATTTTCTGTTCACACACTTGCCAAAGACCTTTTAAGGTGCACGTCAGCATGCCACCACACACCAGAAACACAGAGAAAAGAGGAGAGTGGGCGGGAGAGAACGAGAGAGAGTAGAATCCAGGAGCTGTGGGTGCTGCACTGTGTTGTCTCCTGAAGCAAATGAATATGACAAGTTCCTGCCGACTCAGTTTGCTGGCAAATACGAAATCATTCTTCACTAAGCCAAGACTTTGCGTTGGAGGTGCTCCTCTCCTCCCTTTGCTGAAATCACCCATAAACAAGTGGCTATCATTTTTTGCTTCTTAGACTCCTGCCATTGTGACAGAAAGAAAGAAAATATGAAAAGAGAGCATTTTTCTCTGTGCCTCATCTCCCTACAAATGCTTAACTACAATAATCCCTTTTGAAAAAAGATTGTTGCTACTGAATTATTTTTAAAGCAGTGTTGTTCTCCTTCCCAGCAGGTCTGCAGAGAATCAAAACCTGCAGTCAGTGAAAAATTGATTACTCAAGAGTTCTTACTTGTAGGTGATATTTTGAAAAGTCATGTTGCAGGTATGGTGCCCCTTAATAATTGTTTACTTACACGTGAAAATATAATTAGCAGCAGAAATTAATTGTTAATTTTCAGTTAATTATACAAAAATGCAAGCCTTCACTCGCCAATTATTTCCCATCTATAGTGATCACTGAGTAATTGGTATTTTTGTTGCAGCCCTGAAATTTAATCAGCTGTCCGACTGTTTTTCTGGCATTTAACAAGTTCAAATTCAGTTCTGTTTTCTGACTGGGTTTGCCAGATTTGCAGACCATAGCTCTTTTGTAGGCACAGATAAAACCCATATGACTACACAATACAAAGAACAAAGTGCTTGACATGTACATACAAAATTTAGTAGAGTAACATCTATGTAACTGGGACCAGCCACATTTGTGTTGAATTTGTATTACATGCCATGCTAAACCATTTCATTTTCCTGCAGTGTTCTGACAGACAGCTAGTCCCATCAATCAGTAAATCCCATGATAGTAATTTCCTTTTTGTCTGATCAAACCTTCAAACTTGAAAGTCTCTCAGGGAGGTGTCTGGCAAGGTGATGACTGGATGAGAATGATAGTTAGAGAAAGAGCGAGAGAGAGAAAGAGAAAGAAAGAAGAAAAGCTAATTTAGAATTTACTATTGTGTAGTGCTAGCCAAAACATTAAGCAACATATGTATGTGTTTCCCCTGTATACTAATATTTGTGAGTTTAAAGTTAAAAATAAGAAAAAATGGATTTAAGTATTCAAATGTTTTAAAAGTTTATCATTAGGTGTAACACACCAAGACCTTTAATTATTTAAAAGAAACAAACCCTTAACCTTCTTCATGTAATAGTAATGTCATACTTCTTAAGCAAGGTATCCAAATAAGGGCAGCAACAGAGGATGATGACACCCTTGATCCAAAAAATGCATATAAAAGAACTAAGATAGCATCTTATTTGTATATGAAGCAATGGAGCTCTAGTTGCCTGCCTGATCATGCTTCCAGTCTTTGCTCCATCTATGGTTGTCAGCTCTATTATTGCTTCTGTGACCTTTAAACTGACTGTAATTAAATTGCTAGAAAGAGACATAATCCACAATACGCAAAGTACAACATGGCTTTTGACTGATATGTATAGATATATAAAAAAAATGTTCTGTTTTATAGGAGCATAACTGAAATACAGAGGGGGGAAAAAGGCAATTAAGATCTCCCACTGGACCTTGGCATATTGTACCTGGTATATTTTCACTATTTCTTTCTTAATCTTTCACAATATTAATACAATGAAACAATCTTTAAAAGAGTAATTGCATTAACAGTTACATTTAAACTTCAGTGAAATATGCAAAAAACAACATGCAGATGGCCTGTAAAGAAAAAAAAATACCTTATGAGTCTATATCATAAAACACAGACTGGAGAAACTCTGCCAACAGTATCAGCAAATAAAGATCGCATTATCCCAGAGCTTAGTCGACACCCTCGTCCTACCTCAGAGAAAAAGAAAAGAAAGGAAAAAAAACACCCTTTCTTTCAAAAGAAAGGGAAACGTTTGCCATGCATGTTGCAGTGTCTGTCATTATGCTGGAATGGCATTTCAAGAGTCAATTTGGTGCTGGAGTTAAAGTCGAAGCTTAGATGGCAGCAGCAAAATTACACTGGCATCACTGCAAGTCATGAACTGAGCCTCTGCAGCTGCGTCCCAAATCTCCCTAGCAACCACAGATGGTATTGTCATGAAGGTCCACAAGCTGTGGACAAATAAAGGTTTAACACATAACAGCTAGGAAAGAAAATGAGACTTAACTGCAAAGCATATTTGGTGATGTGGGTGAAATTGTTTGGATATGGCTGCTGGCATGGGTTGTGACATTATTGTAGTTTCTTGGCCTTCAACCTCTATGTCTTAACTACAGCACTGAGAGTGGCAGGACCCATTTCATTTAAAGAGATCTGAACCTATCATCATTACTAAACCTTCCTGTTTCCAGATTTTTTAACCCTCGTGGTCAATTAACATTAGTTATTCATGGTTTTCTCATCACATAAACTCAAAACAACTTAAAATCACTTAAAAATACACCTTTTAGAGGGACCTGATAGCTGAGTGGTTAGGGCACATACCTTACGGTTCACACCGAACGCGATAGACGCGACCAGAGCGTCAGGCCCTGAGCAGAGTCCCAGGTCCTATATAAACCACCAAGACAACAGAATTAGATAGAATCCCTTTATTTGTCACTGTAGAGGTGTACAGCAAAATTTGGACCGTCTCCCTGAAACATACATACAACCAGTTCCTCTTGTTTTTATTCTGTACTTGCAAGTGTTAATGCTGCTGTGTCTGTGCATGTGGCCAACTAAAACTATATGCCTTTCCCCAGTAACTAAGTAAGACCTACAAAGGAGAGACACCCACAGCAAGCCTATTATCACTTTATCCTGCAAAGAAAAACACCATTAGAAGTTGTGCAATAATAACAAAAAAGAACAACACTTCTAGAGGTCTCGCTGCATATTATTTGTTGAGTTTTGAAAATAAAACACCTCTTATGCCTAGAGAGAAATGTTTAATGATGTTGCATAATGGTAATATTGCAACAATAGAACAAGTTTCATTGTAGTTTCTGTTCATTAAGAAATGTCTTAAATTCTACCCGACATTGCAAGAGCTACTTTTCCACCACCGAAGAGCTGAGGATCTTTTCTATTGCGTCTGAAACTCTGTGTTCCTACTAAATGGCAGCCATTGTAAAGCTGCTGTACATGTTTTCTGATAATTAAACATTTTTAAGCTGCACAATATAATTTCAAAATACGGATAACGCTCTCTCTAAACATTTCTAAACAACATTTTTGTATCATTCCTCATGGCTACTTCACTTTTTACTCAGGAGTCCTTGGATTTTCTTTTGATTAAGTTAGATTGAAAGGAATTGAAAATACATACTTAACAGTGTTAAAGCCTACACAGTTCTGTTGTATTCACCTTTACATACAGTGGGGCAAAAAAGTATTTAGTCAGCCACCGATTGTGCAAGTTCCCCCACTTAAAATGATGACAGAGGTCAGTAATTTGCACCA
>NW_005187421.1:788999-805653 GCF_000239375.1 Pundamilia nyererei
ACCTCTGGTGCAAATTACTGACCTCTGTCATCATTTTAGGTGGGGGAACTTGCACAATCGGTGGCTGACTAAATACTTTTTTGCCCCACTGTATGCCTGATGTGTACATTAAATAAACTATAAACAATAATAGAGCTTTCAAAGTTTTCCGTATAAATTGTGCAACAGATCGATCAAATTCATAGAGTTAATCTCCCAGATATCAGTTTTCCCTCCTTTTCAAGTGGCAAAAGTACAACTACAGTCAGTGTAAATGCCTACACAGCACAGGCATTGCCAATGTTTGTTATGCAACAACAATATTTAGCATGTTTATCGTCCAACCCCAACAGCTTAATGTATGTACTTTCAGGGCTGAGAGCAGGTATACAATAGTGGGGGTGGTTCTCCAATGCAGTGATTCACTGTTGAGAGTCCTGGAGGTGTTTTACTGTACATGCTTAACTGAACAAAACACTTGTTTTAAGAGATGCCCACTTGATGCCCACAATAACCTGCACTCATGTTTTTTAACCTCTAAGCTAAGGTTTAACTGATACAGAATGTGTGTAGTGCTATTTAATCTCCTTACTATGTTTTAAAAGTGTGTATTTTCACATTTTACCTTTATTTTAGCTTTAAAATATCCCACATTTGGGTGGTTCAGATTGCATTTGCTCCTCTTTATGATTCACACTGACTGGCATATTCTCTCCTAACCCAGACACTTAGCCTCTTGTGGACTTACAGCTTTCACGTCTCAGAATGTATCATCCAGATTCATAAGTGTTCAGCCCTGTAGTCCACAGTCTACACAATGGGATTCAGCCTTGGTGTGAGTGACTCACTGCTCAACATTATGCATACTCTACAGACTCTGCAACTGCTCATCTTTATTTTGTAGGCCTAAATCCATAAGCAACAACTTTCAATTGCTCTTTGGGGAATTAAGAGGCAGCTGTTGTAAATATGTTACAAAAACAATACTTCTGGCACTAATAGTCACTAGTATCAATAAAAATTATAACTACTAGACTAGAAAATGGGATGTAAATCAATTCAAAAGTGATGTGCATAGATGTTTGTAATGTTCTTCAGCTGCAAGCAGAGCTTGACATTATTCCCATGTCTGCACTTCACTGGGCTGAAAGTATGAGTCACAGTGAGTCAAACTATAGATAGGCACACATTGGAACATGACAAATCAAATGTTTAGGCATTACACTCTGAAGTTGTGCAAGATTTTAAAATGAGCTGTTAAACACATTGTAATACACTGAAATCAATATAGCAATTTTTATTCTGAAATTTCATGTTACTCACTGGCTGACACATACACACATATCTGGAATGAATAAATATCAGATGAGATTAAGGTCAGGCTCGCCTAGATTAGCTCACTGCAGATAACCAGCATGCATGCCGTACTTCAGCTGAGCTCTTGCAAATTGCTCCAAGCAGCACCCAAAACAGCTGGAGAAAACTGAGAGAGCAGAAATGGGTTTAACCAGACACATTTCTGATGAGAGGTTCCGAGACAGCAGCGGTCATCAGGACACTCCTATTGATTATACACTTTGTGATTAGAACAAGTGATTGACATCTGACATTTGATATATGTCATGTTCTTCTCCTATACTCTGTCTGCATGAGAATCTGAACTGTGGATGAAATTCAGCCAGATTCAGGTGATCGAATTTATCCTCTTACCATCACATAGTTTATTCATACAGCATGATCAGATTTCTCTAAAAAAGTACAGCACACATGCAGTTAAATTATTTATTAAGCAAACTATCCCACATCAGTAAAGTTTTGTGGATTGTATCTGCTCTTGTTCCTAAATTCTGATGATATTTTCAATTATTTCTTTGGTAAAATTTGAGGAAATAAGAAAACCTAAAAACATGAGTCAGAAACATTACAGAAAAAGCAGAAATTAGCCATGCTAAGCGGGAAGTAACTAATCTTAAGGTGAAAACCAACTGTTTAAACGTTGTGTACAGAGAAGATAGTATTTAGATCTTATGTCATGTTTTGTGCATTACATAAATTCCTATTACTAGAAAAAAAGTGCTACTGTGAAATGTGATTTCTGCTCCCTCCAAACTTTTTTTTCAGTTTTGTTTATTTATTTATTTGTTTGGCTGATCATGAGTTCCATTTTACAGTTTGTGCATCAGAGGATAGTAAAATTGAAATTTAGTGAACTTAAGGTTAGGACACTAGCATCAGCACACTTCAGCACACTCCTTTGTGCATTTACTCTTGATAAATCATATTCATTCAGCCTGGAACAATCCCATATTTTTGCATGCAGTTTGACAACAACTGACATAATGATGCAGACTTGCACTCCTGCTGCATGACTAGCCATTTTTTACACTATCAAAAACAGAATTGCTGCATTATGTGTATCAATACGAATATTGCACATTTAGACAGTAACATAATGACATGTTGTATTTCACGAGTAGAGACTGTTAGAGAAGCTATAGTTAATTAATATAATGATGCCAGGTTCTTTCGTATTTCCACGTCAGATTCTGTTTAGTGCATATCTGCATATCTGGTCCAACAAGGCATGTAGTTTGCTAAATTCTTGGCACGTAGTGCAAATAAAATAAAATTGCTCATCCTACCCAGGTTGTAAAGTTAGTCCTATATCAGAGAACATTGAAGCCATATTGTAAATGTGCAAGCTTTTTTCAATGTTTGAGAACAAATCAAACAAAAACAAAGCTAAATGTAATGGGGGCTTAGCGAAAGCTTGGTAATCTTACATACAAAACCCCCCTAATTTGCCACAGTGACAGTGCTAAGTTCACATATCTGGACATGTGGCTGTGATAAGTTCGGGAATGTGATGCCAGTACCCTTGCACTTGCAATGAACTTCTTTTGGTGAATTACTTGCTTACAGGAATGAGGGTAGTATTAAAGAATTAAAATGGCTAATTCCCAGCAAAAGAACTTACAACTTTGCATCACCTGCATTACTTACAGACATTAAATGCCCCAGAAGGGTATGTTGTCATGGACTTCTGCGGTGCATTACCGGTAAAAGCCTTTGGCATTTTAATTTTGAAAGCCATCCAAAGCTATTATTGTCATTGTCAACAAAGTCTTCTGAAAGCAATAGGGATCCTGTTTGAAACCTCTTAAATATACTCCTGAGGTAGAGCAGTCATCTTTGCTGACAAGAACAATCATTGCATTTCAATTGAGACTATAATTACTGCAACATTTAACCCTTTATTCGCTCAATGCACCATTCAAGAGAATCAGATGCACCGTTATTGCCACACGCGCATGAAATGGCTTGATGACATTTCTAACATCTGACAGCATGACTACTGACACACAAGGTGTTACACAGCACACATAGTAAACGGTGACTCACATTAAAAAACAAAAAAAACCAAAACAAAAAAAACCCACCCCTCACACACCGAGCAAAGGCGCTGTGAAACTCACCATGAAAATACAAGCCATAATTTCATTCTCTAAACATACAGTGAGACTGCTTGTCAGCAAACAAACTGAAAACTATCATTTCATGCAGTTACTCCGTTATTCTCTTTCCATGCTTTCTATGGTAGGGTTGTATGTATAATGCACAGGGCTGTCACTCCACTACTAAAAAACAAACAAAAAAACAACAACACTCAGCGATGGGCCCTGGATGTCAAATTCACTTTAAGCTTCATGCGACATGTTGGTGGAGTCTCACACACAGACCTCAGTACTAGCTGTGAATGTAAACTAAGTTAGAGTATAATGTTGCAGCAGCACATGTCGTGTGGTTAAAACAATAGAATAGAATAGAATAGAATAGAATTCAACTTTATTGTCATTGCACATGCACAGGTACAGGGCAACGAAATGCAGCCCAGGTGGTTGCAGGTCAGCAGGTTGTAACGTATGAAAACATTTAACTATTCAAATAGCGGATATTTACCTTTGAACTCTGTGTGTGAGTTCTGAGTTTTAACTAATTTGTGAGGTCTAAATGCTCCCACAAGGTTTTGCTGCGATTTGCCCTGATTGCCTGACTCTTATCTGGAAGCCAGTCATGCATTTTCCCATCAAAGAATTGTGTTCTGGTTTGTCTGCTTGTTTTTGTCCTTGGTGTAAGGCCACAGTGATTCTGTTCAGCTAACTTTCCTGAGTCTGCTTCCACCCACACCTCCTTGTTTTGGGTGCAGTTGCATTGCCCTTCTCAGCCAGTGGAAGGATCAACACAGGCTGGGCGGGATAATCCCCATTGTGCTAATCTGAGAGACTAGCCTCTGGGATGCCACAAAATTGACTTGCTGAAAAAGCGATCTTGCTGCTTAGTATGAGCCCGGCTGACCACAAAACATAAACAAACTGGCTTTTAGTTATCTTGCCATTGTGAATGGCCTTACCTCACTAAAGCAGCAATGATACAAATTGAAAGAGACAACCTTAGGCCTAGGAAGAGGTGAGTCATTTGAGTTTTGTCCATATTTTTTCCTCCAGGTACAAACATGCCACACTAGCTCTAGGAGATGTTAAGCTGACAAACATAACTTCAGAAAAAACAAAATGCTTTACAGGAGAGTAATGAATTTATTGCACCACATTTGCCTGATAGTGGACTGAATTGTCAACTCATTGGACATGTTTTACATCTTCAGTGTGACATTTCCACTTGAGGCGATATTCATAAGGGAGGGGTTTTGATTTTTCCTAACCAATTACTAGAGACCAATGTATCAGCCCAGGCTGTTATTTTTATATATATGCTAGTAAACACTGATCTGAGCTCTGCAAAGCGAGCTCTAGTTTTTTTTCTAAGGGATTTTAAGAGTGAAGCAAAATGGAACAAAATCAAACTACAAATTTGGGTGATCTTAACAATGCATGCTGGTACACATGGCCTCCATTGCTCCATTACGTCTCTATGGTTCTGTTGCACAGCTTGACATCACTTGACAACAGCATTGCTTCCACCATTGGCACCGATTGGCTAATCGTTAGTCCTCATATGGTCTCATTTGACTGATTGTTTTCTATCTGAGAAAGCGCCGTTTCATGTCAGACGATTCAGTTACCTTTAAGGAGTCAACCAACTCAACGGCGAGCAACCTAATGGACTGCAGAGATGGTTTTTGCTGATGAAACCAGTTTTCATTGGGCAAGAGGAAACATTTGAGTTTGGACATGTTTGGGCTTGCATGCAGAAATATTAATAATTAAGAGGCTTATATAAGCTTAGTAAGTATGCAAGCTGAATAATTGTCAGACATCCATGTTTTGTAGTATGATTGAATTTCAGCCTTAGGCTGGTGAGCATGACCATTTCTCCCTTTGAGGTGATGTTATTCATAAATTGAGCAGTCTTTGTTATTTTGCATTAATTAGCATGCAACACCAAAACTGCACCACCACAAATTAATCTTGACCTAAAAAGAAGAACAGACTGCAATTTTGCATTTGGCACCTCGCAGCAAACTAGTCTGCATTGCGTTTTAAACATGGCTTCCAAGTGTAGGCACCCAGTAATCCTTCATTATCACTTTATTCTTTACAACTCTCATTTAACAAGCAGAGATTTTTTTTTAACAGTAATTCTGGGGGGCTTTACAGGGGTCCCTGGGAGGTTCACAACCTCACACATGCTGCTCTTCTGGCAGAGTCAGCAGGCAGATTTTCATGAGAGTGCGTGTCTGCTGTTGTCACCAGAATGGACCTGTGGCACACTCTGCTCTGCTGAACACTATTTTATGACACAGTTGTACAGACTATTTCAAAGACAAATACAAATGTATTTATTTTTCACTATTCCAACAACAAAGGAATACAAAATCATTACTCTTATGATTTGTGCTCTGCAATAACCCACTATAAGAATATAAAACTAGCCTTTCTTCTTCTCCTTCTGCACTAATTACTGTATTTATATGATTATCGGCCTCACAGTAAGCATAATCATTAGGCGAGACACTATAAGAGGCTTGCAGTTTGGCATCATCAAATTTTAAACATTTTTTCCCCCTCAAGTAAATGACACTGTGCACTGAAGCAAAAACAGAAGAATAAAAAACCATTAGCACCAACTTATGCATACAATTATGCTACTCCATCTTAGTCTCCAATTTGTCTGACCTACTTCATTTATCTGGCAGCTAAACTTTTCATTCTGAATCAATACGCCATGCTGTTATTCTATCCTCCACTGCTGTAAAGTACATGCTTAGCTTGCGTTGTTTCACCGACAGTACAGTCCATTTTTTAAAGCGCCATTTGCGTTTCACCATTGTGTGGATGTGTACCTAAAATCAATCCAACTTCATTTTGCCCGGTGGAAAAATTTATTTTTTAGCAAGGCTGAAAAACATAAAAAAACTAAACCCCCACATAAACACACTTCTTTGTACACCGAGCTGGTGTTGTCCCATGGGATGATTATTGTTTCGAGAGGTTGGAAGGTTTTTGACTTGTTGACTGAGAAAGGCATTTCCCGTAGGACTGAATGTTGAGAAAACACTTTGCTGCCAATCCCACATGCCAGCCAATCATCTGACCACCACGGTATCCCACTGAAAATCAATGGCAAAAAAAATTGTTCAGACTTTTTTCCTATCAGGGGAAAAATCTCATTCACAATATCACAGAGAACATTTAGTCTTACCATTTTCCCTAGAGGTGTCAATACAGGAAAAGTTGTTTGTTGTGGGAAATACACCAATAATCCAGGATGGCTTTTTTGTTGTTGTTGTCAGTTTTAAATTTGACCTAGAAATTAAAGAAAGTCTGCCATGCATGCAAAGATGGCTCATAACATGGTGAAAACTACATTTTCAAAGCATACATCGTCATTCGAGTCCCCTTTTAAGCCCTGCAGAGAAGCACCCTCAAGAGAGACATATCAATTATGTTTTGGCTGAAACACTGGTCACTAAACGCGCTTTGTGCGTCATTGTGGATAATGTAAGTGCAATATTGCAGAGCATAGTTCTAAAGCCAGCTCATTTTCATTCGGCGATTGGGTATCCCTCATTCATACCATGATTGGATTTGTGACATGCTCTCCACTTAGGTAAAAGGAGTGTAATTATGGGCTTGACCTTTAGGGGCATTTTCTCAAAAGTGAGAATAAAGCTGTGATTGGTTGAGTTTTGTAGATTTCATGAGCCACACTTCTATTTCATGGGGTTAACTGATGTTGAAATGGTGTACGCTATCACTTGAATAGATTTATTTTTTCCTTGTTAAATCCAACTATATTTTTCTGTAGCAAATGGAACGGTGGAGACATATCCTAAGAAGGTTGGCTTTTCTCTCCAGATTTTGTAAAAATTAATTATTGTGTACTATTCTGTAGGGAAAAGAAAATAACATTTAGACCTGGTCTCCAGTTGCCAAATTTAACGATTTATATGTCTATGAAGACTTTGTCTCATATTATTTTCTAATTTACATTTTTCTTATTGCACAATGTTCACTTTATTCATACTTAATTGTAATTATTAGCTGCTACAAGGAGATTTCTGCTATGAGTAAAATATAATGAGAAACATACATCTTATAAGACGTAAAGTACATAATAAATGTTTCTTTTCCATATGAAATTCAGCTATTGGAAAATTAATTTTCCGCATTATCACTACTTCTTTTTTCCATGTACAGAAAAATGGATATTTTTATGTGCACGGCCAGATCAGAAGAAGAGTTTCAGGAGCTTAAACTGTGAGGTAAAACCTTACTACGAAGGTCTGTTAGGGACATTTTGGTATTTGCACTGTTATTTCTTGTGTATCGGTTTGCTTTGGGGGGCACGGTTCTCTTAAATGACCTTCCTACTCTTCCAAATGAGTAGGTGGAAAGGCTGAAGGAACAGTGCTGCAATACGACTCAAACAGAGGACAAATAAGGCATCAGCGACAACAGTTATGACATTGATTAATTTGCCAAGTGACTGGCAGAGGCAGCAGTTATAGTAGGCTGGCTAAAGCAACTTAATGCCATGTACTGCATGATATTTGCCAATAGGATGCACAGAATAGTATCCTGATATCTCAGCTTATATAGGCTCATATTGAGAGCTTTAATAAAGTGATGTACTGGCAGTGTGTGTTATGGTTTGGCTTTTTAAAAGGCTCATTGACAGTTAGACTGGAAAAGTTTAATAGGCTTAATGAACAGTTACGGGATGTACAACCAGCAGGAATATTGGAATAGAATTGGAATTTCAAACTTTTCTTATTCTTAGGTTTCTCCGGGGATCGGGTTTCATCTCCAAGATTCTACAGGCTCACCACATCTCTGAGATTACAAAAGGTCTGCTATCAGATAATTTCCTTCAACGTTCCACAGAGTTACACAGACCAGTTATGCTCTAATCTCAGGTACTGTAAGTGTAAAGGAAGAGTGTGAATTAGGCAGGTAGACCCAATGGGTAGAGGACAAGCAGGTTAAGTATTTTAGTCAGCAAAAGCTTTAGGTGGTCTGAGCATCAATGCTAAATGACTGGGGCAGAGTTTAATACTGCAAGTGAGTATAATGAGGAACAGCTGTTTCAAAGTGGAGTTCTGGAGCCACTGGGAGGGGGCAAGAGAGAGGCTGGGTCCTTGTCTGAAGAACAGAGGGCATAGCTTGACCCCATGGCTTCTTGAACTAACAGTATGATCAATAGTGCAATCTGTTTACCAAATGAACATGATCAAGTAAACTGACTTGTATTCAGATACCAAAAATGCAGGAATTATTCGAGTGTTTGTTTTTTTTTTAAACTTTTGTTTCCTTGTAGCTTTAAATAAGTTGATGTACCATAGGAAGAATACGTTTATAATTTCTGAGTGATGGACATGATGCGTCTAACATGAAGTGCTGTTGATAGCACTTCATGTTAGAAGCTTTAAAAGACAATTGTGAACATGTCTGATACTGTTTTGTTTCCAACAATATTTGATAGCAATGCTACAAAGATGTTGCAATATTCATTGGTTTGAATGGGACAATTTGCTTAAGAAGCAGAACATGTCACACACTAGATATTACAAAAGAGATGCTTGTTTGAGTGACAGTTTATTGTTTCTGACAACGCGCTGCTCGAGTATCGCTTTGGCAGTATTTGCCGGCAAGTCGGGTGTGCCATTTCTAGTGTACTGTGACTGGATTTTGTGGCCCCATAGCCAGAAGCAGTGTAAATAAACTCCACAAAAAGAAGCCATCCTCTATCACCTGCATTTGAATTAAAAGGAAAGTGACACCTTTGCACTAGCACCTGCTACCATAGTGATATCAAAATCAATGCAAGCAGATCTTTTCAGGTATTACAGAAAGATGAAACTGTATGCTTGCATGCAGAGAACACTTGATGCTCAGAGGCAGTCAGACATCACTTAAGTGTCTCTTTCTATGACAGCCTCTTTTCTGGGGGCCCTGTTGGCAGGGGGTCACTGTCCTCCCAGTTCACCACACTCATTGCCTGCGTGACTGACTCTGAGCCGCAGATCTGCACAGAAAGCTGCTTGGATAACTGTCAGCTCTACCTCTCCCTCACTGCCATCAAAGATGAAGGGTCATTTTTCTTCATCTAACTATGACTCCGCTCAAGACATCTCCCTTCAAAATGCAGAAGGATGGTTTCCTGACCTCCCACACACCAGCATGTAATAGATGGCTCATTTCTGAGTGACAGTCAATCTGGTACTTATGCTGTTTTTGTATTTTCTTTGATAGGTATGTCCTATAGAATCGAGTTTATGTTAAATTAAGTTCAAAAGCGTCAAAAAAGCATATCATGTTAAGGGCCACACTGGTATGTGAAAAGGGATGAATATAGTCGATGCCAGAATGAAATTTACTTTTTGTCGTACTGAAAATGTCAACGTTTGATGTGAAGTGCAAACAAATACAAAATCCCACAGACACTGGATTTCAACTATGCCTGCTGGTTTGTGAGCATACTGAAGCTCATCTCCAACATGGAGTTAAAGAGCACTCCAGAAAAGTGCAAATGTTATGGATAGGCATGTACCGTTTTATCTGCCCAACATTCTTCCTGTTGACAGGAAGCAGAGTGATAAAAGGATGAAAGACTTTAAAACAGTGAGTTATTTATTTATAATGAAGATTTCCTTCTTTCTCCTGGCAGGGGGCACAGGATGAATGAATAACAAAGACAAAATAAACAAACAAGCTAACATTACCATCAGCTATAGGCCAAATTGTTATTTTTAAAAAAAAAGTGGTATTGGCCCAGAATTTCACTGTGCTGCATCCCTAATTATAGCAGCTTCCTCTCCTCCTCCATTAATCAACCTCAGTCAGACAGCTGCAAAGCATTTCTCCCTTTGGGTGGGGGATTGATGGTCACCTAAGCTTGGTTTATCGACCGTGAACCTAGCGAGCACTAACCATGGCACCTACTATTCCTGTCCAAAATCCTCCCATAGATACTAAGAGGCAAACACATTTCTGTATGGTAGTTAGACCTTGACAGATAGGGTGGCAGGAGCCCGTCTGATGTACTTTGGGGACATGTTTGTTTCAAAAAGCACAATTTCAAATGTATGTGCCGTAAGCCCACGGAAAACACTGCCCTCTGTTACAGCAGCGTATGCACCAAAGGTTGAAAATCGTTGAATATTTCAGTTTTTATACACATGACTCTTTCCCCCCAGGTTCTTCATTTGTCGCTAAAAATATATTTTGTAAACATCTCAAAATCCCAACGGAGAATCTTCACCATGTCTCTTCAGTTGGCATTCATTTCATATTTGCAGTCACCTGGAAAAAAAACACCATCAGTCGCAACACACCTGAGACATTCACACAACTCAACCTGGCTGACAAGAAATGATTGATTTTTAAATAGAGACGTTATTGATCCTTATCCAGGATGTAAATGAAAGCCTCCTCTACATCGCTCCTGACAGCCTGGGCTGCTTCTATTAGGGAGATGAGAGGAAACGTGTGAAAAATGAAGACCATCTGTCTTGATGGTGCCATGTCCTCTGTATGCTGTGTCTGATGTAAACAACTCCATTTGTCAAGATATGATGAACCTTGAACTGTCATAACACACACACACCGCATGCACTAAGATCCCCAGCCTACACAAAGCAAAACTCAGCAACCTCTGACTGGCTTGGGCTCGGTCAAATCTTTTTGGTGATGCAACGCTATACATCTTTTGTGGACCAATCACTCTCAGATAACAAAGATTCAAAAGGTTATACACTGACTCCAAGAATAACAGAGGTAGAGAAATATACTGGACGTTAAGTATATGGTGAGATAATAATATATATTACAGTGTGGGGAGACTAAGCACATCCCCTTATTATCCCACTTGGGGCACAAGGGCAACTCCACCTTCACCACAGACACACCTACACACAGTGAGCATTAAAGCCAATGTTCTCTTCACATTTGCTCAGTTGCCCTCTACAGCAGCAGGATAAGCAGATATACTTACTGTAAAAATCAGACATGATAATATTTTAAAATAATCATGTAAAGAGTCAGAGTGACATAAATTATTAAAAATATATCAGGCATATTCACAGTAAGTGTTTAAAAATGATCTTACTGTAAACAAAACCTGAAGTCTTTCCAATTACTTGCCAGCAACCAGAGAATCAACCGTATTTATTACAGTCAAACCAACAGCACGAAAGACTATTTTATCAACTAGTTTTAGCTTATTTTAAATATACCTACAAAACAGGCTTTTGGCAGTTCATAAATAGGAGAGCTGCAGCAGGAACTGTCTGTTGTTGAAGAAGCAGTGACAGCATTACAATCCTGTTCAACAGACAGCAGTGACTGGCTTCTGTTCTTCTATAGTAATAAAGTGTTCTGTTCTGCACTAATCTTGTTCCAAAAAGCAGAAAAAGAAAATGTGGATATTGTATGGCTCAAATATAATCCTGTATTGGGTGCAGTGTTTGTAATAAAAGCCAATTACATGTTTTGTGAAATATGCAAGAATGTTATTTCATCTACATTAAATGTAATTCATGTCGTATTTCTGGATGCACTGATGGGTCTTCAGATCTGCAGCACAAGCCAGGATTGGTGACCGAGAGTGGTCCGCGTTTACGTGTTCCTGCTATTTTTCCACTGGCTAAATTGTCAAAGGTAAAACCTGAAACCAACCTTGACACAAAAAGTGGAAGTAAATAACAACAAAATGAAACAAGCACAGCTGCATTCCTAGTTTCTGGCTAAAGGTTAACCAACATTCAGGAATATTTGGAGGCAGTAATGGTAATATATGTGAGAGCTTGATTTTGTACGATTACATTTTTTTCCTGCTTTAATTATTTGTGATTGCAAATATTACTTTTTAGCTTTTTGGATCCACGAAGCTGCCCTCTCAACCTGCAGCACTACCGCAGAAAATAATTTTGGTTGGATGAAAAAAATGACTGTTAGCTTAAGGGTCTTCAGTTATTTAAAATTGTGTCTCTTTGATACAGAGTATTTCATAATTGTGTCCTTCAAAGTTTGACATTTTATTTTTCTTAAGCTTCTGGTTTATTTATCTGACAAACTTGACCTGTTTTGACATTTGACAACCACAGAAATACAATAAACGACTTTCCTTAAAGTAGCCCAAAATAGACAAAAATTTAAATATATGAAAATTTTATACAGTTGTAAGTAAATGTTTTTACACTGAGGCTGTTCTAGATTACACATTTACCATATCCGTTGAGAAGTATTTCAGTGTAGGTCAGATTAACGAAAATGGTTGTTTTAGGGAATTTGCGAATTGAACTGATTGCGTCCCCCACCACATTTGCTGAGGTTCCACAGAAACAGGTGTTTTTAAACTGTGAAATAATAAAACAGTGCAGGAGTGATCATATATGATCATATCACACAGGGGTCAGAGGATACTTTGACAGAAGATGCACACATGAGATCTGCACCTAAAAGCACCTGTAATATGACTAAATACTAACAGTAAACAAATTAGAATCATTTTACTTCCGAAACAAAGTGAGTTTAAAACAGAGAACAAAGGATGAATTTTGCTTACCTGCTGTGATGTTACCCATTGGTTTCTGATGTTTCAGTTTTCCTTCCATCCAAGTTCCACAATATTCTTGCCATTTTCACTTTCGATAAAATATATGGAAATCATTTTAGCTGTTGTATATTCATGCCTTAGGTAGAACAGGACATGGATACTATGTCCTAGATTTTTTTCCCAAAAAGGGAATGTTGTGAAGCTAAAATAAAAATACTCTCTGCGCGTATAAACACTTATTATGAGGGACCTATTAGCCTGGGTCAAACTTGAACCATGTTGTGAACGCATGGAAATTGATACTATGTAAATGTTAAAATGATTACTATAATATCCATACAGCAAAAAGCAAAAACACTGAACCAAAAGAATGCAAACCATGAACAGTTACATGATGTAATGAGCCAGAAATAAGATGTGTCTCAGTTTGCTGAACTCAGACTGCACAAGACACACAAACCCAACAATAGGAAACTGTTTTGGTTCGTCATCAAGTTACTCATGGAATTAATTAGCAGCAGCTGAAACGAGCTGCCACCAGCAACCATTTTAAATAGTGGAAATAATAATCAGCCCCAGCTAAAATGAAAAACTACTTCCCAAATGTTTTGTACACTGATCTTTTTTAATGAGAACGGGAGAGAAGAAACAATGGATCTGCTAAGCTAAGCAGCTTAGTCAATTTTGCTAACCTGGGATTCAGAGCAATCAACAGTCAGTCACTATCTTAACCAGTTCTCTTTTTTTCTTCTTCTACTTCTCTTATGCAACAAATGTCTACCATTTGGAGAAAGAAAGAATCACAATTTAAAAAAAGACTTCAGACACCCATTCATTAACATATAGCTGAAGCTCAACTACTCCATCACATCTTAACTATTCACCACTAATGGTTAAAGAAACGCCTATTTCATATGTAAGTGAAGAAGCAGGTTAAGCAGGTGGAACAACTAACATTCAAGAGTAAGCACACCAAGAGTTCTTAGTCTATCTCCAAACCCCTGCATAAGTTTGAAAAATGTTAAAAAGTGATGTGCATGAGGCAGGGAATAGGGATTTGGAGATGGGCTGAGGAGGGGGGATGTGGACGTGTAAGGCAAGAGTTGTTCAGTGACATCCCAAGGCCATAGGAAAATGGAGAGCAACACCAAATCGCAAGACATCTATCTATGAAAGTAAAAGGCTCTTTCGAAGTGGAGGAGTTTTCCTCCTCAAAATACCCTGAAGCAGACATTAGTGTGGCGGAGGACCATGGTGGTCCCAAGCCGTATCAATTTGAGCTATTGGTTGCAGGCCTGCAATGCCCAAAGCTGGAAATCTCTCTCTGTTTCTCTCTCACCCCCCCAGGAACTGTCTTGCCAGCTGCAACCATTGTCAGGCCATGTGATGGTCTAAAGGGAAACACTGCAGTTCTGTGGCACTTTGACAGCAGTCAAACGTACCGTACAAGTCCAAACCATTGTGCAAAATTTTGAAAACAATGTGCAGAAGATGAAAGAAGAACAAAACTGACAAGTTTTCTTCAAAATGCCTCAAGGCACTTTATGTTGTATGGTAAAGACACCGATAGAGACAAAACAAAAAAACAAAACCCACAATCATATTTGCCCCTACGAGCAAGCACGTTTCAACACTGGGGAGGAAAAAACTCCCCTTTAACAGGAAGAAACAATATGGGCATACTTGTACTCTATTCTCTCCCTTATCTTTATAGCATAATAACAAGAGAGCTTAGTTTAAGAGATTCATTATGAAAGAGTTACACGATCTGAATTTTAGATATTGGAAAACTAAAATGGTATTTGTTGGGTCTTTTAGCGATTCTTATCTTAATTTGTGGTAATATTGAGGTGAAAGTCAGTATTTTACCTCCACCTCAGTAGTGTGGCCCAGACAGAACTTTATTTATTCTTTATTCATGAATTTAAAGAGTGGTGACCTTCATAACAATACCTGGATGGTTGAAATATATATATATATATATATATATATATAAATGCCCTTTTGATTATTACATATACTTCTGTAAATTCCAAACGCAATATATAAAAAGGATTTTTAGGGTTTTTGTGCATGAGATTAAGTTATCTTCCCTTTGGTAGGGCACTAATGATACAATTGCTGCCACTAAGAGGATATCAGATGAACAATCTCCATCTTAATCACATGAAAATGAAAAAACAAAACAAAAAACCCAAAACAATTTCTTTTCTCAGTAGTGGGTGAAGTGTTTGTATTTTACAATTCAGGCATTGCACAATTGAATAACTTCACTCAGTAACTACTTACTGGATTGGATGGCCTATTTTTGAGCATGCAACACTCATTCTCCTTCTCTCAAAAACATGTGATATGATCACATAGCCTCAAGCATGTTTTAATGAGTTGCTGAACAAAAATAACTCTTCTTGCTCTCCATGTGTGTATAAATTTATTAACCAAAAATGTAAAATGTCTCAGTTCACCTCACCGGCTCACAAACATCTTGTTTTTATTTATTTTTTTAAAGAGATTTTAAATAAAAGAAGTATACTAACACAGGTTTCAATCAGTCTTCGGATGCTTCAAACTTACAAGGAAACTAAGAAAGAAATCACCTTGTCTGTTATTCAGTCTCAAGCAATGCGACTGAGCAGTGTTTCCTCTTCACACTGGATCTCTGTTGCTTTTGATCAAGTTGCCAATCACATCTATGTCGGACCTGTTCAGACTCCAGCCCTCTGTCGACAATCATGCCATTTCCGCTAGCAGTTTATACCTCCTGACAGGCGACTGGACTGAATCTGCAAGACAGTCTCCAAGTGGTTTCTGCCAGAAAAGGCATCATCAGAAGTCAAACTTTTGTTGCAGGTTTCGAGTAGCAAGTGGTCATGTATTCACAGTGCAGTTTTACTCCCTCAGCACCAATATCACTCAGTGTCTAAATGAGGAATTGCCAAATGTTTCCAAATCAAGAAAATCCATTTAGATACACATTAGGCCAAAGACCTCAATTTCATTAGCACTTGTTCCAAACCTCCTCATCTAATATGATCTTTTTGGAGTTTTGGAACAAAATTATTTTACAATGTGTACAGAATTATTCAGCAGTGTGCACTGTGCAGAGAGCAGGAAATAATGTGGGCAATGATGCTTGTAATCTGAACAATCATCATTTTGCTTAATCGTTTCCATGAGTTTTAGGGTAATGAATAACCTTTTATGTGATTTGGTACCAGAAGACAACTCGATAGCCTAAACCTGGCCAAAAAGCTAAAAATTTTACTACAAATTCTAAAGAATACACATATCACTTGAGTGAATTACATCTTTTTTCTGATTTTGCAAAAAGAAAAATTAAAAGGCAAAAGCTGAAAAGTGGTGGTGGTTCTGGCTTATTAAAACCACCAAGGAGAGAGTGGGAGCAGCTGTTAGTTAGGCGAGGGCAATTAATATAAATTAACCTTGAAACTATTTTCAGAGGTAGTGTAGTGTAGAAAATAATAAAATTGAAGTAGAGTGGCAAAGTGTTCGAAAAACTTCAACACATTTCAAATAGGACAGTGTTGCACTAATTATACAAGCAAAAGTACAGTGGGGCAAAAAAGTATTTAGTCAGCCACCGATTGTGCAAGTTCCCCCACTTAAAATGATGACAGAGGTCAGTAATTTGCACCAG
>NW_005187421.1:806989-809144 GCF_000239375.1 Pundamilia nyererei
CCTCTGGTGCAAATTACTGACCTCTGTCATCATTTTAGGTGGGGGAACTTGCACAATCGGTGGCTGACTAAATACTTTTTTGCCCCACTGTATATTCAGATTTGTAATACCACGCCACATCTGACATTTAAACAATAGATTTCCAGTAGTGTATGTTCACACTTACAACAAGTGATGTAACATGATATTGCTTCGGTTTCCTGTTTTTAGCAGACAGCAGTGGAACCCAGTGTGGTCTTCTGCTGCTGCTCTATAGATCTTGTCTCTTTTTCAGACCAACCTCTGTAAACCATAGAGATTTTTGTGTGAGAAAATCCCAGTAGTTCTGAGATAATTACAATTTCAGACCACCTCACCGGCACCAACAAGCATGCAAAGTTCAAAGTCACTTCAATCATCTTTCTCCTCTATTTGAACTTTGACAGGACATGCATCTAGGCACTACTCAATATTCTCAGTGCTTTCCAGTTCACTCCAGCGTGTTATATCACCAGTATCATACCATATATAGACTATATGGTGACACAGAGTCATTGTAGGGTCCAGTTACTCTGCCCTCAGTCCAATATTAGAGGATAAGTCAGGATAAGACCTGGGGCACACTAGCTAACTTTCCCTGTGTGTGACAGCTACCTCCCTGAACTGCTGCACTCAGCAGGCATGTAGTATCTATATAGACACTGTTGCTATGGCACTATTACTGCCAGTCCACAGAAAGAAAGAATGCAGCAGAAAAGAGGATGTCCTTATCTCACTGCTTCCTTAACTTCTTTGAAAAACATAATTATAGCCTAGACTGGGCTCCTACAGTGACCATATATAGTACATATGTAGGCACCCTTGTTTCCCATGAACGTATTTCCAAATGTCTGTGAAATAATGAGATATAACTCCTGCATTCAAACTTCTAATCTGCCATGATTGCATGTATTTTTTTTTTAAATTTTCATCCCTAAATACCCACTAACTACTAACTCAGTGTCAGTAAAACAAGAAAAAGTGCAACACAAACTATAAGTGGAGCATCACCTTCAAAATAAAAGCAGTCAGCAGTGATCAACATCTTTTAAGAATTCAGGAAACATAACAATGTTAAACAAAGGCGAATGACTACTTAACAGAATAGAACCTTATTTTACCCACTGTAACAGCACATAAGTTAAATATTCAATTTATTTTTCATTAAACTGGATAAATGCATTCTGTATATGTTAAGCTTCCATGTTTCTTCATCTTATTTTTTGTTAGAGCTATCAGATGTGAATTTAATGAAGAAGTTTGTGGATGGTTCTTTGATGAGCAGGGGATCAATCCTCTGAGAAACAAAATAGCCCAAAAGCTCATCAAGAAATAAGCTGGTATATAATTTGTTTTCACTAGTTATTGTAATGCAAGCTTCATTTATTTCATGAAATAAAATGATGATCTGTAATCAGCAGATGATTTGTCTGAACTGTGCTGGGTATGTGGCCATCATAACACATGCACTGAGTTAGGCAAGGTTGGGGCTCTTGCAGTTGATTAATGTCTTAATTATGGAACTGCCATGCATGTGCAATGGAGTCTGGACATGATTCACTATTGTCAGTGTTTCTGTACACAATTACATTGTGTTCTCTTCTGCTTTAGGTACATTTGAGTCATTTATTTTCTTTTTATATGCTTCCTTTAGCTGGCCTTATTCAGTCTTTTAGTGACCTGTCTTATCATTTCTATGCCGATGACATTCAGCTGTATATGTCCTTTAAGCCTCATCAGCTGGATAGGCTGTCCACCCTAGTCCAGGCTTTAACTCAAATCTCTGATTGGCTTTCTAACAATTACCTTTTTTAAAAACATGAACAAGACAGAGACCATGATCATAGCTCCTCCTGATCTATATTCTAAAATCAGTCAGGTTCTTGCCCCTTTCTGTTCTTCAGCTAAGCCAAATATTCGAAATCTTGGAGTAATCCGATTATTAAGTGATGACATGACGAATCCTACTTCCGGGCCTAAAGTAGTCTGTGTTTAATATGGCTTTTGTGTTGTTAACATCGTTAATGCTATGTATTTTCTTCTATTTAATCTCAAAAAGCTCCTAAAACAGTCAGTGATCACTGTTGACCTCCCTCGGCTTTTATTACCGCTAATCATTTATTTAAGCTCAGTTTTT
>NW_005187421.1:811623-830140 GCF_000239375.1 Pundamilia nyererei
ATCCAAACTGGAAGCTGGTTCCACAGAAGAGGGGCCTGAAAACTGAAGGCTCTGCCTCCCATTCTACTTTTAAATACTCTAGGAACAACAAGTAGGCCTACTACAACACTACTGCTCGCCCTCTCCGCTCACAGACTCAGAGTTGTTGGTTGCTCCGAGAACACCTCTGAAGACGAAAGGGGGCGGAGCTTTTCAGTCTGTGGCACCAAGGCTGTGGAACAGTTACCTCTACAACTACGTTTGGTTGACTCTGTGGAATCCTTTAATAGCAGTTAGAAACTTTACTGTTTAAAAAAACTTTCTGTTGACCAATGCTTTTTACATTTTTCTATTTTTAATTTACATTTAAACTCTATATTGTGTATACTGTGCATTTTGCTATTTATCATACTGTTTATTTTAATCTCTGTGTGCAGTGCTTTGTGACTACCTGTCTATGAAAAGCGCTTAATAAATAAACTTTACTTACTTATTTACTTGAGTCTTTTCGGTGCTCTTTCCTGAGCACATTAACTGTACCTGTGCTGAAATAAGACATTTGAGTTTTGCAGGAGAAAAATTATCTGTCTGTACTTTTCTATAGTTTGTAACCTAGTGATACCAGCTTTTCTCTGCTGGACATCCACAGAAACAGTGCTACACGAACACACGCTTTGCGGGATCCTGTTCCACTGGATATGGTCAACTACTTCTTATTGTCTTAGCTTTTGTTGCCTTAGCTTACATGTGCCGAGCAGATGAAGGAATTAAAATAAAGACTTCTTTGTCATACAATGTCTGTTCAATTGAATTAAAAAAGTGATAAAAGAGCTAGCAAATTAATACTCAAAGCCTATTTAAGTTTAGAGTGCTTTATTTAGGGCTTGAAGCTCACCACGTAGGGCTGGTTAAACACAAATTGCTCTTTTGATCAGGGGATTTAAATCCTGCTTAATTACTTATTTTGAAATTATTGTTCTTGGTTTATATTGTCTAAAAAGGAAGTTCTACATACAGTACACACATAATACATAAATACTGCGTATACTGTAAGGTGTTTCTACATGTTATTCTGAAAATTATAGTAATAGATTAACTGATGATAGCAAAACTGCTTTTATCTGAGCTTGTTTCTGTCTATCAGGCAATAGTTGACAAGGAGTATGATGTTGTTCCATTGCTTTTAATCTGGACAGAGACATCAGTGGTTTGGGGCTGACCTTCCTTCAGTTTCCACAGGGAAATCTAGAGTTTTAAGCTTTCCTTTGGTAAAACAAAAGTGCATTACAGCAAGAATGGAAAAAAAAACATTACAATCTTTGTGAATCAAATAAACAGTAAGTTTAACTTAAGTGGACAAAAAGACAGTCGAGTTTAAATATCTGTGCTTGGAACACAGAAACTGAATCCACACAGACTACAGTTTTATTTGACTTCACTATTGTTTTCTGCACATGCTCACGCACAGCAATATACTATCCATCTACACCATCTATCTTCAGATATATACTCTTGCATTACTGCTACCATTATGAAATCATTAGCATCATAATAACCAATGATGCATTAATAGATGCAATTATAACCTGTATTGATCCATTCAGCTTATTTTTGTTGGTATTTTTGCCTTCCTCTTTGATTGAAAACCGATTGTGCTTTGTGCATTTAACCAAATCAATAGTGAAATGTATAAGCACTGTTAGTTTCTAACCTTATTAGAATCAATACCCACTACAATATTTGCCTTTTTTTTGAGGGTACAAATGTGATGGTAGGCTTTGTTGCACAACCTTTGTTTTTTTGTAGGTGTAGCAGTAACTTATCAGCTGCTTTTTTAGGCTTGAAGTTTGATATCTTTTTAAATGAACCTATGCTACTGTATGTACATTCCACTATGTTTCAGAATTAGACTAGCATAGAATTAATTATATATAGATTTCTCTCTCACCTGTGCAAGCAGTCTTTATCCTTCAAGCCTCTACCAGAGGCCTGGGAGCTTGAGCCCTTGGTACTTCTCCAGCTTCTCGTGTTCCTTCTTCCTGATGTTGCCATCATTCAGTATCGATACATTGATCACTACAGCCGCCTTGCTCTGCTTGTCCACCACTACTATGTCCGGTTGCTTAGCCATCACCATTCTGTCCGTCTGTATCTGAAAATCCCACAGGATCTTAGCTTGGTCATTATTGACCACCCTAGGGGGCATCTGCCATTTTGACCTCAGATCTTCCAGGCCATATTCGGCACAGATGTTTCTGTATATTATGTTGGCCACTTGATTATGGTGTTCTATGTGTGCCTTACCTGCTAGCATCTTGCACCCTGCTGTTATGTGCTGGATTGTCTCAGGGGCATCTTTACACAGCCTGCACCTGGGGTCTTGCCTGGTTTGGGGTCTTGCCAGCATCGATGGATCTTGTACTTAGAACTTGTTCCTGCCATGATTAGTGTCTCTGTGCTGTCTTTCAGTTCAGCTTTGTCCAACCACTGGTAGGATTTCTGTATGTCAGCCACTTTGTCTGCCGATGGCCCAGCTGGACAGCGTAGTGGTCAGACTACAAGCCTTTGGAACGGGACTTCCGAGCAGGACATCTGTATCTAGTAAGGGTCCCTAGGCTAGATCCCTATGCTAATCAAGCCTATGTCAGATATGAGAGAGGTGGGCAAAATAAATAAATAAATTTGTATCTAAATAAATGTTATGAAATCCAGACACATGCAGACTAATGACTGTGCAGAAGTTTTTTAACAGTCATCGATTTTTCATAACTTTCCCTGTAATACTGATGGCAACATATGGCAGGCAGTGTCTCTTCTGTTCACTCTGAAAATATAAATATTGTATGTTCTTCAATATGTTGTTTTTCTGAAGTATTTGCATTTCTTGCAGTCCTCTTCACTCAAATGGCTGGAGGGTAATTGAGTTCACATTTTATACTGAACCTTTGTAAAAGTGCAGTGAGTGGAATGGCTGATTTGACAGTAATCAGCTGATTAGCATACAACCCTCACTATACCATACCACTTAAAGTGAGTTATTAAAAATTTCCAGATCGCCTCCTGCCAACAATGTGTCACCTACTGCTGTAGCAATTACACCCAACATACCAGCAAACTCAGATTTTTCAGCCAGAAAGCAGTCATTATCTTTCATTACACACAAAAGCTACTCAGCAAGCTTAGCTTGACAACCCAGAGAAACAGGACTGTCCTCCAGAATTTAAAAAAAAAAAAATAAATTTACATTTTAAAAAAAAGTTCTTGCGTTGTTTCTCTAAAATGGACATTATTGTCACCATTGTCGATAAGAGTGTTTGGTAGACAATGTGAATATATCTTTAGTGATTTTTTGAGCAAGGAAGCGAGGCTTTCAAAGGGGATTGTGGTTACTAGGCAACAAGCAGCAGAACCAATTGAGGACTAAAGTTAAAAAAAAGAAAAGAAAAGAAGTTTCCATCCATCTCAATCATGCAGTCTCTCTCTCTTATACAGTCTCTCTCTTACACATGTGTAAGTCCGTGTTTTGCCTGCAACCAAAATCCCCTCTGAATGGGGTTTGACCATAGATGGGGACTCAGCCCATTTCTTATGCTCACGTGCAGGATTTATGTCCGGTTGACACTGAGAGAAAAAGCTTAGATAACAGAAAGGGTACACAAGTGTTGGTAAAAATCCATATTGGTATGCTCTTTGTTCCCTTTTGAAAAGGCTTAAGAGACTGAAAAGCAAATGTTGCTGATACAACCTTCAATGACGAATAAAAAGAAAGAAATGTCATTGAAAAGTTTGAATGACCATTCAGGATGTCTTGTTTCTCTTTAAGCTCCTGTTGAACCACTTTTGTGTTTTCTTTTTTTTTGCCTGTGCTAGCACAGGACAATTAGCCACGCAATATGGGCACAGTAATTGAACACAGTGCTTTGATGATGTAGTCTCTTGTCATTTGAATCTGGACATAATTTTTCTGTTGTCTCACCTGTCATAGGATGAGACTTCAAATATAAACTGATGATTACTGTGAACAAAAGTGCTTACATCGTTATCACTGAAATAACTGTACCCTACAGTCATTGTTACTAGCAGTCCCTTACATGGCTGATTCTCAACATCTATTAGGGGAAAGCCATGGAAATGATGTGACCCCCCCCTTTTTCCAACTTTCAAAGCATTGGTCTAGCACTAAAAACATAATACCCATTGATGAACTGCATGCAAATGAAAAACCTGCAGAGTTGTGTGTTACAGAATACCTCAGCTTGGCTTTCAGTTAATTTCTTTCTTTTGTTGTGTTTGCACATCAATTTTCAGCAAGTCATGTCAGGTGCATGGACAGCAGCAGGTATTGACTGGTGGAAAAATCAACACCGACTCACTGCTGGGAACAGATAATAACACCTGGAGCATTCTGTAAGAATTTTTTCTCCACTCACTGCAGATGCTACAGCTGCCACAACTGCCAGTGTAACAAAAGCATAATCTGCATTCACATTGATGGGGACCTAAGCTCTCATCGTCTATCTATTCAAGTTTGGGACAGTTGATTTTTGTGTGTTATCTTCCTCTGAAGATGTTTTGTTGGAGACTCGATTTGACATTTTAGGAAGATAGGGAAATGTACTTTTGACAAAAGATAGAGAATGAACCTTAATCCAATTTAAGGTGTTATCAAAGAAAAGGTCTGTTCAAAAAAAAAAAAAAGAAGAGCGAAATTGGCTGCAGAGCACACACATACATAAAGAGAATGATTAAAAGAAGTCTTATGCCAACAAAGACAAATCCTCTCTGACGTCAAGGGCAGTTATAGCACAAGTTGCTCTTAATAGAAAGACAGAAAAAGTGCATCTAAAGGAGCTGGTGTATTTTAGTATCTCTGGTCATATAGGGGTTTGATTTGGACATTTGTTTACACTGCCTCTGCATCCAAGCTTTGGAATATAAAATCCTAGTTATGTAAAAATGTTTCAAATAAAACACTACAATTAGACTGATATGATCAGACTAGTAAGGCTGAGTCAAAGTATGCCCGAGGTTAAAAGAATGAGTCATAGTTTTAAGCAGTGTCTTGTGAAATGTCAGGACTTAGTAGTTGCTCAAGGCCAACCCAGTGTTTTATACATAAATGCTAAAAAAAAAATACATCTTTGTGTATGTGTTTGTTCAAAGTATAAACCCGATTAGACGGGGGAGGGGGAGTAAATTAGGGACAAATCTTGTGTTAGATTTGCAGAATGGTTGAATGTCAGTAAAGCAGCTTGGCCTTTCGAGCCCTGTAAAATACAGATAAATGCTTCAATGTGCGTTAGGTTATATTAATAAAGACAAAATAAATAGTGTTCGATGACATACAAAGCACTGCTCTATTTATTTGCACTTGAAAGGGTTGAAATGATGCCAGAGCATAAACTGTCTTATAAGTCATGTATTGACACAGCTCTTGAGATTTCTTTTTTTTATTAGTTATTCAGGCCCAGTTTGCTAAGCACTCAAGCACATTTTGCATACTACCACATTCACATCCAGGGGCTACATTAACAGTGTTTCCTATTGGCAGCTGAGAACTGACAGCCTGGATTTGAGTTCTTACCTTAAGGGGGTCTCAATAAATGTTTTCTTTGTTTTAATTATTAGTGAATAGTAAAACAAAGAGTTGGTTGAACAGCCTTTTTGTTATTGTGCTGTGTTTATTCGTTTCAGGTTGACGCTATCTTTACAGTGTCATGTTTTTCTTATTTTGTTAAGTTTTTATTTAGTTTCATTCATATTTTATATCAAACAGAGAAAAGGAGACATGGTTTTCAGATTTTAAGGTGTAGGCACCTCCTACTGGCAGTCTATCAAAAATATTGAGGCAGACTAGAAATTAATGTTTTATTCTCTAACTGTAACATGCATTATAAATTATATTTTAGATAAGGTAGTCGAGATTCTAGCTGCGTAAATTTTAAGCACTAAAATATTTTACCTAAAAATCAAGGTCCTCACACAAAAACAGGAAAGTGGGATGTTTTTAGAACAGCACATCTTATGATTGTGGGCCAACAATCACAATTGTTTGTATTTTGGGGTATTTTCTGAATAGGAATTCTGTTTCTTCTTCAAAATTTTTTTTATGTTACTTAGCAACTTTCTGCTCTAAGAGCAGTGGTACATTAGAACTGTGTGGTTATCTGAAAATAATATGCACAATATTTTTAAATTGAAAGGTTTAACGTGCATGACAGTGGTATCAAAAATACTACTAAAACCATATTTGATGTTTTTGTGCCTTTCCTGTTTTATTAGGAAAGGCACAGTATTATTAAGTAAAAAAGCAAATTAAAATTTCAAAGGATTTCAAAGTATGCATGAGTCCTATAGCACCTTGGCCACAGAAAAGCAAATGCACAGACTGTAAAATTAATATAATCCTTAAAATATGAATCCTTTAAATCAATAAATGCTGAAAAGTTTGAATGCACAGGCTGAATATAATCTCTACTCTTTGAGAGCACAAGAAGCCTTAAGGTATTAATGTCTGCCAAATCTTTGTTTTTCCAACATCATGTGTGGGGAATAAATTCTTCCTAATCATGAAGCTGTGTCAATCATGCTGTCCTTCCAAAAGAAAAACAGCAAAAGAAAAAAGTTATTCCACATAAAGCTCCAGTGGGTACATAGAGGAAATCACTCACTGTGGACCATTATCTTTATTTTGGAGCTCCCTGCAACTGGCACCCAGTCAGACGAATAAAATTGATTTTGTTAAGAAAAGGTGGCTGTAGATGTCAAGCACTGATGAGGTGTGGATATCACTGTTATGCTTTTGTTTGATAAATTCTTATGTTTAGCTTTTCCAGGTGAAATATTCTTTCTACCCATGCTAGACTGTAATAATCCCAGTGATAAGTCCATTAATTTTCCTCTGGACTCTCTTTCTAGCATCCACCTGAAACATCTGCAGCATTTGATTGAAACCTGTGTTGTTAAGCAGAGGAGGCATTTCTTTCATCTGTCTTCAGATAGCATTAGCTATAGGCTATTGAATCAGGACTAGATTAAGCAGTGTGCAGAGGGAACACAGTAACACAAGTAGTTTTATGGTGAGGATAAAAATTATTATGGACTTGTTTATAAAAGTTGCTATGGCTCAGGAGAATATGCCAATAGTTAAACGAGATTGCAATATTGCTGTGAATCTGTTGAGTAGTCCGACTGGAAAGCAAAATGTTGCCCTTGGAATTTCTTCCACTTAAAGCACCACATCTTTCTAGGAGTCTTTCTGTGCACAGATCTGAGCCAGGCCCTTTTTAACCTCGGACATTTGGGCTTAACAGCCGGAAAATAAAGGGTTAGCTTCTCAGTCTATAGTGAGCGAGTGTGTTTGAGAGAAAGAATGTGTTTGTTTTTCTATTTTTCTGGGATGACCTGAGTCATGCTACGGGACCAATTTTTCTTGTTTGTGTGTATGTAAGAGAAGGAGTGAGAGACCGAGATGTGTTGAGTGACAAACCAATAACTTTATGACGACAAGCAGATGCTGCTTTTTTCACTTTGTTTGGCACATCTGAAACAGAAAGGTCTATCAAAGCCTGCCATTTATGTCGCATATAGCACATGCTAAAATCTTATAAGGCGAGCTGATGTTACTTAAAATGATTTAATCACTTTCTACTGTCAGCCGCAATTTGGGAGAACTGAATTGTAGTAAATAATTATAATATTTTAAGAACAAGCAGATTCTAGGTTTTCTACAGATCAAAAATATTTAGCTGCCTGCTTGAAAAAAAGTGAAATATCAAGAGGAAAATAACAGCTATTACAGCAACTGTTATGAAAACTAATTAATGAGTGCACGCAGGCTCATGAATTACAAACATTTTTATATAGCTACAAACGAAGCATAGGTATAGCATCAGTCTCAAGAAACTAAATTCTATCCAAGTCTATGGCTCTGCTGTATAATTGAGATTTTTCATGAATGTCCTTTTACCAGACATTGATGCATTTGATACATTAAGTGTGATTGAAGGGTCAGGCATGGGCTGTTGCTTTCAGCATTAGCTGCTTCTGGCTACAGCTGGCATGAGTTAGCTTTTCCTCATCAATGATTTCATAGCAGCAAGGAAACTGGGGCAGAAGCACGACTGTTTTCCATACTGGCAAGGCTCCTGAATTAGATTTTGTAAGCATCTGCTCACTGGGATAGCTCAATATAACTCCAAGTTGGGGCGCGCTGTGTGAATAGCAGCTCTCCACCCAACCACAGCAGCCTGTTCACATGTAGATGGAAATGATCATTAATGCGTCATGAAAAATCAATTGTCTCAATAAAAGAAAAGAGCTCTACAGCTGAAAGATGACAAAGGAGCTGGCTTCTGGTGATGAATCAATGCAAGCATGTGGTTGCACCTGCTGCAACAGGCTTTGATGAATATCTGGATGCTGCTGTTGTAGCCCAGCAGGAAAATATAATTACAAGTCTTTAATTTCCACCATCTTGAGTGTCTCACTATGTCCCAGGGAAACCAGTGTCTGGATTTATCACATGCTTATTACTATGGGTCATAGCTCCTGCCCATGCTGTTCTGCCCTCTTTTACCCTTCTTGCTTGCTTTCTGCTTTCTACATAAACAACATTGACTTCTTCTGTATCGTTCTTAATTAAAATAAATTATAGATTTTTTAAATTTCAGAAGTTTATGATCATAATTTGAAGCCTTGTTTTGTTTTGTTTTTTAATTTTAGGCATGCAGCATATCTGCTATACATATGTAGTAGTATACATTTGTATGTATTTTGATGTGCTATAAGTTGTAAAAAGGAAAAACAAATAAACAAACAAAATAAAACAGGAAATGCAGACATATGTTTGGAGCGGTCATTATGCTGATATCATGATAGGCTGTAGGGAGCTGATTCATAATAGTCACATGCTGTTTTTCTTCCCTCAACCTTTGTTTCCATTTTGGTGTATGCTATAAATTTGTTCAGCTTCTGCGTCTGATTAAGGATGATGCCATATATTCATTGCATGTGTTATTAATTATTTTTTTTATTGTTAAATGTGGAATTCTTATCAAATGCCTTTTCACAAGCTAAATCAACTGTTTTCAAATGTATCTCTAGAAGGAAAGTCACTGTAGCTTTTTGAATATTAACACTCTTATTCAGTGTTTATTCATGTAACCTCACTCATCAATATAAAAAGTTGAATACTCAGTTTGGAAAGTTAATTTTGTATGCAGACTTTTACTGCCATGTGTAACAACTACATAACATCCCCATAGAAACAACCTCATTAAAGAATGATTTAACTTTTAATACCTCTGCTTTAATGATGTTCATATGTCATTGATTGAACTGACACAGTCTTAAAAACTATGCCCAACATATTGGCCTAATCGATGCAGTGAATCCTCAGGGTGCCAGAAACTTGTAACCAAGACTCAGACCATCTGCTTCTGCAACAGTAAATGTCAAATGAATGAATAAATATGCTAAACAGGGGTAGGAATACTGTTTGTCAACATGACAACACCCACACAACCCGTGCAGGAAATGTGATCGAAAGTGTCTTTGTGATAACTTTGAGAATTAAAATCAGTTGACCTGTGACATCATTAAGGCTGTTTGTTATTGTGCCACTTAAAGTGGGTGGGGGAAATGCAGTTTAATCATGATTTTGTAAAACACTAAAAGTGACTGACATCTTAGCAGCAAATGAATACTAAAAGCTCCAAGGCCAATATCAAATAAAGAAGTGCTGTAGATTTAGTAGGAGTGCAACCATATCTGCAAGATAACGGCGATTATATACAGTATCACAGAAAATCATACTGAATATGAGACAATACTGACACATCAGTATATTTTTTTTCCATATTGAACAGTTTGCTTTAATCAAAGATTTGCCAACCTTGGACAAGGTAAAGAGGAAAAACAAAGCACAAACACTACATATACTAGACTTTTTTTTTTAAAAACAAGATAATTAATCTTAACCAGCTTAAAGTGGAAAATTATCTTCTCTTTGACTCTTCAGTTTGTTGCCTCTCTCTGGCAAAAGAAAAGTGATGAAGCAAGCTTTAAGTTCCTTGGATCAACTTTATTTATTGAGCAATTAAACTACTGCGCACAAAACAAAAGCTTGCAATGATTCTTTTGCGTTAAAACGTCTGCTGGGATTTTTTGGGATAAACATAAATTTATCCATCCACCTATCTGACACTTAGTGTGATGATGATGATGTGAAGCAAAAAGAAACCAAAGACCAGATTACTGTAAGCATAGTTCGAGCTATGTAAATGATCAGAATAACTGGTCTGCTGATCTAGTACTTTTTTTTGAAGATATTGAGTCAGCTTTCTTCTACTTTCAGAACTGCTTAATACTGGTCTAATTCTGAAATAGTGTTTAACAGTGTGTAAAATAAGAGATAGTAAATTGGAATGTATTAACAACAGCAAAACTGCTGCTGACCCTGTTTGACTCTGCTGCCTTGGGGTCCTTGATGATGACTTAATCCAGGTTCAGTCCAGTGATGGTGACTCAGGGTTTTTTTCCCCTGCAATTTCATAATAATAATAATAATAATAATAATATCATCATCATCATCATCATCATCATCATCATCATCGACCCTTTTCACTGATCATAGTCTGCTTACATATCCTTCTGTGTCCTGTATTTATTTATTTTTGGAAGAAGATTTTCAGGTGCAGCAGTATTTTTAATATCTTTTATTTATTGCAATATTCATAGTCATGTTCCTGGCTAAGATTAGAAATTAATATATCAAAGGGACAACTGAGGTTGAGCAGTCTGGAGACAAAGTTAGAGAGAGAAGACTGTAATCACTGGACATGTGCAGAAGAGGGACAAAAATAAATGTAGAACCTGGAGCTGCCAGGCAGGAGGAAAACCACAGGGGAGGTTTGTGGATGTAGTGCAGGGGGACATGCATGGGGTTAGTGTACCAGAGGAGAATCACTAATTAACCTAACTCCACCAACTGCATGTCTCTGGACTGTTAACATTCTGTTCTGTTATATAGAGAGAACCCAGACACAGGAGTCGAAACCCAGGACATTCTTGCTGTGATCTAACAGTAGCAACCACCATGTCACCCGTGCAACTCATTTACTTTAGAGTATTCTTTTATTACCATGTTACTTTTAATAATATTTAGTTCTTGATATCTGCCAAAAAAAAGTATTCAAACACATTTAAGACACAGAGTTAGGTGAGGGACACACGGGACCTTTTTGTTAGGATACAGTGCTAAGAACAGCAACACTGTACCACCAAAAGTGGTTATACAGATGCCCCCCCCCCAAAAAAAAAAAACTAACAATTAAAATGTCAAAAAGCTAAATTGTCATCCTGAATTCCACCAGGAATATCATCAGTTGAAGTTTACGGATGATACCTTGCAGACTAGCTGAAGTGTTGAAGGCCCAGTGTGATGTGAGTGTGTGTTGAATATAAAATTTTATGGCAAGATATGGGCAAACACAGCCAAACTGCAACCAATTTTACATTCAGGATCAAATATTTGATTTTGAGAAGCCAGATAACAAAAAGAAAACACCTAAGCTCAAGTCTCTTTAAATGGAGAAAATGCTCATGCCCAGACAGAGCTTCCAGTTATGAGTCAGTTTCCTTCCTATATAGTAGTATACAGTTGCTGATATCTTCCTCTGAATGGCATCTCTCACTTCACTTCATCTACACATACTGAAGGGTGTCAGCTGGCTCTCATTTAAAATCATCTGGCAATTCTCCTGAAGCATGGGAGATGAGGATGTCAAGGAGTAGAGATCAGCGACTTTGCTTGATGAAAGGAGCACTTCCTATCAAACACGCTGTAAGATTATTGCTGATGACACATCAGCAGGGTCAATAGGAGAAAAGTGTCCTCCCTGGGCCAATTGACTCACTTAATCAAGAGCTGTGTCGGAGCCCCACGCTGCACATTGCAGACTATGATGATGTGAGGAGGGTTCACCTTGTATTTTGCCTTTTGAGAGGTGAACATACTCTTGATGTGAACTAATTTGAAGATCTCAAAGGCACAGTTATTGACAGATTACTTTAGATGCATGTAGTCAAATCATTGTATATAACCATCTCTGTATAATCTCTTCACCTATTTTAATGCATTTTCTTCTTATTTTAGTTTTTTAGTTAGTTATTTTATTTTAACGCATTTTAGTTTTTCCATTTTTTGTCGTTTTTCTGTCTAAAACAAGACAAAAGAACATTAAATCCATGTGGCTCATAGAGTGATAAATAAACAGGTTTGAGTCTTAATGCAGCCAAAACCAGGACATGACTAAGAGCTTGAAAAGGTTTTGTGGGTGATGGCTAGTGTGTAGCAGGAATGAGTCAGCTAAAGGTCATGCAGTTCAAAGATGTTGACACCGGTGCTCACTTTAAAAACATAAAGCTGTATAAAGTTTCAATAGGCTGCAATGAACAAACTCTGTTTTCATTATCACAGCCTGCAACATATTTTCATTTACACACTAATTCAGTGTAGGGATCCTACACTTCAGCAGTGCCGAGTAAGGCTTACTTCCCAATGCTGCTGATATATTTTGTTTCCAAAATATATATATTTTCACCCATTTTAGAGTCTTAGTCACTGCTTCCACACCCTTGGGCTGGGACTCCCAAGGGGTCACAAGATAAATTTGGGTTGTAACATGATGAATAACAAGGCAGGGAAAGAGAAACAACATTTTTTTGGCTACAAGAATGTTGTTGTTTTTCTCTCCTGCGTTTTCTCAAATAGACCATTCTCTCTTCTTTTACAGGTCTCTTAAACCTGACAGTGAGTGAAGGAAATATCACTCTTTAGTTTAACTGCTGACAGCTCATAAACAATCCAGTGCAACTGTTCTGCCATGTCAACATCTATCTGAACAAAATTTATAACAAACTGATCATTGCCAGAAGTTGTGTTTACTCTGACGTACACTAGTGATGCAGAATATTAGAAAATCTGATATAGTTCAACATTGTGCTACCTGCAACTTCAATGATGAGAAATAACTGACTTAACTCTTGCTAGACCTCTTATTCCAGAGGAGCACTATAAAACTAAGCTGTATATCGAATAATGTAGGTTTTATGTTACTTGCATATGACAAATAAAACTGAAATCTACTTGATACTCAAGGCTATTTCAGGATTTTCATCTTTTGGTTGGCTCATAACCACTCACCTTGCACACCAGTGACCCAGCTTCTCCTTAGGGTTCCATAGCTGACTGATGAGATCTTACTGTATGAGACTGGTTATATATAAAAACACCCAGCACGCCCCTGCGGGCGGTTTATCCTTCAAGCTCGGGTCCTCTACCAGAGGCCTGGGAGCTTGAGGGTCCTGCGCAGTATCTTAGCTGTTCCCAGGACTGCGCTCTTCTGGACAGAGATCTCCGATGTTATTCCCGGGATCTGCTGGAGCCACTCGCCTAGCTTGGGAGTCACTGCACCTAGTGCTCCGATTACCACGGGGACCACCGTTACCTTCACCCTCCACATCCTCTCGAGCTCTTCTCTGAGCCCTTGGTATTTCTCCAGCTTCTCGTGTTCCTTCTTCCTGATATTGCTGTCATTCGGAACCGCTACATCGATCACTACGGCCGTCTTCTTCTGTTTGTCTACCACCACTATGTCCGGTTGGTTAGCCACCACCATTTTGTCCGTCTGTATCTGGAAGTCCCACAGGATCTTAGCTCGGTCATTCTCCACCACCCTTGGGGGCATCTCCCATTTTGACCTCGGGACTTCCAGGTTATACTCGGCACAGATGTTCCTGTACACTATGCCGGCCACTTGGTTATGGCGTTCCATGTATGCCTTGCCTGCTAGCATCTTGCACCCTGCTGTTATGTGCTGGATTGTCTCTGGGGCATCTTTACACAGCCTGCACCTGGGGTCTTGCCTGGTGTGATAGACCCCAGCCTCTATGGATCTTGTGCTCAGAGCTTGTTCTTGTGCTGCCATGATTAGTGCCTCTGTGCTGTCTTTCAGTCCAGCTTTGTCCAGCCACTGGTAGGATTTCTGGATATCAGCCACCTCCTCTATCTGCCGGTGGTACATACCGTGCAGGGGCCTGTCCTTCCATGATGGTTCCTCGTCTCCCTCCTCTTTCTTGGGTTTCTGCTGCCTGAGGTATTCACTGAGCACTCGGTCAGTTGGGGCCATCTTCCCAATGTATTCTATATATATATTCCAGTGTGTGTGTGTGTGTGTGTGTGTGTGTGTGTGTGTGTGTGTGTGTGTGTGTATATATATATATATATATATATATATATATATATATATGTGTGTGTGTGTGTGTGTGTGCCTAGGTTTCTTGGGTATGCGTTTAAAGCAAAGACGATGAGTGAAGGAGGAAATTAACGAACTTTAGAAATTAGAGCTTTTCAAGACAAAGACTCAGATGGGCAGATACAGATGAGAAGCACGATGGCCTGTCATTGGTCGCAAGACTAATTATTTTTGTGGTGATGTTTTCTACCCTACCTGCTTCAGGCACAACAATGGAATTCCAATGATGTGAAATGCCTGGCACGGCAAATTGCTTGGCTGTTCTGGTCTCCCCACATACTAATGCCTGCCAGGTCTCTTCACAGTAGTGATAGGCCCTCTCCAATGAAAACCTATCCCTCAATTACACTGGCAATAAAAACAGGGCAAGTCCAAGCATATAAATATCCACTCCTCACACCGAGAAAGGACAGAATTACTTACCCAAGAAATACGTGTGGCTGTTCAGATTAACTTTATGTATGGGAAGTATTTGTTTTTGAGCTTTAATGGGTCCTTGTGAATTTGGTTATATTGGCATCAATGTAATAAAGGATATAATGGAACTGACCAATTGGAAACTCAGTAGAAGCAGTTATCCCTAGACTCATAAATAGATGGTGAATGATGGAGACTGCGATCCCAAATGCGATATATGGTTGCATGCTCAGAAAATGAACTTTAAACTTAACGAATAGTTTGATGCTTTTTCTTAAAGAACCACAAGTTGAAAAAACTAAATATTTTTAAAATGCCTTGGTATGCCTTCCCAAAGAAATCTCTCTGTCAGAAAGGACACTGGAGCTGCAGCAATTTAAACATATGGTGTCTGGAAGGAGTAATTCACTAACATTGATCCCTGAGCCAAAGGAAAACCACTTGGACATTGACCAAATATTCTTGAGTGTTTCCTTTGGGCAACACTATTTATTTCAGAGGAGAGTTGGGCAGCAGTTGTCCTGACCTTCAGTCTCAAAGTGATACTATCACAAGACACGCCTTTCCTTTTACACTTAGCCTCAGCTGTGCTCTCATTTAACTGCCTTAATTCAAGACCTGAAAGATGCTCATCACAGCAGTGTCGATTTTAGAAAACACATCTTAAAGTTGCTTTTGAAACACATCTTTGATTTTATTTTCCTTTCCATAACCCTGAAATCTAACTACTGTACATAAACATTTTATGCTGAAAGGCAATATTCAGTGCCACTCAAACTAATGCAGTGCTATGTTAAAGTATATAGCAGCTTGAGGGTTATGAATACATCAAGCATCTGCAGCACATATGCAGACAAGGGTAACCAATCAGAAAAAAAACCTAAAAGTTGATGGACTAAATTTATATAGTGATGCTCATATGGTGAGATTTGTTTAGAGCTGACACTGTTAAACAATTTCCTTACCTTACTTAATTGCTTAAATCTTCATATTTGAACTACGGCAATTTGCGACATGTCATTTTACACAATTATGACACATCACCCCTCTGTGTTCCTCTCATCTTATACAATGCAATTCAAACTGTGCCAAGTGTTTGTGTATTAACCTTCGATAGCATGACTAAATGGTACAGTAAATGAAATGTATTTAAAGCAGGACTATCTTCAGAGGATGTCAACATAGTGCAAGAGTATGAAGATGAAATAAACTTTTACTGTGTAAACTTAAGCACTTGAAATTATTTTATTAAAAGAATTTCTTCTAAATGTCAAGAGGATTTTATGTGTATCAAGTGCACTTACTGATGGTTGACACTGATTTAATCAGCAGAATTTTTCACAAAGGTTGAATAAGTGGATGTGGCAAAATGTTCACACTCAAAACACAACCTGGCTGTCGTTTCTGTTGATCAAATCAATTCAGTTTTTCTTTTGAAAATATGATACTGTTCTCTGCGTTTGAAGAAACACTCCATTACACGATTTTTCATCAAATAAAACATCAAAAACTTTTTTATCAAGTTATTTCAGAATCATTGAAAAGTCTTTTAGTGTGAGACAGCTACTAAAAGGTCTTGTAGCACAATTAGTTAAGATCATTAGTTAAGGCATCTACCATTATGGGAAAACGTACACACCATCAGTTCTAAGATTTTACATATCAGGACATTAAATATTTTTCTAGTTCTTACCATGTCTTAAAATTAAGTAAATGTAATCTGAAATATAAATTTCACAGTATTATTGTGTATTTAATGAAAACTAAGTTAAACTGTAGAAGAAAGTACATCCCAAGAATCAATAGCTTTTAGCATCAATAAGTTAAATTAAAGCAATCTCTCTCTCTCTCTCTTTTTTTTTGCAGACGTGAAGTAATTTGACCCAATTTCTTTTAAAAACATTACCTGGGGTTTGGAGACATTTATTTATGTGCAGCTATTTTTGACTGATCCATTGAAACACCTTGGAGTCTTTTTTTCAGTCATTCTGTCAATTTGATTCTCAGCACCTGGCTGCTACTTTCCCCTTGGATTTCTATGGAAGCTCTATGGCTGCAAGTTTTTGCACATCTCCTCGTCAGTTTAGTTTTTGTCTTAACTTATGTGTTTTAAGACCTGCTAAGGACCAGATTACTTTCATCATGTCCTGATATGTGAGGCCTTACAATTAATTAAGTGTTCTCTCTTTTTACCATGACCATATGCCCATCATATTCATTTTTTAAACTTGATAAATGCTTTTGGCTCAGTTGTCAGTCTAAATGTGTGTGTGTGTGTTATGTCACCCGAACGTTGTTGTGGTTAACCTATAACATTATAACTAAAATGTAACCAGTCTTCATAAATATGCTAGATCAGTTGATTTGCTCTATAGAGAAATAAATCCATTTACTTGATCCATCCCTCACATTATATTCTTTGTCTAGTTTCAGTTTCCATTGTGTGTGTTGTTTTTGCAGTTAAAACACAGCTACTTAATCACAGTTTGGTGATGAGTATTTGAGCTTGTGATTGGGAGGATACCAGAGTGGAGACAGTTAATGGGGCAGAAAGCAGCCCTATCACGACTCAGAAACAGACAAGGATTGGCACTTGCCATTGATTTCTTTTCCAAATTACTTTCAGGTTTTCTCAATGGTCTGTAGTGAAGTGTAAGGCTAACCAGATTTGTTATTGTCCCTGAGCATAGGTATGGAAAAGCACCCACTATTAATTTAACAAAAACAAACAAACAAAAAACCCCATCCCAGAACAACCGAGACCATTTAGGCTTTTTTTGTTCATTTGCATTTTTTCACTGTTGATTTACATCCATTTATAAAATTGAGTTTCTTTGTTGTCTCTTTGGTGTTTCTTGTGTGTTATTCTAGTCATTTGGTGTCACTTCAAAGACACCCTGGACCTTTGGTCCCTTTGGCCTTTAACCAGTAGCCAGTCATTAGTTCATCTTTGAAGTGAAATGTTCTACCACATATAAATTTTCTCAGAGATATGGGCCTTAGTTGGTAAATTCAGGTATCTTACTGTACTTCTGTACTGCACTGCTTTCAATACTAACACCTTTTGTGAGTAAATACAGCATGCTATTCCTACAGATACTTCATGGCATACCAAAGAAATCATTATAAGTGATGCCAAGGAGTTGGAAGACCTTTCTCTTGGCAGACTGTTAGACTCCATCTCTGCCACATGCTGGGTGTCTTTTTGAGATCTTAATAGCCCAATTATCACAGCTCTGGAACAGATCAATGGAGACCTGCCAGCCAGGGCTCCCTTCACAATGGGGGATGGGAAAGGTGTGACAAGACGTACGAAGACCCTTTGAAGAAGGTGACAGGTGCAGTCACTTCGCCAGAAGTCCCTCTTTCTCCAAAAAGCAAAGCGGTGACAGCAAGCCATTTATACATGAGACACAATGGATGTATAACATGCAGTAAATTTAGTATGCTACTGTTATATGGCAGTATGCAGCTGTGTTTCTTGCTGTCAGTGGGGAAGTCTTGAGTAGGGTTTACAGTATAAAAACCCAATGGCAAGTTGTGTGGCATTGTGCATTTTCCTAATTTACGTAGGCTACACATTTAGATTCTTATATGTGGTAGTATCAACAGAGAGGCCCCTGGTCAGTTCTAAATAAATCCTTCAACCAGAGTCATAAGGAACAACAAATTCAACAACGTGGAAGAACTGCATTTTGTATCAATTACTCTTTGTATACAGAGAGTAATTGATTAGTGTGTGAGAACATGCTTCATTCATTCACAATACCAGGAATGGACCATTAAATCCATATAAAACCACT
>NW_005187421.1:830696-841658 GCF_000239375.1 Pundamilia nyererei
CTGATTAAGAATGCAACTATTTTGCTGGTAATACCTGAAATGAGTAAAGAAAATCATCTGGAAATTTACCCAAATGTATTTATTTATTTATTTAGACAGAGATCTAGACAGCCCCCCCCCCCCCAATGTTCAGCATAAAGTTACGCCGATGCATTTTGTGAAAGAGACTTACATGTCCTTTGAATTACATGTTGTGTAAGATATGTCCTGTGCCCCATTCCATTATCTAAGATCAGAGTCTCTATTGTATAGAGTGTACATCTAATCTAATGATGCAGTTAGTCATATCAGATGGGACTGCAAAGTTGGTCCTTGATATATCCATCTAGTGTAAAAAACAAAGCAAGCTGTGGAAGTTATGAAAGATGTACTAGTCTGTAGTCTGCCATAACCCTAACTAATAATTTGATAGCATTAGGACTGCTCAAATCTAATACTGTGTTTTTATTAAGACAAAAATGTGGTGAAATCGAATCCCAGCATTATCACACCACAAATGTTGTCTATATGCTCGCATCTTCTTCACTTTTACTTTTTGTGACTGAAGTTCTTTTATAAGCTTGTTGAAATTCACATTAGATATGTGCTAAAGAGACAGATCATAGATATTTTTTAGATCAGATTCACTAACGTCAGCCTTTACACAATTATTTATTGTTTTTTTTGTTTGGCCTATTTTTTGTTAAAGAAAACGATGAAAAAGAAGAGACCTTAAAATGAGCCACCTGTTTAATGTCTGGCATTGCATTTTTGATAAATGCAAAAGCTAAAAGTGAGCAGCAATAACTGTTCACTCAAGCAGCCTAATCTATCTTATCCTACTTTGTTTCAATCTGATTAGAGGTTGTTTAGCTCATAATGCACACATGCAAATTACCCAAGTGTATCTTTGTTCTTTGCTCATACACTGTACAAGTGGTGCACTGCTTCACAGTCACGCAGTTAGCACTGGCCCAAGGCTCTAGATATGCTCTGCACTTAGCATTGGGAAATCAATGCTCATTGTGCATCTTATACCTGAGTACAGGGGAGCCACTCAGAGCTGTAAATTGCTGCTTTACTGGAGCTGTGATCTCACACAGTGAGGACCTCTACCACCATTTTCTCTCACATTCGGCTTCAGTTCATTAGCAGCAGAGGGAGGTCATCATAACCTAGGACTCTCATGAGTGGCATTAGCTAGTATTCATATGGTTAAGAATCTGCTCTGGCTGATAGTATTATTGGACGGGCAGAAAAAAAGTTATCCAGCTGTAATTATAATCTACCAGCTTTGCTTTTGTTTTATGCGAGTGCAGTTCAATGAAAAAAGAAAAAAAATTCTGTCCCTACTATCCCGAGGGATTATTCATCACCATTAAAACTGAGCTCTTCAGCACTTTATTTGTTTCTTTTAACTGAAAGACCTGCTGACTAATGAAAGCTGTCATCGCTGCTTTTCGCCCATCGTGATTCCAAACCACTTGAGACCAAGTTTTACCCATTTTTCTTTACTTGTGCATATTGTAAGTTGAAACAGTCACAGAGGCAGCCTGGCACAAGGTTTAACAGCAACACTTTTAAAAATAAAGACTAAATGTATATAGGATGTGTCATTTTTCAAGCTGCACCAGTAACCTCCAGTAGACGTAAACACGTCCAAAAGAAAATTCTACCAATTTCACATTTAGTAGAGTAACAATGTCAGACTTGATCTTGGACAGCTAACAAAAAACGGGGAAGAGGATCAAACTTAAAGCAGCAGAACTAGAAAGAGCCTACTAGCAGTTTTTTGTGTCAAAACCTGACACATAGAACAACATGTCTAGATCACTGACGGTTTGATTGGAGACTACAGTGTTTTATGCTAGGAGAGAGGTAGCTTTTTGAATGTCAAAAGAAGAGATGGTGAGCAGGCTACAGAGGTTCCGTAACTTCCCCCCCGTCGTTATTTTTATCTAGCTCTACATTCAGATTTTTTTTTTTTCCAAGGAGACTTCAGTTCCAATTATGACTCACATGACAGGGCAAAAATCAGACTTTGAACAGCTCCTTCTGCAGCCACAAATTGCTTTATACACTGTATTTCACATATGTTCTCCTTTAAGATCTGCAATTAGACTTGATGTGTGAAATCTGTCATTCTCTAAGGCTTAATGATCGTAATTCTGCCTGGTGTTGGTTTGTAGAATTTGAAGTGGTAATTAAAGCTGCAGTATTTCTTCATACTTCTCTAGGAGTAATGCTCCATGTACACTAAGAAGCTTTGCAGCCATTTCATTAGCTGAACATCTTTAGGTGCCATCATAGCTACAATGAACACATTGTGCAGCAAACAAGTTTTGCCCTCGGGCTTGTCAGAGAGAGAAGGATGTAACTGAGTCAAAACTCTGTAAAATCTTACCCTTCTCAGCAAATGCAGAATATTGCAGCTCTCTGGAGGATCAGACATCACCCGTACAAATGCTGATTATAACAACTGGAATTGGATTCTGAGCAAAGCATCAATCTGATTTAGCTTTATGTAGCGCTCATTCTCCCCAAACCTCCACCGGAGACCCAACAGGGTTATAACTTGAATCTCCAGATTACTACCTACAGTTTCCCGATTCTCCCTAAATGGAAGGATGCTGAAAATTAAAACATAATAAAAAATATTATTCATGATTATGTTCAGAAGTTACAGCATCTACTAACACCCACAGTGACAGTTTGCAATGCCTTGTGGGCCCTAAATGGGTCAAGAGTGAGGAAAGGAGGGCTAAAAAGGAATAAAAGGCATTTCTAAATGTTGCCTGTCCTCAATGCTAATTTGGCCTTTGTGGCACAAGAAAACAATGGGGTGAAAATAATTTAACTGGCTGTCTTCAGCCAGAGGAGATGAGAAATAATGAGCAAATAGCAACAATAAAAGTAGAATAATACCAGGATTAGCAGTGGCCTCACAGGCTTCTGTCCAGCTTGGTTTATTATTTACAAGTTGTGTGCTCTGAGGCCTGCAGCTGCAGATAATAATATTGTCTTCGGTAGCAAAAGCAATAAGGGTAAACAAAAAACGTCAGGCACACCCCACATCACTCTCCCACTCCCTAGTGAAATTTGTGAAGGAAGGAGGAGAGGATCATGGGTAGTCATTAGTGAGCTGGAGGTGATGCTTTTTATTGTTTATTGCTAATTCATCTAGTTTGAGAAAAAGATGCATCCTGGTGTGATGCTTGGTTGCAGAAATTTAAGTGTGACTTCCTTGAATAATTTGGAGGAAGCAGAAATTTGTCTTTGCATAAATGACTTGAGAATGAAGCTCTTTCTGTTACAACTTGCATTTAAGCTTTTTCAGAAATGTTATGCAGTCGGGGAAGATTGAAAGTACTTGGAAATATCTGAACAATAGATGTTTCATAGCTATTAAAACAAAAAAGCCTTTGCATTCGCTTCAAAATGTTGGATACATGGAATGGCTTGTGAAACTGAAGGTTTGATAGTGTACATATTGTTCATCAGTGCTTTGGACCCATCAATCAGATGTCTGCTTTGTTCTTTGGACTAATGTACTAACACATATTCCCAAGACAATGGTCTGAAAGTTAAAAAAAAAAGACCCAGAAGGGTGGGAGATAAGCTCTTTCAGTATTTTAGAACACAACAGTGCTTCAAAAGCAGGTCATACATAGATCTTTGGCTCAGTGTGTTGCATTGATTTCTGTTCCCTTAAGATTGTTTTCAGCTCCATGGTGAAGTCTGGTACCTTCGGTCTCGAGAAGAACTCGAGTGTTGTGATTAGTTACTCGCAGCGCATGCAGCTGCTCCTCTTCTTTGACTGAACCCACTTTAAAATCCCTTTGTGTTAGAATCTTTCTCTTCACGAGAAGTTCATTTGCTGGCCAGTACTCAGGGGTCACATAGGCCCTGCTGGCTGCCGAGGGGATTGCTGCAGGGCTGGGGGAATGGGGAAAGAGCACACTCAAAGCGGGGGTAGCTCGTGGGCTTTCACACCTCTGCAGCAAGTAAAATTAGACACACAATGACCCCTTTCTTTCTGATTCTGTTGACTGTTAGAGGCTTCTTTCAAAACAACAGCGAAATGTACTAGTAGCATTTTACTTGCTAGTATATCTTACGTTACAATTCTCCATATTTTTCTAGAAATGTATAGTAAACATACATTCATTAAACTGCATGAAGTCAGTAACAAAGTAGAACTTGGCTAATGTTTTTAAGAACTAATGAGACTTGTGTTGGTTTTCCCTACAGGATAGCAGGTTAATAAATGCATCAGGTAAGCACGGTTCAAATAAATACACATCTTTTGTTTCCAAGCAGAGATTCATTTGTAATTTCACAGCATGAACCCAAACAAAACAACCCACCAAAAATGCAATGAAGAAAGCATATATTCAGAAAAATTAAATAACTAGTTTTATACATGCTTTTAGTTTTGCCTCCGACTGTGTAATTTAAGGTTAAAATGCGCATGCTGATATTGTAATTTTGCTTGCTCCCAGGAAGCTGTACAAGCCAAGACTTGCTTTTATTTACTAATTGAAAGGTAAGTACATTTAAAAAGAAGTGAGGACTGGAAAAGAAACTTCTGTGAACTTAACATGTTTTCCACATATATACATACAAATCATAACTGTTTTACCCTTTGTGCTTGATACAAGTGTCTAAAACCAACTGAACAAATAACTGAGAGGAAATAAAGGACAAAATTGACACTTAGTTAATTATAAAAATCTGTACTATGAAAATAACATGAAATGCTATTTTTCCTCAAATACTGAAGAGGTAGCTCAATCTGTAATTGTGACAGGCAACTTAAAATCTAAACTAGGGAACGTGCAGAGCACTACCTATGCCAGAAGAAGGCAAACACAGAACTTGTGGATCGGACAGAAGCCAAAATAAATTCTCTTCTGGGATTTGGAAGAAGGCTTGAGCAAAAAGGAGAAACCTAGCAGAACCAGGGAATTTATCAGAACACGTGTTGCAGCATGTAAGAAACTAGTATCGTTTTAAAACAGCCTATGCAGAGAGGTTGTTCGTGTCTATGCACACCAATTTGATGTTATTTGCAATTAATTGTGGTTTTGTCTGTCTTAAAGATGTTATTTGAGAAACAAATCTGATTCATGTGCTGTCTAAACAATGCCTTATATATGTGAATTTGAAAGTTGTTAAGGACAGTTGGGCACTTAAATATCTAAAGTCAGGGAGGGGAGTTTTATACAGCCCTGCATTTCTAGACATCACAAGGTATGCATTTATGTGGGATCTCTGGAAAAGTTTTTTTTAAGATCCCTTCTTATTTCTTGCTGCTGGTTTGACAACACACTTAAAACACCACTTTGAGTTTTACTAAATTACACTCAGTTAACTAGAAAACAAATTCTCCAATCAAACCACTCCCTTCATTGTCCGGTGTAAGATGTAAACATCGGGAATCTTTCATATTCCGCCATCTAGTCCAAAAACTTTAAATAATATGTTCAGTGCATTGTATGGCTTAGAGAACGTTAACATCAAGACCAGAAGCAGATTGCTGTTTTCTGACAAAGCTGATTAAATAATAGTGATTTTTCTTTTTGACACTGTTGCTGAGATGCAGTAACAAAGAGCGTAGCAAAAACCATTACACATGTTACAGGGCCAGCAATATTTCACATTTAGTGGACAATGACTTTGATAAAGCACGTTGTACATAGATTCCTCAGATATACATTAAGCATGGTCTTACATCATCTTGGGACTTTATATAATCCTATCTTCTCACAGCTCTTCCCTGAACAACTGTATGAAAATACTTTTTGGTGTGTGCGTTTTATTTTAATCAGGCATTTCACAATTCCCATATTTGATTCAGGAAGTCTCAAATGAAAGGAGTGTTTCTTATCCCTCATCACAACTGACAGACAAAGTAAAAATGCATCTCACTGAGGCAATCCACTCTTGACTGGCTATGGCTCCCATGAGAGAGCATTCTCCCCACAACAATGAGCTACTTAGACTGCCAGAGGACACAATGCTTGTGCAAAGAATAGAGATAAAAAGACAAGTTAGATGTGGGGAGAATAGATGAGGACAGGGAGGAGGAAAAGGAGGTTATGAATTTAACATAGAACAGCTGTGAGACATATTGCACTGGCTTCAATGAGATTTACAGCATTCAAATGCTGAATGAAAAATGTACATGATATTACGTCATGAAATTAAGCTACAGTTAAACTGATAATTAATGGTATGTCAGCATAAAGTCCAACAAACTCATACAGTCACATGCACAAGAACGTTTTCACAAGCCTGTGCAGGCCTGTGCAAAACTGTGATTCAATAATTTGTAGAATCACCTTTAGCAACAATGACAAAGTAATCATTTTCTGTACAACCATCACTCCACATCACTGTGGAAGACTTTTGGCTTTCTCTTTTTTTCCTAGGCATACTCTGTTTACTCTTTTTGTTTTAGTTAATTGATATTTGCGAGCATTTGTTTATCCACAGCTCTTTTAAGGTCCCACCTCAGATCACAGTTGGGTTTAGATCTGGACTTTACAACACCACAAGTCTTTTCTTTTGGCCCAGAAAAACTTTCTGCTGTAGTTTCACTGATGTCCTTAGGACAGGGGTGTCCAACTCCATGCCTCAAGGGCCAATGTCCTGCAGGTTTTAGATATCACCCTGGGTCACCACACGTGAATCTAATGATTAGTTCATTACCAACCTCTGGAGAACTTCAAGACATGTCGAGAAGGTAATTTAGTCATTTAAATCAGCTGTGTTGGATCAAGGACACATTTAAAAACTGTAGGACAACATCCCTTGGTGCCTGGAGTTAGACAACCCCGGCTTAGGATCATTGTCGTGTTGCATGACCCACATTCTGCTACAATTAAAATTTTATACAGATGGATTCACATTTGACTCTGGAATGTTTTGGCATAAAGAAGAGTTCAAGTAGTGACTGCAACATACCTACTGTAGGACACGCTTATGCAAAAATCACCCCTCCACCACAGTTCTTGATAGCTGGTATTAGTGCTGGTGTAATGTGTTTGGCTATAATGCATATTGCTTCACTTCGCTAAAATCAAACTCCACCTATTTCATTGAGGTCACCTCAGTCCAGTGTTTACTGTCCCAGAAATCTAGTATTTTTTTTCTAAGCCATGTTGCCATGGTCTTTCTACAGAGACGGGGTTTTGTCCTCACAATCCTTTCTTACTTCAAATTCTACTGCCATCCTCTAACATTTAACATGCTAACTGAGATGCAGCTCCTAGGATTGTGGCAGTTTCTCTGAATATTGCATGGTCTGACCTTAGGTTGAATTTGCTGTGACGTCCACCTCCGGAAAGATTGTAACATTGTGTTAACATGCATCTGAATGCTCCAGACCATCAAGCTGTCAAAACTTCTGCTTCAAAGGTGATCACACTTTCTGATGATCTCTTGATCAAGAACATTTGATTAGCAGCACCTGGCTGCTGCTTACTTTCTTAATTCTTACTGAAAAAGAATGAGTGAGTAAAGGTGTGCTTACTTCATGGGGCTGCAAAGAGTCCTGTGAAAACTCTTTTTTAAGACTGCACAGCTTTAAAAGTTTCAAAACAAGAAGTTTAATGGGGTGTTATTGTCTAATTTTGTCAATCAAAAAGCAGTTGAGACCAATTATCATAACCTTTTACAACATAGGCTCCAAACACATTTAACAATATGTTTTAAAGTATACAATGTTTTAAACTGACTACATCCATTTTTTCTAGAAGGACTCCGTATATTTAAATTGAGCTAAATAAAATTGATCCTAATGAAATGTTCATACAGGCAAAAGAAAACCAACAGTCTGCTTTTGTGAGGACTCAGTATGATCTGAAAAAATATGAATCACGGTTTTTAATACTTATACAAAACATATACAAAACAATGGAAAAAAAATTTACATGCCAAGTAATTTTATTATTTGGTTTTAATTTTCATTTTATTATTTCATCAGCTAAGATCTGTTTTTGGAAATAGAGTGTTCACAAATAATTTTAAATTACAGATGGTCATGTTTGTAGTATTTTGGGTTTCTGTCACATTTACTGTTAGGTTTGAGTTACAACAAATTAAAAAAAATAAATAAATATATATATAATGTTAAATGTAAAAATGGTTGCGTTAATACTGTCTGAGAAGTGATTACTGAGCTAGGCAGAGTGTACAGCCAAGCAAGTGTAAATGCCACAGCAAGATGCTGAACTAGAGATAATCAGAAGGTGGTGAGCACACAAAGAAAATCAGAGGTGCAGAGAGAAGTAGGTTAACACTTGTAAAAACAAAACACCAGAGGAACTCAGTGGAGAGCTGGCCCAACGTGACCACGGTGCTAATGATAGAATGATCTGGTATAGACAGGGTTCCATATCTGGGATAGATATACTCTTTATGATTAGATGTTGCAGAACAGGTTTGCCAGCAGAGAAATGTAGACATGATACATACAGGTTGGCTGACACACACACAGACACACACAGTGGAGTAACAGTGGAGGTGTGGGCAGTCAACAGTATGGTGTCTGTCTATACTGAAACCAACAACAATGCTAAACATGGTCGACACTTCATGTAAAGATCAATTTATCAAAATACTCAAGAGGGCAACAGTTGAAGCATTTCCTAAACTTTGACGGTGCTTCATTTCTTCTAAATCCATTAAAATTATGACCAACTTTAGTAATTTCAAGCTTACTGTGATGACATCAGTCATATGGATGTGTGTGAATGAATCAATAAATTAGATGTAACAGCAAGATGCTAAACCTTATTATTAAATGTGCTTCTCCACTGAGCAGCACAAGTGAATTCTTTTTGCTTGTCTGAACTGAAGATCTATAGTGACCTTGTGAAGGACTATGGAAGCACAGAAAATTAATGAATTCATTCATTTCTTGTGCGGTAGGTTGAATCAGCATTTTTTTCTCTCCCCATAATATGAACGTATTTAAATGTTTAATCTCTGTACATATTACATTTTATTGCCTACTCCTTGGACAATACATCAATGGCCAGCAGTGAGGGTTATCTCCTCAGGCTGGTCTCTGGACCCTCTCATCTACCCCACACTATTTTAGTGGGTCCATTAAAGAACTTCAATTACAGAGTCATTTCAATGACCTTGACATAGTGAGGTAAAAATCAATAGATGCCCCCCATTTTTCCAACCTATGCAGGTCACTCTTGGAGTAAACCCAGCTCCAAGTCTTTGTTTTACAAAGGATTGCTGAGCTTTATCTTCTCGCTGACAAAAATACATGCCCGTAAAAGTTGAACAGATTTATTTAATCTCCTTCTTGATAATTTGATCCATACATCAACCCTTCTGGGCCCCAGTGCACTGTGTAACACAGACATATTGACAAATAAAAGGGTATTGTCACCTGCACATTAAGGAGTTGCTTTGATATTGCCTTGCTCAAAGCAATGGCTTAGTGTTGTTGCAATATAGCCACTTTTCTGTAATTTTGAAGGAGAATCACTCATTGATCATAAATAGGGTTATTGGATTTTTACTGAAAAAAAAAAGACACAAACAATCCATTCAAAACATTTCTCACTGTGTGGGCAGAAGTTCTCAACTCTTGTGTAAATTGGCCCATCTGAGTTTAAGTTACAACAGAATACAACACCATGGAAACAAGCACCATACAGAGCAGCCACTCATCATCACAACAGTAACAATCCAAAAACATCTGTGTGCCAAACTAAACTGCCTTCATTAAAAAATAAATACATTTAAAAAAGAGACTTGGCTTTATTTAACGGAACCAGTTTCTTCTCACAGGCTAATGTCTGCCAATTTTAGGAGACTGGCATTTTCAGACTTATTATTACAGTCATTACAGACTCCCTGGACAAACTAACAATGTGAAAAAACTGCCAGAATGCTGTCCAATGTTCCTGGTGAATTAACCCCCAAGGACTCATTACAGCTTTGTGGATTTGTTCCTATTTTTCATTTTGAGACGGTCCTCATTTAACCCCCCCCCCCAAAAAAAGCAGCTTGCTTAACATGAACTTTGTGACCCATGTTTCCCCATACTGTATGTCACCTTTCGTCACCTCTTGTAATTGTGCAAATAATGACTATCCTATGAGGGAAAAGTGGGAGGATATCACTAAAAGATTAGGGACGGATGGCAGGATATATGCACAAATGGATCACTTCAGCAATAGGAGATTCGTTTGCACCCATTGTTAAAACCTTGGCCGCTGATCTTAACCACACTGTTACTGTGATTTTGAAACCAATTTATCCACAATTTTGACACCTAAGTACAAAAATCACTAACTTTATGGAGCGTTTTAGTCTCAGTAAGGCAGCTGTTTTGCATCAAAACCTCCTGCAGACTGCCTCCGCAGACCAAAACTAAAAGCAGACATATTTAACAGCTTGATGGTGGAAAAAAAGAAAGCAAAACAAAACAAAAAAAGTTTAGTCAAACAGGTTGAATATAATTTTCCTAGCTGTTGGTGTAGACCACGGAGAAGACTAAAAAATAAAGGATTATGGAAATTGGACCTTTTTCTCTTTTAAACAAACACAATTAAAAATGAATGATTCATTTAAACTGATGTCGACTATCAGTAAAGCCAAATCTGGGCAGAATCTTAAGCTATGGTCTAACATCTGAGCAGTTGATTTGTGCAGAATGTTTTCTGCCCCCTTGTGGCCAAAGGTCAAAGTGTTTGTTTAAATAACAGCGTTTTGACTTTAGAACTCTGAAAGCATGAATATATGCTTTTCCTGCCATCTTGAAACAGTTTTCAAGTATGTTTGATGCTTTTATGTGCATCATGTTGGTAATCTTCATGTCATTTTACCAACATGAATGATCACACATGTATACATGTTGATCTTGTTTTGTTGTTTCTGTGTTGAAGTCAAGAGACACACACACACACACACACACACACACACACACACACACACACACACACACACACA
>NW_005187421.1:841678-855630 GCF_000239375.1 Pundamilia nyererei
ACAGTTTTCAAGTATGTTTGATGCTTTTATGTGCATCATGTTGGTAATCTTCATGTCATTTTACCAACATGAATGATCACACATGTATACATGTTCCACTGATGCTGATGCTCCTGTGTTGAAGTCAAGAAGCTGCTCTGATACCACACACACACACACACACACACACACACACACACACACACAGGTTATTATAGAGCACTTTATGTTCAACTTTTGCATTTTTATTCAAATTCGCTGTCTACTCATAAAAACGAGCCATATAAATATTAATATGTTTACATTTATTTCGAGATCTGATAGTAACATGCAAAGAGTAATTTTAATCTGAGTGGCTTCATTTATGTAATCTCACTTAAGTATCACAAACCCAACATATTGCCCTGTTTTGATACGCATTTCTTTTTCTGTTTGTAGATGGGGTTATTTATTTATTTATTTATTTATGTATCTATTTTTTACTCGTGCTGAATCCAAGTCCTCATTTGACCATGGAGTTACATGGGGACATAAGCTCTACTTTGCCCAATTTATGTTCAGCTCTGAGGCAAATGAGATATGTTTTGTTTTAAAAAGAAGAGAAGTTTTTAAATGATGCTTATTTGTTTAGTCAAGAAACACCATAATTTTCTAAAATACTGCAGATGATAAAAATGTGAGAGTGTTCATCAATTATACTGCGGGATATGCCCACAGTAAAAGAAGATACAAAATTATCAAAACGATATGTTTTTTGAACATTTTGGTTTCTTCTGCATGGAAGAAAAAGTAGTCGGATCTGCAAGATAATTAGCATTAGACAATTTTGCATTTCAGATACCAACTCTCAATTAGTTTTATTGCCTACAGTGTTTACCTGTGGACTTTTCTGACTTTGTTCTCTAACTGCAGTAATTTAACAAAGATGTAAAACATTTTGGGGATTTTTGTTTTCTTGTTATTAATGTTTGTTTATATATTTGTAAATCATTCCAGTAGTTCACATCCAACAGCTTCTGCAAAGAGTCTAAATTTCTTGGGACACTACTGTTGACTTCCCCATTTAGTATTCATCTGTGATGCTCCTTTCATTTGAATACTAGGTGCCAAGTGCAGTTCCTCTGTTCATGAATAACTCATGTGGTACCCAGGGGTTTTTGTCTAATCTTAGACATTTAAGGGAAACACAGTGAAACAAATGGAATGTGTCGATTTAGTCTAATTTAAATGAGCAACCTCGTTCCTCCTTCAGAACAGCTTCAAAGATAAATTATATTTACAGTTTTTTAAGCACAGCTACCTTACGTTAGCACAGAGTTGAACTATTACAGGGCACCAAGCAGTCATTATTTGTATACCCAACGTATAATTTTTGATAGATATAGCTCTTTGACTGCAGTAGATTGTAATCAGGGGTAGACTTTACTATGAGGCAAGGCAACAGCCTGCAGCCCTTAATAAAAAGATTTATTTTTTAAAGAGTGATAGACATAACCCAGCCTCCTGGAGAGTTTATATACTACTGATTTTTAGCAGTAAAATGGTGAAGTAGAAAGCTGCACAGATTTAGTTTTTATCAACATGACACAGTGATGAGAAGACTGAATATTTCACATTTAAGGAATATGTGCATTCACATGAAAGTAAAAATGGTAGGGGGAAAATCCACTGTGATGTGAAGACTATCACAACATGCTTATTTAAGAAGAACACAGAACACGCAGCTGACTGTATGAAAAAAATACTACTGTTAGTTCCTTTTTCAGCTTAAGTCAATAGAAATATTACTGACCTCTTTCTGAAAAATGAGAATATGACATCACATTTTATAATACTGTTGAGTGGAATATTACACTTCCACACCGCTAATTTAATATTGCTGTCACACAATTTCTGTTCCCACTGCTCACAGTTTACATATTTGTGGTAGATGTTATAGCTTTGTTGGATGAAAATATAATGTATGAAAGATCAACTTAAGAAACGGCTAATTTGGGTTTCTTGTGAAAGTCAAAGCAAATGCACACCACACAGACATGTATTTCAAGCACTGAGTTTGAAACATTCTGGATACAGGACATATAAAGCACAGTAAAAATTTATGGGGTTCTTTTTTCAATTAATTCAATTAATGTAACATTTTTTTGTGGCATTTAACAACCTGTCTGTATTCATGGTTTAAGTGGTAACCAGTGAAAAGCAATCAAAAGATATCAGAGTATTTAATTCACAAGCTCAAGCAGGAATCACATCCACTGAATTTGAAAATTCAAACATTTATCTTCTCAAAGTAGTAAAATATACGGCTGTTAAAATAATTGTTTTCAGGTATGTAAAAAGAACTGAAACCAGTAACTGCCCAGAAATAATATGGTCAGCAATAGGGTGGATTTCTTTTAACATATAAGAAGTGCTATCATAGTATGATCCTTTGTAAGTTGCTTTACAACACTGACCAGCTACTGAACCTGAACTAGAAAAAGGTTGTCTTCTGCTCTGGTTGACCATGATGCCTGGTGTTCCCATCTCTAGCTGTGGGCAGCCTTGCTCTGCACTAGTCTAAACCTCTTTCTGCTTCATCTTTCTGGTTAGGCAGCAATATTCATGAATCAAACGCCTCTCTAAAGGTACCTCATGGCAATGACTGCAAGTCTTCCAAACGGGTGCAGCTGTCCTGGCAGGGTGCCTGATAGTTAAGCTCTGATCTGGCTGCACAAGAGGCCTTTCTCTCTGTGGTTGGTTCCTTAGATTTCTGCTCACGACATGACACAGTGCTGGTTTTTGTCTGAAAGGAAATTTAGCCTGAAAGGGTTCAGAAGGTCCTTGGAATAGAAATAGCATAGTGTGTGCTGTATACAGCTATACTTCCCTTTATATCTTGTGGCCAAGATATAAAGGGAAGCAGTGGTGTAAAGATGTGTGCACGTATATTAGGATTATCTCACTGTGTATTAGCACCGTATGGAATTTATAGGTTAACTACCTGTAAATTGTGATCATATGTTTGTTTATGTAACAAGAGCAGACAAGCATAATGCAGTTGAAAGCCAAATGCAATGTAATATTTAAAAATGTAACTGCACCTTGTTTGTTTTGATTACTACTCAAACCTCCTTTGAGAGAAATACCCTCAAGAAAAAGTGTTTTTGGTTGCTACACAAAGTTCAGGAATCACTTTGGAATATTCTTCCTTACAGAACTGCTTCAATTCACTTTTATTTTCAGGTTGTCTGCTGTGAACGACCCTTGAGGGAATTCCACAGAGTCTTTATGGTCTGGACTCTGATTGGACCTTTCCAAAGGCATATTATCTTTTAAGTCAGATTTACCTTGATACCTTGGGGTCATTCACCTGCCTCAGCAATAGAAGTATACCCAACTTACTGAACTTCACCTGATGCAGTGGCCAAGCTGAAGTTGGCCTACACCTTCTTTGAAAACAGCGGAACATTAATTTTTCTCTCGATGTCAAGGTTGTCAGTTTGCTTTATTAAGCAGGTTTAAAGGTACTTTTTGACAAGTTTAAGAGTAATGGCTGTAAGCCATGGATGCCTGCCTGGCAGGGTTTTTTTATGCATTGCTGGATTATAAAGAGATGAAGGTTCCACATATTAAAGCTTTAGGCTGGTACCCTGTGCCCTTTTTATTAAACCTGGGTGTCCACTTAGAGAAGTCGTGCTATTAAATCATTATATTATTTCATTATCAACTATATTATGTCCAAATACAGGGCATCTAAAAAAACAAACAAACCAAAAAACCCCCACAGTGGCCTAATAAAATGGTGGCATAGTGTTGCAGCTATTGGCAATGTTGCCTTACGGCAAGAAGGTCCTGTACCCATCTGAATTTGCACACTTCCCTGTGCCTGTGTGGGTTCTCTCTGGGAACTTTATCCCACAAAGACATGCTTGTTAAATTTATTAGTGATTCTAAATTGGTTGCAGGTGTGAATGTGACCATGAATGGTTGTTTATCTTTGTGTCAGCCCTGCAACAGACTGGCTGACACAGAATTGTCCAGGGTGTATCCAGCCCCACTGTGACTCTGAACTGCATATGTGAAAAAAAATAGGATAACAACTAATAACAACTAGATTAGGGTGTTTTAAGACATGAAAATGGTGTGCATGTTCCCTAAAGACTATTAATAAATTTACAGAAAACAAAAACAAAATCTTAAATGAAACTGTTGCCAGATATATTTTGAGATTTCACAGCTCTTAGTTTCAAACTTAACGTGAGGAGTTATAAAATATTGTTTTCCTTTTTAAAAAACATTGCGGTGGAATAAATTATTTTTTACCCAGTTATACAAAAACTAACATTATGTTAGATATCTCAGACAACAGAGTCTTAAAATTTGTTCACAGTTTCATCAAAATGAGAAGAACAAAGTGCGTTTGAACCTTTTTATTAAAATTTGTGTAGGTGAATGGGAGGAAAAAATATAACACATACGTAGATATGTGGTTCACTATGTGAACAAAATAAGTGCATCACTAATCCTTACAAAAGCACAAGAAAGGAAATTATTAAACCATTTTCTAAGGCTCTCAGGCTTCTGAGGAATGTGTCAGGAGTTCAGCTAATTTGTGCTGCGTTCACTCACTTATTAATAATCAAAGAGCTTTCTTTAAATGGATAATATAGCTACAGTTTTTAAACTAAGAGATACTTCTGCTACTTCTTTTTCTTGTATCATTATCACCAAAAGACTCTATACCACTGGAGAACTCTGAATATTACATTATAATAAAAAATCAAGCAAAAAGTAAAACAGTTGTCTGACAATAGCATGTACACAAGTCTGATAGTAATAGCGAAGTTACAGTTAAGTCAAAAAAGCAATTTACAGTACAGCTGTGATGTCTTCAGCCACATTAGATGATTCACTGAAAAGTGGAAAAGCGCCCGAGGTGTCATTAAAAACCCATAATGCACAACACCAAAGTGGGAATTAAAACATGAGAATGACTATCACACAGAATTTTGTGCAGTCACAATAAATCATATTTGTCTTCAGTATATAGGGAAATACATGCAAGTCTGGGACTTCTTTCATCCATTCAAATTTGATGTGACCTAAAACATAATATCTGGATTTGCTCCGTTCTCACCCATGGAAATGGTTATTGAAAGAATCCACATGCCACTAAAGAGTTGTCTTCTACCACTATAGGCGGTAGAAGACAATTTTATCTGCATGTTAAAAGTTCTTTCATAATTAATCACAGCCATTCAGCTGTAGAGGTGGACGTTTGATAGCAAAATATGAATTATATTACCAAATGAATAAGAAACAGATTAAATGTGAGGCGGTGATCTGCCTAGAAATCATGTCTGTGAGCTACTTTGCCAAATTTAGAATTAATGTGATGCTAGCTTTAAACCACTGAGGGCAAATACAGAGCTGCTCCCCATATCTTGTTCAAGTAACAGAAGAGGACAACCCAAGGTTATGCCCATTGCCCACTTTGTGATCAGCTGCATCTTAACCTAAATATCTAATCAGGTAGTCACAGGAAGGCAACTCAATGCATGAGGCATAGTCAAGACAACATGCTCAAGTGCAAACTGACTACCAGAATAAGGTGATTAACATGACTTGAGGAGTTTTTGGAGTATTTTAGAAAGTGCTGATCTACTGGGATTTTCCTGCACAGTCATCTCTAAGGTTTATAGAGATGATCTGAAAATAGAAAATATCCAGTGAGTTGCAGTTCTGGGAAAAAATACCTTGTTGATGGCAGAGGTCAGAGGAGAATGGTCAGACTGCTTAAAAAATCTCTGCATGTACAACACAAAGCTTGAAGCAGATAGGGTACAGCAGCAGAGACCACATTGGGTGCCACAACTGTCAGAACATCTGGCATAAACAGCATCGAAATATGGCTCTGTTTTGCCCATCAGTAGTTCAGGCTGGTGGTGTAATAGTGTAGGGGATATTTTCTTGGCATACTTTAGGTCTTTTAGAAGTCAAGCATAGTTTGTCCATCTGTCCAGTGTAATAAATTTCTAATGGCTGCCTCCAACAGGATAATGCATGATATCACAGTGCTCAGATCATCTCAAACTACTTTCTTGAACATGATAATCAGTTAACTGTGCTCAAATGTCTTCCACAGTCTTGTAGTTCTTGTAGAGAACCAGTTCACAGTAGTTCATTTCCTTGGAATTGTTAGTCTACTTGCACTTATTGGTTCCACTTGCATTAGAATCAGCCAATTTCAATTCATGTGCTGGAGAAGGGGAATAGAACAACCTACTTTGTGGATATGTACATTACCTTATTTACTTTTATTTATTTACATTATTGCACAAAAGGATGACAGCGTGATGGCAAGGTTCAAACTGCATCCAGGACAGAAATAACTGCATTATGTTGCTAACACAACTTCAGCTCTTTGCAAACACCTGCATAGACAGCATGCTAATGCTAAGCTAGTCAAGAATCCGAAAGAAAGAAAGCTAGTCAAGCTAGACAAGAGATATAACAGCTGAGCGATTACCGACATCTCTTTGTGCTGGTTTTCATCTTTGCTTTGTGTTGTTGGCTTTGTGTTCATACCTAAACACTAAGAGAAATATCATAAGTGTCTTTATTAGGATAGGGAGTTGTGTGGTGTGTGGGACTGTGGTCTATAGGCTTATATTGTTAAATGACATTATGAGATAATGTGAAGATAATGTAACGAGTTGAATTACAAAAAAACCCTTTTCTTCTGAGAGTAATTAAGGATGTGCTGTATTACCTTTAAGAAAATAAATGGGTAATCTATAATACATCACTTCTTTTTAAGTAATAACCAACAATGATCACAAAAAAGAGCGGAAATACCTCCAACATGCAGAAACATTTCACTACACAGCATGTACTTAATTTTTTACAAATGTAATGTCTTTGATATGCCGTTTAGAGGTGACAACTCTCAAAACGGAGCCACTGAGAACCCAAAGAGAACTGATGAGTGATATTGATAATGGAACTGGAATAGCTAAATTCTTATCAATTACCATCCTCAGCAGCAAGGTTGGTCAAGAATAAAACACTAGCTGTACTTATGTTGTACATTTACATACGATGACCAGTGTTGTTAATCCCTTGTGGAGCTTTGTTACACTGTGGTAGAAAAAAGATAATTGTGAGTTTCCAGAACAAAAGATAAACAAGTCTTTACTACCAAAGCCAGGGCAACTGCCAAAGGTCAATATTTATAAAGAAAGTAAATACATACCTATTACCACCATTACCTATGACTCTGCAAAGTCACTGTCAAACAATAAATAGAGAAAACAAATTCAAAATGATGATTCTATAATATATGGGGAAAACTCATTTGAAAAGGAATATGATGTCATCATACGTCCCATTAAATTAACAAACTGCTTTCTTCTGAGAGAGAAAAACAAACAAACAAACAAACAAACAAACAAACAAACAAACAAACAAACAAACAAACAAACAAACAAACAAACGGATGGTATCACTTACTGTAGTTCACTGCTACACATGTAACTCGACATGAATCTAACTGCTCCACATGAATCACTTCACCACACACTGTCTTGCTGAACATTATAATAGAGAGCTCTGCTTGAATAGGCATTGAAAAAAACACACAACTGTGCTGTTAAACAACAGCACAGTTGTGTGTAGTTATGTTGGCCAGTCACTGGTATTTAATTGAATGCATGACCAAGGCAAAAAAACAAAACAAACAAAACTAGTAATGATCTTGGTATAGTTGTCAGTGGACATAAACAAGCATTAAAGGGGTCTGCTCTTGATTTGTTAAACGGATCCTCCTGTCCATACTGACTGCCAAAATATCCTTTCTTAAATGTATTCCAGTATAAAAACAGAGAACAAACCCATTCAAAGCTGTGTCACCTCAAAAACAATTATTTTCCAACAGTGATCAGTAGCGGTTTTGGAAGGTTGAGACAAATAATGCCTCCTGCTGATATTGTTGTTAGAGCAGATAAAAGCTGCATGTACTATTCTGCAGAGCAATTAGAAATTCTATTTCATGTTTAAATGGATGGACTTGTGGAAGTATGCTGGGAATGGCTTTATGGTAAGAATAGGTTATAGTGTTTGAGGCTGGCCAAATAACACACTAAAAGACAGACACTGCAATCAGCAAGTAGCCTAAAATGCGTGTCGGAAATGTGGAAGGAAGCAAATAGGGGAAACATGGAAAAAAGCTGTGGAGAAGAGAAAAAAAAGACATCGTGTATAATCTAAAAAGAAAAGGCACCGGCAGGCTCAGACCCAGAACCTTGATGACGGAGTTCCGTAGTTATTAATGTGCACTTTTGAACTGCCTGACTTGGCCTTTGAATATGATTAAAGAGCTGTTGCTGTAGTTTATTAAACTGAAATCATGTCAAGTAAATATGGAAGAAAAATTGCACTCAGGAGCTCCAACATAATAGTGTTAAAAATATTAAAAGGGTGTACCCTAGTGTGTATCTAGGTGTAGTAACTCTGATAGTTCAGACTACAAGAAGGAAGGGCTCATGCTGGGGGGCTGAATTGTTTGGTTGAGTGGAAAAGATGCTGTATGTAGGCCAGCCTTTAAAAGCAACAAGGCATCAAGCACAGGTGACCCTCATTTGACTAATGAACAGTCGCACTACCAGGTCACTGCAAGAAGGAAAAAGAACCACATATTATAGTGATTTTCCTGCCACAATCAACAATAGTGCAAGGTTACAAAAATGTATGCAGTCAGAGGCTGGGAAAAGTTCTTTTGTAAAAAATAGATTTTTTAAAACCAACCAGTATCTTACTTTAATTGGTGTAAAGGTTTCAAAATTCAAGTGAAAATGTGAAATAAAGTGAAAACGAATCCAAATTGAAGTGCGGGGGGCATTTTACAAACCACTTCCCCCAAGGGAACTAATTATTTGTGGCACAGTTTGTTTTTCAAGTGAACACATAAATTGTTCACCCTTTTTCCATGTGACATTAAATCCAAGAAATCAAATACAAGGCAGACATGGAATGAACTAGCCTTTTCACACATACACATCTTTATAATCAAAGTAATTTTTCTTCTATTTTTATGAGTAAGCCACAAACGTACGGTGTGTTTCACCATGCCCTTATAATACTGTGTGTACAAATCATTCTGAGGGGAAAAAAGCTATTTTCTTGTTTGTGATTATAATTGCACTTTTCACAAACAACTTTCTGTGCCCTAAAATCACCTGTATGTCTCACAAAAAGCATATTTATTTATCTTCTATAGATTTCCTATATTTCCATTCAGGCATCTACTCAGAACAGCTTTCTAGCACAAAGTTGGACCCCTTATTACCTAAAATTCTTCATGGCATCGCTTTATCGGGTGCTGGAAAGAGTCTTTAGAGATTTTGTTCCATATTGACATGATACCATTACACAGTTGCAGCAGAACATCCATGATGTGATCTCCCACTCCACACCGTCCCAAAGGTGCTCTATTTTAGTTCAGTGAAATGCACTGCCGTGTTCAAGAACGCAGTTTGAGATAATTTGAGCTTTGTGACATGGCGTGTTATCCTGCTGGAAGCAGCCAGTGGAAAATGGGTACACCGAAGTCATAAAGGGATGCACATGGTCAGCAACAATTCTAATAGGCAGCGGTGTTTAAATTATACTCAGCTGGTACTAAGGGGCCCAAAGTGTGACAATAAATTATTATTATCCACACTATTAAACCACCAGCCTTAATCACTGATACAAGGCAGGGTGAATCCATGATTTTATGTTGTTTACATCAAATTCTGACCCTAATGTCCCAAGTTGCAGCAGAAATCGAGATATATCAGACCAGACGATGTTTTTCCAACCGTCTATTGTCCAAATTTGTGAGCCCATCGTAGCTGTCCTGTCAGTCAAGAACAGGTTTCTATTCTTGGCTGAGCAGAGTGGCACCCAGTGTACCCTCATGTAATTTACATCATGGTTTGATGTGTTGCACATTCAGAGGTGCTCTTCTGCACACCTTTGCTGCAAGACTAATTTCTTCAGTTACTGTTGCCTTTCTATCAGCATCAAGCAGTCTCACCATTCTCCTCTGACCTCTTCCATGAATAAGGCATTCTTGCTCACTGGATATTTTCTTTTTAAGACCATTCTCTATAAAACTTAGAGATTGTTTAACCAGCCAGAGGCAAAAAGAAGTGCTATATCTCTTACACAAGAACATGGCCAGGTGTTGACCGCATTGTAGTACATTCTAGTTAGTTCAACAACATGAACAAAAAAGTGTTAACTTCTTTTCTTTTAAAAACACTGTTCTTTAATATGAACAGGAGTTCACAACATGTGGGATGTCATCTCAGCCAGACATCAACTGCTGTCAAAAATCTCTATCGATAATGTGTCTACAGGAAATTCAGTTTTGGTTCAGCTATTGTGTTGAGTGACAAACTTGAATGTGGAATAAAACACTTTACTCTCGATGTATTACGTTTATTTCAATGAAACAAAAGATAAAGATTATTTGAAAATGCCAAGAATCTGTCTTGTAATGAAAACGAGACAACAAAAAGAGAGAGCAACAGCTTGTTTCACCGCTAACAGCACTACGTGGTGGAGAGGAAAATGGATTGGATGACTCTTTTACTCTGTTCAGTGGAAAGTAGGAAAGTGGAGGTACAAGGAGCAGCAGGAGAGATACATTTACTTTTAATCATCTCGGGTTAAATGTTACTATGGTGTGGTTGCTCAGTGGTTAGCTTTGTCACCTTACAGCCAGCATATTTCATGTCCATCTGGGTATCCTCCCACAGTCTAAAGACACGGAGGATAAGGAGACACACAAATTGTCTGTAGGTGTGAATGCTTGTCTCTGCTTCTTTGTGAGGAACTAAAACCGAACCTATACTTAACTGTAGAAGAATTCTGAAAGAAGCACCGTTTTAAAATCCAGTACAGAACACAATACTGCTGATTATTGTGTTGTCTAAGCTGAAACGTAACAAAGCATACAACAGAAAAACTTCAAGCTTCCCACCTCTCAGCATGTTACTGCCACACAACATTTCAGATTATGATAATTTCCCATTAAAGGGATTTTATTAGGGCAGAAGCCAAGGATTAGAACAACTTGAATGAGCACTTATCCACATGTTGTACTTCTTTGGCAAAAACCCTGTGCTGTAACTCTGATCAAGCAAAGACATTTTAAGGAGGTTGACACTATGAAGACACTATGAGGTCGAGAATGGAAGTTTTCATTCATTCAGATGACAAAACATTTTGTTTTGTAATGGTTGTTGTTTTCACCAAAAGCATTTAATTTGACTTTACAATTTTACTTTTTATTTTTTTTGCTCACAACTCATTGTGTTTTGTACTGCATCACAGTAGCACATGCAAACCCTACACAGAAAGACCACAGTCAGCTGGTGGATATGAACACAGGACCTCATTGCTTCAAGACAGCAGTGCTCCCAAGTGCTGTTTTTTCTGACTCCGTTAGGAATTCTACCTCATCAGACATTCCTGTGGATTTTGTCGGAGGGTCCGGACAAACACTGCAACAGCAGCATCACATTCAGGTTCACATAATTTAGGCAACTGTCTTTCTTGTAGTAATTGTGTAAATTTTAACTTATCTTCTGACTGAAACTGTGCGAGAGATTTTACAGTTTAACCAGATTCCCATTTTGTATGTGTGTATTCAATACTATCTGCATTTTGATACAGAAATGATGTTTGTTTACTAGGTAATTGTCGGTTAATGTACTGTTCACAACTGTTCACTCATTTGGCCTGGAAATCAGAAACGTCACTCTAATGTCACTCTCTAAGAGACCATACCAATATTTGTGACACTGACATTAAAATTTATAAAGCAGTTTAACAGCAGGTGCAGATGGATTCATGTGTTTGAAAGTCAAAGCACACACACAGAGGCTAAATAACTGACAGCTTTCTGAATTTTGGGTGGATCATCACTCCTTTTCTTTTTGTGTGATCTTTGTCATTGCCAGGATGATTCAGTTTCCTCTGTGTTAGACAGGCTGAATTAAGAATGCTTGAAATAAAAAGGGTTGTAACGGTCTAATTTATATGGAATAATCTGACCTTGCAGTCATGATAAAAAAGCTCGACGCACATCATGCATGAACTTTGCTTTCTCCTCCTCTCTCAGCGTGACAAATGCATTGCTGAAAAGATGTGGTATTGTAAGAGACCTTGAAGTCTAAACAACAACCCTGATGGTATGAACGAGCCGTGGCAAACTCTGTTGCTTGGTTTCAGCTCACAATACAGTAACAACTGCCTCTGACGCATTTACAAATGAAGACAGATTGCGTATGATGACACAAGTCGAGTTTAATTCACTCTTTTGCTAAAAGGGGACAGCACTGAGGGACAGAGATGTATCACATGGGTTGCAAGTTAATGCAATAAACAACAAAGGCCAGAGATGTGGCTTTGATCTTCTTTGATGAAGAGTTGTGACATGGTCTGGTGGCCCTTCACAAAATAGTACAGGAAAGAACTGAATCTCAAAGACTAAATAAGTGATTCCTGAAGTCTTCCTTTTTACAAAAGAAAGGCGATGCGACAACAGGGTAAAACTGTATTGTTCTTCCCAGATGTTGTATTCAATTTACATGGGACAAAAGCTGCTGACTGAGACCAGCGTGCATTGTAAATCTCTTATCTCTCCACAGCACAGGTGGGGTCAGCTCATTTTCAGTGCAATCAATTCAAAATGTCAGCAGAAATTCAGTTTTATTTTCCACATTTGGAACATTCAATTTCATTTATTTGTCAGCAGCTTGGATATATGTCGAACAGGGATTGCTGTCACCCTGCAAACTGCTCAACTACTCCATTGCGCAGTGTACTCTTTTGTCAACAATTCATATTCCTGATCTATACTGAGCTCCCTGCATTTTTAGAAGATATAGTGTTCTTATGAACACCAAAATCATAATATATGTTTATGGTACTGCAACCACTGTAATTCAGCTGTCACAGATATTTGTACTGAAATATATTATACACTATTCAAAGGACTTACAGGAGCACAGGAAAACACATCAAATCTCAATAGGAAAAAAACTCATGCTGTTTATCTATATATATCTGTATGGACTGGGTATTGTGTTCCGAACAAAAGGATGCCACACATCATTTGATGGAAATGAAAATGATCAATCTATGCAGGGCTGAATTCAAAGACACCCAGAAATCAAAGTGAAAAAATGATACTGCAGGCTGGTCCATTTTTCAGCAACTCAGAACGGTGCTCTGTAGTTTGTATGGTCCCCATGTGCTTACATGCATGCCTGATGTGGGGTTATGCTTAGATGATGGACAGCGTCCTGGGGGAGCTCGTGCCAGAACTGGACCAGGGATTGCGGAGCTCTTAGATATTGTGAGGGCAACAGGATGGACCAAAACAAAATATCCCCGAGCTTGAAGGATAAACCGCCCGCAGGGGCGTGCTGGGTGTTTTTTTGTTTTTTTAAAAAATATATATATATATATTAGGGGTGCAACGATGCACATAATTCACGGTTCGGTTCGGTTCGATACTTTGGTGTCACGGTTCGAAATTTTTTCGACGCAAAAAAAAATGTTCATGCCTTTTTAATTTGTCATTTATTAAATTTTCACGGCACATTCTGCACCACATCTCTGTGCGTTCATCATTTGTTTGAAGCTAGCTCACCTCCTGCAACTACTTTTCCGAGAATACGTGCTTCTTTTGTGGTTCGGACTCCTTCTGACATTTCTTTGGAGGTGGAGGAACATCACAGTAATTGGTTAAAGGAGCTTCTTCGACATCTTTAAGAGTTCTAAACAAATGTCTGTCCTCTTCCTGAAAATCTTATGTACGCAAACACACATTGCAACTCTTATCTTGTGCGCGTTTTTTATTTTGACAGCGAATGCGCACCTGTGGACCACTTATGTGCAGCCCTGGTTATTTAGCTCGTCATATTGCAGCCACA
>NW_005187421.1:856820-859066 GCF_000239375.1 Pundamilia nyererei
ATTATGTCCCCATAAGGGTCCCTTGGTCCCCACAAGTATAATGGCATGCAGATTTTCTGTCCTCATAAAGATGTCTGAACATGTACTCTCTCTCACACACTCAGACACACACACACACACACACACACACACACACACACACACACACACAGGCACTTGTACCCAGTCATCTTACTTGTTGCTAATTAATTTAATAAGTTGCAAAATTTTCTTCCAGCTATTTCTTACCATCACACCTTGTACTTTTCCAGCCTGTTGTTGTCCAATCCCAACTGTTTTGAGATGTGTTGTTTTTTTCATTTAATTAATAAATAAATAAATGAAATGTCTCACAATTCTTTTGTTTTCTATGTCTTATATAATTCAAATATGGGGTTATGAGATCTGAAAATCATTGAATTCTGTATTTATCTTCAGTTGATACAATGTCCCACTTTTTTTCAGAAGTGGTTTTAGAAACATTTCTGAATGAAAAATGATAATGCAAGTGATACAATAGAGACATGAATTAGGTGCTAATAGTACACATACTGTATATGGCCGGAGTAAGTTGAGCCACAAAAGAAAAACAGATCGATTGGTGAATTAGGATGGTGACCAAGGCTGCCAGATACAAGCTGGGATCAACAACATAAAATATTAATTTCTTTCTTTCTCTTTCTGATTTTGAGACACAATCATATTTGCAGAAACAATCATATTTCCAGTCCTTTCAAGTAACCTTCTAAGCAATATTTGCACCTTATGAATGACAATGTTTGTGTGAATATTTGAATCTGGAGCTTACGCAGTGCTTACAGATTTTCTTACAATGACAAATGTCTGTGCTTCTTTGATTTTAGACATTAAAGAACCTGGATGTGAGCCTACAATCTTTTCACCCTATATTCATGGAATTCACCTCTTCCACTTTAATGGACCATTAGCTTCGTTGCTAATCCAGCTGTCATCCATACATGTTTGTTTCTGACAGCTTTGTCTCTTCTAGTCAAGAATGCTGGGGTTTTCAACCTTAACATTCTCCATTAATTTCTACAAGTTTTCACTCCACTAGCATTTTGCATCTGGTTCAAAACTTCAGATCTCCAAGCTTTGGTCATACCCTATAAACCAATGTACTGTCACTCAGAAGACCTTTTGGTTGCTCATCTCAGTCAAGGTTATTCTCTGCTCTATGGGTGATGGACGAATGAACTAAAAACAATCCACAGAACACACAGTTCCTGCCAATCTTTTACTGTGGGCTAGAAATCCTCCCACACATCATGCCAACAGTTACTAACATCTTATTTTCTTTCAAAAACTGACAAAAAAAATCCATCTTTTGTTCCCATCACTTCAAAATGCATTAAACAAAAGTGTCTGTTAGAATGTAATTTAGTTTTAATCATTGTATCAACAGTTAAAATGTAAATTCTCTTCACATTCCTAGATTCAAAAATGTTTTATATGTGAAAAAGTGACTAATAGGAAAAAAATAGAGAAAGGAGAGGTTATTGTAAGTAGGTTTCCTGACACAATACATTGCAATAGGTTCCACTACGAATGATACTCAGGGAGGCGTAATGGTTTACTAATAATACTACAATACCAGAATCCACTTTTGTAGCCAAGTTACAAAGTGGTAAGTAGGGATGTAAAACATCCCAAGGCATCTATTGAAAGTAAGGGATAAGTGAAGTGGGAAGGGTAAGCAGATTCCACTGGATCACTGAGACCATGTAGTGTGTGGGAAGGGAACAGACTGCTAAGAGGGGCTATTGATGATTTATGTATAGAATAGGCAGAACAGAATTTCTTTTAAAGAAACCAAACTGATGTTGTGATGTCTTAGAGATCAGTTTAACTTTGAGCTTTGTCGTAAATTGCTGGTAAATTCTGCAAGGGTGGCCAACATGAGTGTGACAAACCCAATGAGGCAAAACTTGCAGAACTTGAATGGACAGTCTCCAGTATATAACAGAGAACAGAAGAGTTGGAAGGACTTCTTTTTCTGATTATATTTGACATATACATTCAGCCAATATGTTCTCAGGAAAACTGAAAAGTGCTGCATTTTATACCATTTAGGTTTCTCTTTACTCAAAATACTGCCCTGATACAGAATACAGTCTTGTTGGCTGCAAAAGATGCTGGGCACATTCTCCGCACGGGGAGACAGAGGTCGCTGTCTCAGGGGGACCTGCGCCACCTGGGGCTGAGAGCGAGACGCGTGCTGTCCCGGAACAACGGACGCCGGTCCAGCC
>NW_005187421.1:859696-863114 GCF_000239375.1 Pundamilia nyererei
TTATTACGCTGTATCCATATAAATGGCCCACCCTGTAGAATGAATAAAGATGCCTCAAAACACAGATCTGTGGTCCTGCTGTGCCTTATTCACACCACATCTGGATTTGTCAGTTTTACATTCACAACCCAAATTTCCCACATACCAAAGTTGCTGTTTTGGGTTCAGGTCTGGAGCCTTTTGGCTCAGTGATATCAGTGTTTATGAAAAGAGACTGAGACATTTTTAGTTCTTTTAGTTCCTTTCAATGTTACAACGGTACCACCAAAAATCAAGTCTGCCACTGCACTGAACAAAGCAGAGTGCAGTACAAGTTTGCCATCTGGAGAACACTAGCCGATACTGTTAGACTGAACTTTGGTGGTCTTTATGTGTACCATGTGCACCTGCTCCCTGTCAGTCTCAATTTCTATTGGTCAATGTTTGCATATAATGATGGTACAGCTAGAGTACAGCAGCCAGTGCAACTACAATTTTGGGCCACCCTGTGAACCTAGCAGCTTAGGTTAGCACAGAGCATACCATTTTCTACATGAAGGGTCAATAAGAAGATAAGTTAACTAGACAATGAAGTAGTGTAGCAACAACAATCAGCAGCTAGTTGAGAATATTTTGGTCTTGAATCACCACATTCTCCAACATTTATTTCTGTTCACTCTCAGTTGTTTAGACAGATAGGATGTTGAACTAAAGAACTAAAATGTCAGCCATGCAAAAAAAGAAAATCTTCTGGGAGCTACAAGTTGAAAGAATAGTTATCCAATTATCCGAGCTAACTTCTTGGTACTTTGAACAAAGTTTGGCCATTCATCTTTTATTTCTGTATTTAATAAGGAATGTGTCATGAAAACTGTTGCTTACTAATGTCTTTTTTTGTTTTTTGTTTGCAACAAATTATGTATCATTAACAGTTCCATGAGATTGGACAATTAAATAGTAAATACATAAAGTCCAACCAAAATAATATGTTAACTCAAATCACTCAGATCTTAACTCAATCAAGCTTCTGCTGAATGTGCCAGAACAAGCCCAACAGCACAAGGTCCCCACCAGAAGTTTCATTTCTGTGCACCAAAGGTTCAGATCTGCCAAATTAAACAATTACTTGTGGACAATTGGTGTATATACTGTAGCAGTGACAACTCACCTGATCTATTACTAATGTGCTAACAGTAATATATTAGTTAGTTACTTAGTTGTTTAATTAATCAAATCAATTAATACGCCACCTTTGCTAATCCTGGTTAAATTTTCTATTTTATGTTTTTCATTTATGATAAGATGAAAAAATACTGTTAAAAGCCTTTTGTTAATTGCCTTGTTTCCACAGAGAGTATCTGTCTGAATCCATGTTCTAATTAAATCATTTTGGAGGTATTTAAAAAATGATATGCCTCTCATCTGGAGAAGCTGCACCATAAGAAGAAAAACTGTAATATATACAAGTAGTGCACTTTAAAAAGTAGATTTAAAAACTTAACATGACATTTAGTCATGAGTGCAAATTATAAACTTATCTTAAAGGCTGAACCATGATTGAGTTTAAATCACACTTGGATTCACAATGAGATAAAGATGCCTGCCCATATCTCTAAACGTGATCTCATCTCTTCTACTCTATAATTTAGCCATGACTTTTGGATATTTATGTTGTTTAATAAATCATTAAATTTTCTACTTCAAATAATAAAATGCTTCATATAAAATTCATACTTGTGGACAATGGTGCTATTTCAACTGTATAAACAATTATTCTGTTCCACCAGAGGAAATATTGCTGTTACTTCTGGTGGGGAGCAGTGTAAAACTTTGTCTCTTTGCCTCAATTTATGAGTCCATTCATCATTAAACAATTACATAGGCAAAGAATTCAATTTTCCTCCTCTCATTTCTTTTTTCATGACTGTGTTTCCCAGAAAGGGCAAAAACATAATTACAGAATGCAGCAACACGCTAACAAAGAAATATCGACTGCTGGCTTACAGGCAAACATTGGGTGTAAATTGTGAAGGGTTTTTTTGCTAATAATTTTTTTATTTTTTGGTCCTTTATCCCAGAGACGTTTTTCACTGCTGTCTTGCAACGTGACAAAGGTTTGTTTAAAAAGAAGGGAATAACTCTTCCACTTTTTCAGTCCCTTGAACTTACCTTTGTCTTGAGAGAAAACACTAAAAAAGCTGTTTCTCTAGCAGATCAACAATGGCATAATGAAGAGGAGGCACTGTGTGTGCATGCTTTTATTCCACGTGCCAAAGAATTTAAGCACCGAGTGCTGTCTTTCATTAGGAATGCACATTTATTTCATATTAGTGAATGCTTGAATGTTTATAGAAGATGCATAGCAGCAAACGCATGCCTTCCTATTCTGCAGCCAGCCACAATTCTTGGACGTCAGGTTGGAACTGGAGTCGGCTCACATGGGAGCTCATTTGGCAGACCAGCCTGCCACCGGGGAGCCTAATGAAAGCACACACAGCCAAGGCTCCAGCTACAACCAGCTCCACTCTCTTGTGAAACCAAAACCACACAGCTTTCGCTTTCTACGCTGTCTTTTTCTTACTTCAGTTGTTTGCATTGCATTCTGTGGGCTGTGGAGTCTGGTAACGTATCAAAAATGTGGTATGTAATTTAAAAACCACAGAGATTTCTGCAAGCATATGATGATCCCCCCCCCCATTTCTTTTCTATTCCTGGGACTGTTTGTTTTGCAGATATGTGTATTTATAGAGACTAGAAAGATAAGCTTTCCTCATCCATCAATACAACTGTTTCATCAAAAAACACAACATATTGATTAATTCATTCTTAGCTGGTGTTTCAGATTCATGAGATTAAGGCTACGTTTTCACACTGCAGGTTTTAATGCTCAATTCAGATTTTTTGATCAAATCACACTACAAATAAAATGTGACAGGAAACACGCTCTAGTGTGAACCCTCAAAGTGGCCAAAAGAAGACGTCACACTCAACGCGCTCTGTTTAGACCCAGACCAAACAGTATTCTTTGACTGATGGCCGTTAATATAAAGACTTGTTTTGGACTTCACGTTTCCCAAGTTATTTTGTTATTTACATGTGGCCTAATAATTATCCTTATTGCTGTTTTAGAGAGGAGCGGTACTTCAAAGGATAGTTGCAGATTTCTGTCAAAATCTGCAGATTATACAGTACAAATAAAACATTCACATTTCTCCATCGTTGTCTTCCCAACAGTTTCACTGGATGGCCAGGAAGCGTTCACCATGTCTTCTCTGGCGCTGATAATTGGCGTCTGTCTTGTGTCAGTGACGTAAAAGACGGATTTAATGCGACCTGACCATTCAAACAGCAGTCGCTTTCTAAAACATCAGATATGTATCGGATTCAGTACCACATACGAAAGTGACCCAGATCGGATTTGAAAATATGGGATTTGTGC
>NW_005187421.1:863370-869414 GCF_000239375.1 Pundamilia nyererei
TGAAAGAGTGTTTCTGGTCTTATTATACAAGATATAATAATAATGATAACTTGCTAATGTTCAGTATCATTGTAATCTTGGAAGAAAGTCAGTGGGGGGTGGGGGGTTCTGATTTAATGCCTTTGTTAGTAAATTACATCAAACATGTATTTTGATCTTCTTTGATGTGACATTAGAAACGATGTTTGTTTCTTTATAAAAAAACATAAAGAGTTGTAAAGAAAGAAACACGAGATATCTTTCCCTACATATTTTAGTGATACTTGATAAAATAAAAACTTTTGAAGTGTCTCCGAGCTTTTGGAACCTGTATGTCATCACAGTTTTAATGGCCAAGGTAAGTAATGTATTTGATTGATTTAGAATTATGGTAATATGTCAGTCTTTCATTTTCTGAGCCAAGAACTGCATTAGTCAAATTAGGCTGAGACTCTCATCTGTTCTGAAAAAATTATCCTCAGTAATTCGTCTGAAAATAAGAGTGGTCAGATCAGTCAATAACTGATAAGAGGGGTACAAACAGAAAGTGCTAATAGCTTTTCATATGCAATTCAAATGCTTTAGTCCAGTTTAAATGCATTCAGTTAATATAAATTGATCACCAAAACAGCAAATTATTGTGGACATATCCACAGAAATGTATTTTAAACATTTGGCAATTGTTATATTTTTTTACACGGCTTATAATTGTGCATTTAGAAATCTTTGGTTTGAATCATATCTGAGTTGCTATAGTGACATACTGCCTGTTAATTAAGACCGGTACCTATTTTTAAAAAATAAGGATGAAACCCCGGTGGCACAGTTTCATGCTGCCTCATAGCACAAAGATCCTGGGTGGAATTTTCTGTGTCATTTCACCACAATCCAGACATGCACACTAAGCTAATTGCTGATTATGATCTGAGCATTGTGTGGACCTTCTCTATTCTTTAGACATTTCATTTAGTGTATAAAAAAAAGATATCAAAATAAAAGGTGTGTTTGGTATTTGACCTACAAAACAAAGTTAACCTTGTTTCTTTTGTATTTTTGGTCAAGTTGTAGCATTTGGTGCTCTCATTTCGTAAGCAGCCCAGAGGACTACAGGCTTGGAAACTTAGTCTAAAGACTCTACCTTTAGACAAGTGTGGAAGAAGAAATTAGTCACTCTTGATGTCTCATACAAATATACTTTAGACAAAAACATGTTAAGCAGGGTGAAGTAAAGTAACTGAATTAATTTTTTAAGTTTGGTTGCTCTGCAGTTGATGGAGGAGGAACCAATTTGGAAGTCGCTATTTCTTTTACTCTTCATCACAAGACACAAATGCAACATAAATGTGAGGTTCAGTATATTAAGTATAACTGCTGAAGCTATATAATGTAAATGCCAGTTTTGGGGGTACTTCCTATTTTAATTTTCTTATTTGGCACATACATAATGGCACCTGTGAATTTCTCTTTAAATGCTGATGCTCTCTAAACTTTGCCTTTCTTATTGTCACTTTGGATTAAGACATGTAATACAATTCAGTGCACTAAAGCTTGTTCCATGATTCCAACTTACAATTGTACTTAGTTTGCTATGATTTTACATAGCCCTGCCTACATTAACACATTGATAAATTATTTATAGACCATTTCAATCTGTTTTACTCTGATACTAAATTACTCAAATGTTTGAAATAATAAACTTTTTCTACGACTGAAGTTTCACTCAACCCCAAGGAGTTGACTGGCTGGCCTGGAGTCACTATTATCCAACACGATGCCAACGGGCATCATGCATAGGTAAAAAGACAATGGTTCTTACATTTTTAATAACATACACAGTTATTACTTATACATACCAGTATTATAACCCTCATATCCCTGTAACAGTCACACCCAGAGGCTGTGCAAAAGCAACAGCAATATATATATGGTGTTCCACATTTAGGTAATTTGTTTATTTTTTTCAGCTCATCTTAAATCTTCCTGCTGCAGCCAAGACATTTTTTAAAAAAGGGGCATGTTTTACTTTGCAGGCAAACTGCTTCTGTTTTCATCTTCAATTTACATTGTGTAAGTTGGATAATGGAACAACCCGAGTTGTATTACATATTTTCATCTAAAGTGACAATAACAAAGGCATAGTTTACATGTTTAGACATCATCCCCATCTGAAGAATGAATTCACAGTATACATTTGTATTTGCACAAATAGGGCAATAAAAACACAAAAAATGTCCAGAACTGACATTTCTCATCATACAACAAGCCAGTCAAAATAAAACAACTGAAAATGTGGATCTGATAATGTGACAACACAGTTAAATGTATGAATTCTTACAAAATGAATTACAAAATTATATATAAATAAGAAATTTATTTGTTGTAAGAAACGGGAGTAAAAGATGTTATAAGCTAGTAACTCCATGATAGTTAAAGTGAAACTAAATACAAACTATAGCTTCATTGAGTTGGCCTGTACAGACATGATTTAATTATTATTGTGAACATTTAGAGTGGATCACTGCAGTTCTGGATCACTGTACCATATTATCAAATATTTCTAGCATTGCATTTTGGCATTTGCAAGTAAATATTGTTCATATAAGTATTTATCTCTTAACCATGGTTGACTACATCACTTTCAGTGTTAATGTTTTGAATGTTTCTGTGAGGTTTTAGAGACTGCAACAATAAAAAAGGAATTAGCAATGATACAATTATTATTACACCATTGATGTGAAGTCTATCAGTGAGGCTGCGTAGAAGATGATTATATTTTATGCATTTAGTCAGACACTTTGGTACAAATACATTTTTTTATTTCACATACATAGTTTTTTACTTTTACTTTTGTTTTCACAATCTAAATGATTCAACAACAAAATGAAGAACTACCACAACAAAGTCCAAAATTCCTACTGGGGAAAATGATGCAAATGTCACTGTAGTAAAACTGACATATGTAGTTTGCCAACTAGCAAAGGTACAGTTAAAGGAATAAAAATAGACAAAATAAGACAGAAAAGTGGTTCATGTAGGTTGCTTGACCAATACTCAATGTTATGACAATCCAGCTGTTATCCTGAAAAGTTTTTGAAGACTGAATTTTGCAAAATTCTTAATACTTTCATGAATAAAATCATTTTCTTGTGCTTCTATTGATAAATGATATATATATTTATTAATATTTATTCAATTGGGGAGCAGAGGACAAATACTTAGCCATAGAAGCCCTTCTGGAATCAATGGAAACTTCAAAAGCCTGAAGAATGTACTTGTGGAACAGGGTTATAGCAATTTTAGCAAGTGTATCCCATGAATATTGCTATGAACTATTCTTTTGAACGATTATGTACATACATGTACATAATGAAGCATTACGTACACATATGAAAAATATAGAACATAGGAAATTATGTTTCATTGATTGGTGAATAAGCATGGCGCAAGACTAAACAAAGTAGGTTATAGCTTAGATACAAATTTGTAATGTACATTGTTCAACTGAGTCTGTAGATCCATCCCAAAACTGAATGATTCTGGGACATATAAATTTCAAAAAGTTGATAACTGACACTTATTTCATCCAGGTCTTCATGAGAGCAACTCATCTGAGAGGTTTTTCCAGCAGTGATAGTCATTCTAAAATCTTTTTCATTTGAGACACAGTATTCAAGAACTATATCAAGATCCACAGATTTAAGGTAATGCTCATCATTTTGTGATGCCCCAAGGTCTTTTCACTACCACTCTTCCTGTAGCAGTGAGAAGATTCAGTCATTCTGTTTTCAAAAAAATACACTGTACTTTGGGCTTTTCCACAATCCAGACTCTTAGTTCTATAAAAGAAGTCACATCATTTTCATGTTAAAACGACGAGGACCGGCTTGTCCCTCTGCTGAGTCAACATTAGTGCCGTTAGACTTTGATCGTGGCACATGTTCAACATCTATATTGTTTTTGTGTTTTCCTTTCCCCCTGCTCCAAACAAAAAGAAGCAGGAAACAAAACAAGACCACTCCCAAGAATGTGAAACAACCCATAGCTGTTGACACTAAAATAGTCTTAAGGTCAAAACCGAGAGTCACACCAGTCGTTCCATTGGCAGTGGCATTGCTGGGATCTGTGTAGTACTGGGTCCTGTTGGCATACAGTGATCCTAAACTTTTCACCGCCAATGATGTCTTCAAGGTGTCATTTCCAGCAGTGTTGGAGGCAAGGCAAAGGTACTCTCCACTGTCTTGGACTTCTGCTGCCTTGATTTCTAGTGTACCATTTTTATGGATGGTTACTCTACTATGGCTGTTTGTTAGCACTCGGCGATGTGGGGACAACCAAGACACAATTGGCCTTGGTGTCCCATCAGCACTGCAACGCAACATAGCCTGCTGACCCTCATCTACAGTAACTGTTTGTGTTTTATTTTCACGAATTTTCGGTTTGGTACATGTAACATAATAAGACAGGAGAGTCTCCTTAAACTCCTTAAAAGGGCGTCCACGAATGCCCTCAGGTGTGCTGCATTCTGGCTGTGAATCCCCAAAGAAGATGGAATGCCTCTTCTGCAGGATCCACATGAGGCGGCAATCACACACTAAGGGGTTGTTGTCAATGAGAAGAACCGCCAGAGCCTCAGGAGACTGAAAAACGCCCTTTTCCAATGTATCCAGTCGATTGTGTGAGATATTGAGAACTCTGAGACCCCGCAGACCTTGGAATGCATACTGTTCAATGGTGGTCAGCTGAGCTCCAACAATATGCAGCTCTCGCAGCCGAACCAGTTCCATCAGCATGCCCGCTTCAATGTGCCTGATGCGGTTGTAGGACAGATTGAGATGTGTCAGATAGGGAAGATGCTTCAGGGCTAGGTAAGGGAAGGTGGACAAGTTGGTGTTGGTTATAAACAGTGTTGTCAAGTTGAGGCCATGCAGGGTATTAGCTGGCACATGGTCTAGTGAAGGCCAGTTATCAATTTCTAAGTGCCGCAATCGGAATAGCTTTTTGAATGAGTATGGATGTAAAGTGCTAATGCTGAGGTATCGTAGATGCAGGCTGACCAGGTTGTGCAGATGAGAAAGAGCCTCAGTGGGTACAACTGTTAGGTTGCACCTTTCTAAGGTTAGTGTCTCCAGGCTTAAAAGTCCACTGAATGCACGGTGAGAGATGTAAACCAGGTCATTGTCACCCACTTCCAAAAACCTAAGATTGTGCAAGTCCTGGAACATATAATCCAGGAGAATGACAATCTTGTTGTCACTTATATCCAGTCGGGTAAGATTGGCTAAGCCTGTGAAGACACCCAGAGGAATAAGCTTGATTCGATTGCTTTTGAGGCTGAGCGAGTGCATGTTAAACAACCCATTGAATGCTCCAGGCTCAACATAGCTGATAATATTTCCACTGAGGTCAAGTTCCTCAAGCCCAGGGAAGGCAAAAAAGTCATCGGGGTTGATCATTGTCAGCTTGTTCTTACTTAAGTCCAGGATTCTTGTTTCAGTTGGGATGCCATCTGGGATGGTGGGCATGCGCTTACGGTGACAGACAACTGCCTTGCTTTGTGCTGAACACTCGCATCGCGAGGGACATCCCAGGGTAGAACCCACAAAAACAGCCACGAGGGCCAATCCCAGGAAAGGCTGCCAGCATGAGACGACCGTGTGCGGCATGACTTTGCTCATAAACTCGACCATTCTGTCACGGTTCTGCAAGACAAGAAAACAAAGGAAGAGAAAGCGATATATTAGCTGGTTCCTCATGATAGACTTCATTGTGTGCCTGAAGAATGAATAATGAATATTCACAAATAACATAGGAGAATTAACTATGGAGAAAACCACACAAGGTGAACATAAAAATATTTGATAAATGTAGCTCACCACATCGAAATATCAAGAATGCCTTCCTTAGCATTCTTGTGGATGCATACAGGGTGAACAATTGGGTGCTAGGCTTTGTTTTGACATCACCCACTGTTTCAATAGAAACAAAGAACTTCAGAAAAAGTTTCTTAAAAAGTTGAATGTTTTTATTGTAAATGATTTATCTATTTTTGACATGTGTATATATAT
>NW_005187421.1:869434-873359 GCF_000239375.1 Pundamilia nyererei
ATATATTTAAGTACATTGTTATTCGGAAATAGTAGCATTCAGAAAAAGTATCCACCCTATCTCTAAAAGGACAGAAAGAAGAAAAAGAAAGAATAAAGAATAAAAGAAACCACTCGAAAATCATGAAGTTCATGGAGGTGTAACATGGAAAAATTGAGAAACTTACAAAACTGAAACACATGTAACATTCAAAGAATATTATGAATATCATTACAAGCATTTCCTCCAAAAGAGCAGAATTTACTAATTTGTCATGTTGAATATTTTTATATTTTTTGATTTAGAAATAAAACATGTTTAAAACATGGATACTCGAGAAAAAATAATACAAAAACACAACTTGCACTATATCACTGGGTGGCTTTACATATTTCGGTTATTCATACATACAGCTGTACTTATATCATAAAGCACATACAGTAGATACATGAACTAATGCCGTGTTTGCAACAAACAGACTGGGTGACAGGTTGCAAGGATTGCAAACCATTCCTGCCTCATTTGGTGTGTCATGGGCTGTGCTAAATTTAAACGATGACAGGAATAATCTGAATTTCTCCTCAGGCTTATTCTAACAGATTATGATGCAAAGATAATATGATGACATACTTATCTAAAGAGAAGCATTATATAAACCTAAGAAATCAACTCTAAGATAGCTGAAATATTTCTGCTGCTGTAATATAATATTTATATGACAGGACATTTCTATATGGAGGGGGCATATATGAAAAGTAAACTTTCATATTGATATTTTAATGTTCAGTTACTATTCAAACAGTATAAAGATTTATTTTCAAGTCTAGTTTAATACAAACAGCCACGACACAGATAACTGCAGCCTTGAGAGGACTGCTGAGAAAAGTTGATTTAAGAACTTGGTGAAACAGTTCTACTCCGAGTCAGTCCCAAATGACCAAGATACTTTCCATTTTGCTAGGGGAGAGACACTCCAGAAACGTTAAAAACAATACGCTAGTTTCTGCTAATTTGTTCAGTAACTACCCAGAGTTCATGACAATCGGCCAGCGTCAGAACCTGGATCGACAGCTACAGAATTGGCTCATTTCACCACAGCAGACCAGCACAGTGCCCACATTACTGTAAGTGCTGCACCTATCCATCCGCCAATCTCCTGCTCCACTCTTCCCCTCACTCATGAACAAATCCTCTGAGACCGTTAAAGTCCTCCACTTGGACCAGCAACTCACCCCTGGTCTGGAACGGACATGCCCCCCTTTCATAACTGAGAACCATGGCCTTATACTTGCAACAGTTTATTCTCATGCAGCAACTTCACACAGAAGTGCAAACTGCCCCAAAACTGCCTTGTTGGAGGTAACCAACAGTTAGCCATTGGGGGTCATATGATTGTTGGGGTTTTCTCTGTTTTCTCTGTATGTTTTTAACTGGAGTCCCCTGGGACCTCAAAACATTTTAAACAATCACTAATTAAAGCAGAAAGGCAAAACACTAATGTGACATCACTAGAAACAAATTGCATTTTTAATAATGGTTGTATGACTGGGGTATGACGAAAAATATACCCCAGTCAGTAGGATGAGTTTTAATATCAAATATATCGAGTTTATCTTTTTGAATTAAATTAGAAATAAATGGAAGATGTAAATTAAAAACATTAAATAAATAATGTAACTCATTTACATAGTTCTTTCCTATATTTTTGCAATAAAACACTCATTATTTCAAGATGATTTTTAGAAAAATACAACACTATGGTATATATAAACAGTATATTTAATCAAGATTATTCTTTCAATCTAAATACTAACATAGGTATCTTTTTCTCAATCTGAAAGCCCTATCAGTGTTTTAGAAGTAACTAGTAAGATTAGTAAGATTTTGAAAGTGGCTTCAGTGGCTCCATATTGTGGAGATTAATATATTTGCTTAACACATGAAAGAACCCCAGGTTGAGACAGGGAGGGGACACAAACCCCTGAAAGGGTTGCAGGTAAGGAAGCAGATGAAATAAACTGTCTTGATTATCACAAATAAAATTCAAGGATGCTCACAACTGGCTCTCCACATTAACTGAACATACAGGGCTTCTCCTAATACACACACACCTGTAACTTCTATGTTTTGTAGTTTTTTAAATTTACGCAGGATTGTCCTTTAATCCTAACTCTTAAAACCACTTAAAAATAGAGCACAATCAAAAGTAAATGAAGCCGATAATGATTTTAACATAGTAGTCAATCAATCACTTCTAGCTACAGTGGACAAAAATGACTCTCTGTACAGAACACTCTTGTCGTGCACAAATCTTTCCACATAATAGCTGGCTTATGTACTCTGGCTGTCCACATGAATTGCAGCACAATATGATTTGATGGTTTACTAAGAGGGTGTCTAATCAGGATAATGATTGGAATTCTTTGTAACAGTTCATAATCAGGATTTGAGTGAGCCTGTTATGTGACCTAGTCACCTGCACACTTCTGAATGAGAGTACCCTAGTGCATCAAGTGCATCATCAGCGGCACCCACTCAAGTGTGTCCTGCATCGGAGCAAATGCCGCATAGAATTAGGCAGATGCCCCAGGGCAGCGTCCACAAATAACATTCCAGCTATCTGTTCATTCACAGTTATTTTTTGTGTGGAACTCACTTCTGAGTGCACTGTTTATTTTTCTTTTCCTTACAATTTCCTTTATAATTTAACTGCAAACAACATATATTTAGTGTGCTGTGTGTTCTGAGCTATGTTAGAGTGATTGTGTATTTAACAAGATACAAGATACAAAATTTTCACTCTCTCACATGACAAATTTGTTCAAAAAAGGTCTTTCAATAAAACCAGATTTAAAAAAAAAACAAAACAACCCAACCATGGATTTTCAAGCATTTTCATTTTATCTCAATATTCTGGAAGCTTCCTATGACATTCACCGACAGTCCAATGGCAGAAATCCTGCAATGCACTGTGAGATAAGTCTGTACGGCGAAGGCTTTTCTATAATGTGGCCCTTGACCCACATTAGTGCAGAGTGGGATCCTGAGAGGGGGATGATAACAGCTAATGGTGTCTGACTCAGCATAAATCCATGAACAGACATTTCGCAGGGGTGCTGAGGTCACATGAGCAATGCCATCAACCCAAGCATACATACACAAATGGCCCAATGTGAAGAGCAAACTTATAATACTTTTCTTGGCTATTAAATCGTCATTTGCTCTTCCAGTATAACAAATACATGAGAAAACCTTTTCGTAGCCTATTTCTGGTAAGCTCACATCACTGAATAATTTCCATATGAATCGCTAAAAACATATGGGGCACTTCCATCCCATGTTCCCTCTTTAATTTTCAACACAGCCTCAGGCAAACTTGTGAGGGGATGAGTAGAAATGATGCCCGACTTTATCAGAGTGGCAAACCACACAGTTACACTGTTAGTTAGAATTTTATTCTTTCTTCAAAGGCTTTCTGGTCAAAAGAAATCCGTTATATTTCCTCATCATCAGCTGCACTTGTGCACGATATATAAGCTATTAGTCTTGTCAGAATAATAGTGCAACTCAGAACTCTTGACATGATGTCCAGGTAAATGAATCCTACAAGAGGTTTTATCAAAACGAGATTTGAAGGTGAGAGTGTTGCAATTGCTCCCTGGGCAGCTGACTGATGGGTAATTGCAGAATTTCTGTTTATTTTTCTTTGGTATGGTCTCACTATAACTATTTTATTTTGCTTACCCTTTTTTTAGAGCATTGTCTTGTAGCATATCCATACAGACAGCATGTACAAAGTCAGAGATGGTACTATGCTGCGAGCTATATCGCACATATAGTGCATATACAAAGTGCATGCAGGTGAATTTGTGTAGGTCCATCACTGAAAACACACATCTCATCAAAATGGTGATCAGATACGCTGTCCATGGTCCTGAAATCATAC
>NW_005187421.1:873732-890779 GCF_000239375.1 Pundamilia nyererei
GACTGCTTTGACATTAGACATTAGTACAATTAGTAATAAATGACATGTGGCGAACATTAGTAAATCAGTTTGCGCTTTGTACATACTGGCAATGCAATTTTTATGCCAGAACTAAGTTTGTTCTGGTGCAATGTGCTAGTGAATATGGCCATAGTGAAAAATTTGGTTTTACTGGGTACAGTGAATTAGATGATAAAACTGTTCATTTACATGTAATTAAAGTCATTAAAGTCATATGATAGCAAATGCAACAAATCTATTTACCTTGAATCTGAGCTTGCTTATTTAGAACAAGCTGAAATTTGAGGAGGCAAAGTCTGTATTTATTCCTTTCTAAAAAAAACAAAAAAAAAATACATTTTAGTTGTTTAGTTTTCAGTGTTCTATGTAAAAGACAATACTAATTGTTGTAGGCACGGTCGTTTAAGACGTAGTATCTCCGAACTATAGCCGAATGTAGCAGACATAAACCTCAGATGGTCGATATGACATATGTCTGTCCTTCTGCACATTTGTCTGTCTTTTATTCCACAGAAACATGGTAGAAAGCAAACTAAGTCTAGGAATCATGGGTCAGTTTACACATAATTATCTCTCTCCGTGCTGAGAAAAGTGGACACTCACCATCTATCTTTGATTTCAAATTATTTACCAACTAATTATTCACAGAGCGCCAATAAGAAGCTGATATAATCATGGATAATTCACTCAACAGTAGACCTTATTGTACAGGATGCTGACTTATTAGAATATATGTGATCTTAGCAAAGGAAGAGAAAAAGATTTGCATGCCGTGATGTAAGAGAGTTTTAAGAAAGCATAGTTAAGCCTAATAATACTTCACTATTAAAATCATATGTTTCTGAAGTTATTTGAATGCAGGGTGCTAGGGCATAAAACTTGTCCAGGATTATATTAAGCTGTCTTTTCAAGTAAAACCATGCAAATCAATGTTGGTATAATGCATTTTTGTAGACTGTATGTCACTGGTTGACTTTGTAAACACTTGGTTTCCTAAGCCATAATCCAGCACAGTATTGGTTGTAAACATTTTGCTTTGGTATTTATTTAAGGGGTAAGTTTGCACACCCTGAATGGTCACAAGGCACTTCTTATTTTGCCTCACAATTTTGAGGATTTAGATAACAACTTGGCCTCTGTGCAATCAACCAATGAAAAGCCACTTGTGAAATGTTCCTGCCTCTATCTCCTCAGGAAAGGTTTTCAGACTGTGTTTGATGTGGCCCCCAGGCACTGATCATTGCACATAATGTGACTCCTCTTCACACAAAAAACCTCTCTGCATTAATGGTGGATGGTTGGAGAAAGTTGCTTTCTTTACCCAGCAATTATTAACACTCCTTAAAAAGCATAATCAAAGTGTTAGATTTCAATTTTTTGAGTTGGAAGATGGCTCCAAAGAAAGAGCTACTCTGGAAGGCAGGAAATGGATGAAAATTAACTCTGAGAGCTTGAGTGAAGCTGCAGAGGAATGGGACTGTGTGCAGAGTAAAGCTGTAATAAAAGCAACATTATGTGTAATCATGCAGGGACAGTGTATGCTACATACTGGGTGCAGCGTGCAAGAAGCAAGCCTCAGATTAGCATCTGATATGGCTGCCCTCATGCCAAAGGGTCCAGTTCATTGCAGTGTGGTTGGTTATCATGTGAAAAGAATATGAACCAAGACTCTTTCAGAAAGTGACAAAAACATACTGTAGTATGTAGAGTTAAAAAAACAAACCTACATACAAACACAATATTACAGCACTGGGCATATCTTAATTTAAGTATAAGATAGAAACCACGCCAGCACTTATCCTTCTTTTTTTTTTTGCATTTACACTGGTCAGAGTTCCTGCAGCCCTGAAATGGTTAATTCTTGCTTTCTGAAAACAGAGGAATACAAAAGCAAAGTCTTTGATAGCTTAATTTCCCAGATAACTACAAAATAACAGCACAACCCCATAAGGGTCATTGTAAGGGAAAGTTATTAAATCATCATTTTATTTTAATGAGGCTTATATCTTATAATGATGCTACCCTGAAGGAAAGATGTTAATAACTTGCAGGTTAGTTCACAGTCAGAGTATGCAATTAACCCACCTTTTCAAAAGAGCATCGGCAAGCAATCAAATGGGATCATAATGAGAGGAAAGAGATTGCAATGCTCTTTGGCTTATTCATTATTGAGAGGGTCTTTGCAAAGGGCAGTGAGGCTTTAAGGTGAGCCTGCCAACATGCAAAATAACACTGTACTCCTTTAATAAACCAGTGTGTACCTGACTTCTGATGCTACAGAATGGCTCCACAGGATGTGACCTGGATACGATTAAACAAGTCTGCCTCCTTCAGTTTTGCCAAACACAAATAATTAAGGAAGGAAGGCAGCAATATTTCAAATAAAAGTAGGAGTAGGAAAAACAAGAATAATGTGAGCAGCGGCAGTCTTGTTGACTCCTAATGCATGCAGATGGCAGCGAAACAATCTAAAGACGTTGCTGGTAATTGTTCTATTTTCACAAATTTTCATAAATTGTTTTCAGCATAGCTAACTGTACAATTCATTAACATATACACTGCAAGAGCAACATAATTATGGTCACATGACAGAGGGCTTTGGGACCTAGAACCCTTAACAGTGAGGATCAACAGCCTTGGGGCAATAACAGGCTTCCATGCACAAATTACCCTTCTGCTTGGCTTGCAGAGCAAAGTCAAAGCTCAATTAATCCATGTTAATTAGAGATAAACTTGGTAGATTGAGCCAGTTGCTTTTTTTGGTGTCTGATAACCCTTAACTAGGGATAGAGTCAAAAAACACTGCATCAAACAGTCAGATCTTGGTTCATCCCACAGGAAAAGCTTCTCAGACATGAGCCTTAATCTCATGTATAATAACTATTAAATTCTAAACTTTGAAGACAAGCAGGAGGTTGCAAAAAAAAAAAAAGGGGGGGGGGGGGGAACAAAAACTTCGTAATTAAATGGGAGGATAAAAATAAAACAGCCACAATGTGAGAGGACTTAATAAGGTCTGGGGAATAGTACACTGTCATTTCATTACATTTGTGACAAGTGGGAAAAAAATCAACCAATTTCTCAGTTCATTAGAGAGACATGTGCTACGTATTAAGAGCTTTATTGCAGTATATTTTTCTCAGTAAAACTGATTCTCTTATCCAACATAAACATTACTGCACCGTTATATTGATGCTGAAGTGCCTTATATTTCCACTTTAGCAGGTCAGAATACTTCATCTCACATTACTAGGGGAAATGGCCTAAAGTAGCCTATATGTTCCAGAAATGCTGAAAAGAAAGACACTTATTTTCTTATCTAATGCAAATAATCAGAGTCATATATGAAGAGCTCAACAGCAGATCTTTTACCATCTTCAACTTAGCAACCACTTACACAGATACACTACTGTGCACACATTTCCTACGCCCTATGCATATCCTTTTTCAAAAACTCTTTATTTAATGTGTATTGTAGCTTACTAAGCTACATTAGCTAGACAGAGTGAAAAATCAATAAATGCATTAGACAACACATGTCCTGCAATATGAGCATTAGATGAGTTTTTACATGGATGCATGAAAGTATATTAATTACTCATTGTAATTAGAATCCAATAATAATCAAGACTCAAATAAAACACAGATGTGTAGCGTTACAATGTACAACTATCAAAAACCATGTTTTAGATTTGCCATTTTTCACTTCACATTTCAAGCAGTGTTACTACCATAAATCAGTGAAGCCTGGGGGGATTCTCTTTTTTCCACCTGCTACTCCCCCTTGAGAGATTAGCCCACAACAGTACCTCAGAAGCTGTGCGCTATGCCGGTTCTTGCTCAAAGGTGCAACCAGCAGAGTGTGCACTGCTTGCCAACAATAAGACTTGAACCTGCTGCAGGTGTTTACAACCTGCTCCCTAAATCATGTCACAGTATTTCTAGGAATAGGTAAAAAACAAAACATGGATAGGCGTAGGAGGGAAATAAAAAAGAGGCAACTTTAAACACTTTTTCTTAATCCTCTCTCCTTTAATAATTTCATCATAAACTTGCATAACCAGCAAAGACTGTCTCAAATTTTCATCATTCATCTCTTAAATTTTCACTGACCTGGACTCTTTTCTTGTGCAGCCTCAAGTCTAAAGAGCATTTTTAAAATGATAAGCAGAACCTTGAGTGAATTTCTACCTTCTCCGGCTTTGAACTAAAAAACCTTGTGAGATAATTTGTGTGAACTGATTAAAATGCATTTGCAGCCGCTGATAACACATTCTGTGGGCTCCTGAGAGCCCTTGTGCATTCTCTTCTTGGACCCCCACCCCTCTGTTCCTAGGCAGCCTACATCAGGTCTGAGTCAGGGGGTGTTTCATCTGTACAATGACTCAACAACAGAGGCAGTTAAAGACGGTACGCACACACCTCATCCTAGCCTATATTTAAATCAGTCTTCCCATAAATATACCATAAAGCTCATAAATACACAGTGTAGCAACAACATGCAACATGAACAATTAGCTATGATAAAGACATGCACTGCTTCCATAAATGCTTGTTGCAAAAATTTAGAAAACAACAAACAGGATGACTGCACCTGCCATAATGGAAGCGTGATGTTTCCTATTGCCAAAAGTGCATCATTTTAGACCGCATACTCTGCTGAGAGGATGCTTTTCAGTATTAAAATGAGACACTGTAAACATCTCATAGTCATACTGATAAAATGACAGTAATATTAATTAACAGCTTGATATTATTACATGTGGCCAAGCTTTGTAAATTTATCACAAGCGGCTACTGTTGTCATTTGTGCGTAATGTACCATTCAGCACATCCACAAGAGGCCATTGAACATGCTTTTTTTCATATATATATATATTGTAAAAGAGAGAAATTATTCATGATGTTAGCTAAAAGGAACACATGCAGCTCCAGCATACACATGCATCTCTGTGATGTCCCAACAGTGTTTCAGTATACTTAGCAGGAAATCTTATCTAAATAGCTGCAAGACATCTTTCTACCCCCCCCCCCCCCTTTAAAAAATCAAATTTAATATACAGCTTGATTGTTTTAAACCGTATTCTCTTATGCCACTGCTTTCTCTTCTCATTTCTTACTGTGTTTTCTCTTGTCTCCCAATCTCTCCATCCTTCCTCTTTGGTTTTTTGTCTCCTTGTCCAATCAAGAGATCTGGCCTCTGACCTTGCTGCTCAATGCCATTAAAATCCTTTCAGTAGTGCTGCTTGTAACACCTTGAGAAAGACTAGAAAGCCTTCTTCTGTCCTCGATATTTGCTTGTAGCCTTTTCTCTTTATAGTCTTTACAGTCTAGTGTGAGGTATACAGTGGGAGGGGAAACTGTTTAGCTTTACACCGGTGTTTTAAACAGGGCTGTAAAGGCATATTGATTGACTTGAAAGGGCCTTTTGTGTTTTACCACTAAACCCAAGAAGGTTCTGAAATAAACAGCACACTAACAAAGAAACAAAACAAGAAATGTGTGGATAACTTCAATTACATTTCATGGATGTTTATTTTTATTCACTACATCAATTTTTGTGTACTTTCTATAAACATCTTGTATATTTCCTCTCCGGTTCTCCCAAATGTAAATTTCATTATTGTTGTGGCTTGGAAATCAGTCCTGAGAGAAGTTTTACTTCCTCCAGGATATTCTTTTTTTCCCTTCATCTAAACTGAGGATCTCGTAGTAAATACGTTTTATTTACTACAACATGTAGGCTATTCAGGCAAAAATCACACATTCCAACACACTAAAGGTGTTGGAATATAATATTGTTCAGGTGGGATAGAAGAGATAGAAGGTAAGTGCAGGTATGAGTAATATATATAAGATGAAGTATCACATTGTCATTGTCACTGCATGTAGAAGAGTGTGCAACACTGTCACTAATACAAGTAAAAACTGAAGAATAACCAACACAACACAAAGCTTTGCCTCAATACCGCACTGCATGATTACTACCCAGGGGAATCCAGACAACAGTGCTAATCTGACTGAACAGCTGAACCCTGAGCAGGGGTTTTTACAAAGAAGTAATGGACCCCCTCGGAGGACAAATCAAAGCCACAATTTAAGTGATTTGGCTGTTTCTATAGCTTGCTTGTTATCACTCATCCAATATGGTTTTCTGTTGTCCATGCAGGAAACACAAAACTTTACTAGTTATTGATCAGTCCATTGGATTCAGCTGATGAAAAAGCCGTAAAAGAGAATAAAAGGAATGGCAGGCAAAGAAGTCCAAAATTACACTCCAGTTGATTCTTGTCCAAAATATCTTCATCAATATTGCATTTATGGCCCGTGATGCTTTTTACCTTCTAATTCAGGGTGTGTTAAATGATGATGCACACACGCTGTATAATGTTACTCATTTGCTCACACTCATTAGAATTAATAATTACACTATCCATCAGTTTGTTCCTATCCATTTTCAGGATCCTTTCAGGGCTGGAGCCTATCCCTGCTGTCAGAGAATTAAAGGTGGGATATGCCCAGGACATGTTTGTCACAGAGCTAACAGAGAAACAGAAAACTATCGACTCTAACATTCACACCTATAGGCTATAAGTACCAATCGGGAAAAGGAAAAACATGTAAGTATTGGATACATTTCTTTCTATTGATGTAACAGATACATCAATATTGCCAAAAATATCAGCACTGTACCAACCTCAAAAATCCAGTTAGGAGGCAGTTGCAACATTGCCAAAGATGTACATAATTATCAGATGTTCTACCGAGTAAAGCGTTTTTCTTTGCAGTAATCCTTACAGGAATGTCAAGAAAGAAAGAAAATAATACAAATATGACAACCAACTAAATGAGAATAAAATTGTTTTAAATCATTAAATTATTGTGTATGTTCTATACAACTGAGGTCTGGAAACAAACATTTCATAGGAGGCATCTGAAACAATATCTCTCCTTATGTAATCAGGAAAAAAACTATAATTAGAGTAGAATATATATGTGGAGGTGGGGGCTCTGTATCCGTCTCTGAGCTTGCTGGAAACATGGTCCGCCCTCTGGTGGGACAGAAATTAGGAACAACCATTTTCAGATTGGCTTTAATAAAGCCTCTTGCTATAATAAAGATCCTATCAGGATGAAGAGATTGTAGGTTGCTGATAAAAAAAAAAAACTAGCTGGCTTCTTTATTCAGTCTTGGTATTGGTGCTTGGTAAAATGTACACAGCCAGAACAATGACTCCTGCGGCAGATAAAACCTCTGTGTTTTGCTGTGATGTACTCTTTGTTGCAGAGCGATCTGGCACTGGTGATGCAGATACTGGGCAGTGGTGGTTTATGGGGAGCCATCTTTAGCCTGGTTTGTATTCAAACTCTTCACACCTGCTTCTGCTTTTTTTCTCTCCACTGCCTTTAAGGTCTGCAGCCTGCTATACTGATCCTTGGAGCGCCTGTCCTGTGCAGGATCTTCTTTAGGACATCCCCTTGTTGATAGTTTACAGCGAGATCTATCGCACAGCCAGAAGTGGCAATCTTTATTAGTTCCTCTCCACTGTAGGGTGGAGGGCTTGTGACAGAAAAGTAAGCTAAGAAAAGGAAAAAAAAAATCATGCTCTATACAATGATGACTGACACAGCTGTGATGTTGCCATGAGTATATGTTTTGCTCTCACCACCTTCAACAAGAAAATGTGTCCCCTGTCAGTGCTTAGTTCTAGGAATAATTATCCTACCATGATACTTTTCAAACTCTGTGCCTTTGAATAATTCATAAGGAAAATCCCGGGTTCTCTCGCTGATGCTTTCACCAAACTCTCATTTGGAACAATTCGAGAAAGCAAGTGGTGGGAATAAAACGAAAAGAAAACACGCAAAAAATGGAGATCATTGAATTTCAGCATGAATCTGTCAGAACGTCTTGTCAAAGGCAATAGCCACAGGCTTCATTCAGTCAATGCAACATGCAAAAGTAGGATTGTGTTTGCATTGCCGGCGGGTGTTCACGTAATGTCACTTAAACAATGTTGACTCGTGAAAACAGTACAAAAGAATGTAGCCAGCATTTAATCGAAATAAACATGTTCAAGTTTAATTAAATTGCTTTTTCAGTTGCACATTGCCTCCAGTGCAAACAATGGAATATCATTACTGGAAAAGTATAAAAAAAAAAAAAAAAAAAAAACTGAAAAAAACAAAAAAGAGAAAACCACAAGAGTCTAGTAGTGTAAAAAAAAGGCATAAACAAATAAAAATAATACTAAGATGTAATAAATGAATTTTGTTTCTCATGTTTATCTATCCTTTTATTGGTGTTGGGTCTGCGCTTCACAGGCCCGGCTGATTTAGAGACTTATTCCCGTTAACGAAGCAAGACGAACAGCTCAACCGGTTTTTCACATGTTAGCGCGGGAAGGATCTCAGAGCAGCCCTTCTGCCCTCGGTCCCAGACCACTTCGAAGAACCATCTTCTCCTGCAGCCTTTTATTCTGTGACACACAGTTTACACAAACACCCATTGTAAAAAAACAAACAAACCCTATGGTCACAAAAGGTTAAAACACTCTGTGTGAGTGTGTGTGTTTAGGGGTGTGTTTGTGTGACTCTCCTGCTCACCGAAAGGGTCATAAAGGCAGGAAGTTTACTAAACAAGAAAACAGAACCTTCATGTACCTATAATAAAACACTACAGCCTCCACCACCATTCAACAGGCTGGGGAGGGAGTCAGAAACAAAAGAATGTCTTTGATCATACAGTTTAAACTAAGACTTACAAATTTAAGTAACACAATCACAACATTTAACAATTTGACTCCAACAATTGGTTTTAAACAAATGGCCTTCTTCAGCTGATTGTCATTGCAATGGACAATACAAATACATTTCCTTCTCTAATGGGGTCCTTGACTGTTTGGTAAATATTGGAGGGAAACACCCTCAGTGCTAATCACTAAATTACACCCAGTCCCTCAAGGGATTTTAATGTCAAAGAAGACAACTTTTTCTTACTATTATTGTTTAACAATAGATCTTTCTGAATGAAAAGAAAACATTTAATCTGTAACATGAGCATTAAAAGGGTTAGAGTTGGCTGCACTAAGATATTATATCCAACCATTTTTGGAAAACTAGTAAGTGAAATTTTTAGTACACTGTTCAAAAAAGCAGGACTTTTGAAGTCAAAGTACCTTAAGCACTCACTCAGTTACTGTTACAGTTCTGTCATATTTGCAGGCAATCCATCAAAAAAGCAATGCAAAAGTAGCTCTCACTTTACTTCACTTTATTCTGTTTCATGTTTCCTTGAAGTTGCTTTCACAGTGAACACAGAGCAGTGAGAAAGCATCTGGATACATCCAGGGACTGTAGCTCTCTACACGGCAGCAGTTTAACTAACAATAGCCCAGGGTGATTAGTTTAAGTACTCAAAAAGGGGGGATGTGGGAATCCAGTATTTTAACAGTAGGTCTGCCAAGGCAATATGTTCAAGGTAACTTCAGCTTGTAAAAGGCTGCAGCCTCATTTCTGAAACAGACCCAACTGCTAACCAATAATGGAAAAGTTTCCCAGAGGAAGATATATACTTTACTCTGTTGGTTAAAATCCACACGCCTGACTTTAATAATAGTTGGAATCAAAAATTACTTGCATCAAACACAAGGCCAAATAGACCACGTTTCAAGCAAAGCCCTGAATCTAGTACATCTACAAGAACTATTACGCCTCTTTGCCTGTAACGGAACGTCTATAACTGAGAAATTATATATGTGTGTGTGTGTGTATTTCTGCAGGGTCAACATATATATGTTATCCCTGCAGAAATCTAATATTTCACATAAAAGCAGGAAAAACTGGATCAGAAGACTCACATGGCCATGTGAATTCTGAAATAGGATTATTTTTGTAGTTGTTTCTATATGAAATACATTTGAAAGTATACCCTGGTTTAGAAGTAAAATTCCAGTTTAGACTGGTCAACTATTTTAATAACAATAATAATATATAATTAAATAAATAAAACCTTTTTCAATATTATTTGGGCACTTCACTGTTTCAAGGTAGAGACATGAAAAGTGAGCTTGTCTTTCCTGTATGGGAAATTTGATTCAGCAGCTCTAAAGGTTATGCTATCAGGCTACTTTGAAATTCTTCATGAATGAAAAAAAAATCTTTGATTGTATATCTGCGTATCTGCAACATGTGCAATATGTGCAAATCCAGCAGATGATCTGATATTAAGCTGTTTACAAGAGCTCTGTGAATCAGCTCTAAAATGGTATCAAATATCAGCATCATTGTAAAAACATTTTTATTGCATTTCAGGGACAAGTATGGCCATTTCTGAATTATGATCTGACTGGCCCACTGACTCACAACACCCCGGCTTAAAAACTGAATATATAACTACATGGAAGTTGGAGAGTTATATTTTATCATGGATTGAACAAAAGATTATAAATATGGAAAGACTACCAACTTTCTTTAATATACACTGTGACAACTAAGGAAAAATAAGAATGTTTTCTGGCACAAACACATATGACATTTAATGACTGTTTTTTTGGGATCAAGTGTTGTTTAGTCCAGCTCAATCTAAAGGTGATGTCACTAGCTCACATTTTACATGCATCTATTTACAAGTTTGCTAAAGATATTAAGTTTAAAAGATAATTACCAGTGCTGATAACAAGTTTTTATAAACAATTATGCATAATTTTCTGGTATTTGATAAGCCCATAGTTTATCATTTAGAAAATGATAAACAAGCAGAGGAGTTATGTTCATTTGGGGGACAATTTTGCCAAGATTCGGAGACACTCACCAAAACAGTTCTGTATTTTCATAGTAGACTTATTGAGGACTCTTTATTGCTCACAACCACTTTCCTGCATTAAAAGTTTGTTGCTACCTAGAGACCTAGGGTGGGTTTCTTCAGGGCCCTGTTTGCTGAAGATAAGCTGTAACTGACTCTACTGCAGACAGACCCTTTTGCAAAGAAATCATTAACATGGTCATTTCTTATGGCACTTGGCTGATTTCTTCCATCCTGAACACTAAGGATGTCTACTTAAATTAATGACTTTCTTGACTGCTTGAAGGTAAGTGATGGGGAAGTTTATAATCTTTTAAGAAGGCTGGAAGGCAATGCTCAAAGGAGGAGATGGCTAATAATGTTTTATTATGAAAACAGATTAAATTAATCTTTGGATTAATCAGTTGCTCTATGGACTCACCCACAAAAATCTTATTATATTACTCTCAGCACTACCACCGCTGAGGCAGTCTTTAAGTAAGCAAATTATGCCCATGTACCACCTTAAACTAATAGCTTTTATATATTTTATCAAAATTTTAATACACATTTAGTATTTCATGTGTTTTTGGTTAAGACATGTCTTAAAATTAGTGATGCCAACCAATGTGATGTACTGAAAAAATGAAGCTTGTACCACTGCAGGTAAACTGCTTCTGAGGTAAGATATGGATCATGAGTTCTGAGATTATCTGCTGCACTGCCTTTTTCATAAGGCAGCTACACTTTCTAGCCAGTCTGGCCAACTCCTGCTACATCTCTTGCTACATCTCCCAGTCCATCTGCTAGTGCATGCTGACAATATTACTGATCCAACTTTGAAATATTTTCACACCTGTTTACTCGCAAGGATTAAACTAATTGCACTGTAACAGAGACACAGACACACTTCTTTTCTACGAGTTCACAAGTTTCTCTGAACACTTTGGCCATGTTTGCATTTACAAGAAGATAAAACCTGACCAGAGAACAGATTAAGCAAGCAGGAATGAAGAATGAAGGCTATAATACATCAGCAAGAGCTAAAGATATGTGACAAATAGATAGAAAGGAGACCGTACTTTGATTAAAGATGAATAATTACTGTAGGGCTCAACGGGTCACGGAGATATTGAGCTCGGGCAGAGTGGGTCAGATTGGGGCAGGATGTGTGAGTGGTTGCTGGCTGTACAGAAAAGTGAGAGAACCATAGCAGAAACGAGCATAGAGACCAGAGTGTGGAGTACTAATCCAAGCAAATAAAGAGAAATCCATAGCAGATCAGGCACACTGGAAGGGGAGGAGGGTTGCAGACTGACAAGGGGTATTTCGGTGTTAAATATACACCATAGTAACCATAAACCCCACTGAAACTCTACAATGGAACCTATGCTGTAGCCCAGTGTTCCTTTCCTAAAAATGCAGCTAAATGTCAAATAGAAGGAATGGACTTGAAAAAATGTACAAAGTGCAAAAACCTGAGGGACAAATATGTTTGCATCTGAAAAGCTGACTATATAAAGCATATATAACATCATTACACCACAACAAGATAACATCGAATGCACCATGAACAGACATAAATTTAAGTTATGAAGACTCACCACAGAAGCCTAAATCAGCAACAAGGCAGACTGGTGTGTGGGGTAGAAGAGAGAAGCACAAGTAACTGTGGATGATAAGCTGTCTTTGTTCTACTTTATACTTAAAATTTATATGATAAAATGTTTCTTTTTTTTTTGTTGTAGCCAACTGTGAGGTCAATTTTAGTTTTTCAAAATCTTTTAAATATAAAATAATTAGTTTGTTAATTCTTATTTATACTTAGAAGCATCTGATGAAACTTAAGAAATGACTTGTTCACCATTGCAGCTCCAGTTGTAGGACCCTGCATTTCAAAAAGCCAAACCGATGGTGGTTTGAGAAAACACACTTTTGCTCATTAGCTATAAATACATCCTAGTTTGTTAGTTTCTTACTCTACCATACATTATACTTCTCAATTTCAGTATTGATCTCATTTTGGTTTCAATGTGCATGTCCACGGTGATCTTTGCTAAAAAGAGCATAGAATCCTGTACTTATTGGAAGGTGCCCCGTGGGGTTTCTTCCAAGGACAGCAGTGTCATCAAGATGAAAAAGTTCAGGGGAAAAAGGTTATTGGTTCTAGTCTGTAGAGGGGGGGCATGACGACACTAAGCCAGAGGGCACTACTGTGGCCTAATTATGGTCCAGATGGTCTGAATAGGTATCATTTCCAGCAATTAATTACTGAGTGTCCATGTGCACCACATGGCCAGCATCCTTAAAGAGTGTGTAAACATGTCCCCGGTTCTTATTAAATAAACCAAAATGATTGCTTTTATTCTGGAATCTGGTTTAAAAATGATTATTCCTATACGTGACACAGTTTTCTAAACAACATACCTGTATACTTGATATATTTTTGCAAATTATTTTCAGGGAAATTGACAAATTTTATACAAAAAAAACTTATATAAGCACATTTCTGGTATGACAGCAAGTTAATAAAAACACAAGTCATCCTCTTAAACGTGGCTAGACTGTAAAAACAACTAAGCAATCTGACACATCTCATGTATGACAAAGAGCATAGGTTTTAGGGTCTTGTGAGGACGCTACAACCTTTCCTTTTGACAAACTCGGTACATTTTGTTGAGCTCTAATAAGAGGGCTGTCTGTGTCTTGTTATACAGAATTCTATTTTTATTAATTGTTAACATGTTTCAAAGTTAGACACTCCACGTTGAACTATGTACGGGGGTGCAAAGTGCAGTGGAGGACAACGAGTGGTGGGGGTATTATGGAAATGAGTTATAATTAGAGAGGTGCAAGTGAAAACAACACAACAAGGCACAGAGCCTGAGTGATCACTGAGTCATAAGTGCAAGATACAACCATCTGTACGTGTAAAGAGGGTGACACATAGAGGGACTTCACTGTTTATGAGTGAGCATGACTTGGCTTGTGGTAGATTTTGTGCAGGGATAGTTTGATTTTAATGATAATTTTACGCATTTATAATTTAAGAGACTTGTGTGGCGGCCCTTCTCTGTAGGCCACCACGGGAAAATTGTGACACATACAAAGACTGTCTCATCCTTGCTAATTTAAACTATCTTTACCACCGAATCAGAAGGGTATGCATTTCATAACTCCTGAAAGCCAGAAAGTGGGACATCGTGAAAAAACTGGTTATTTGGCCTTGTGGAACTGGGGTTATTCTATTTTAATAAGAAATCAGCTTTAAGGGGATTCATTCAATGTGTCATCCATCTTCTTAGCACGGGAATAGAAATGTGACTAGACTTGAGGCTAAGAGGTCATAAGTATAAATCCAACATAAAGATATTTTTAATTACGCGTGTGCTTTGTTTGTCAAGAGCTTTACAAACACTATTCCAAGCTGTACACAAACAACACATCAGACCACACCTCAGTGTTAGGATGATCCTTACTGAAACTGCATGTGAACTCTGCTAACATTAACCTGGGAAAAGATAAACTCAGTAATGACACCCTGTTGCTAAAAATGCAAAACTTGAAGAACTATTGTGAATGTGAGCTGAGTGTGTATCATTTTTTAAAAGCTCAAAAGCAATGAATTACAATATCAGCAGGCTGCAGGTGTCTTTTTTTTCTTCATTAATGCATATGAAAGCAATTATGTATTCAGAATTAAGGAGCCCTGATGTCTAATGCTTTTTAGCTTGCTCACACCCTGTGGCCTTCAGTTATGTGTTTCCACAATGATGCTGTGATAATTCACTTTCACCGCGAGAGCTCAGTTTTTGCTCAGTCACTCAAACAAAAGTCTTGAATTGACTCATCAAATTCTCAAGGCGCAGCCGAAAGCAATTACAGAGCATCTGGGTGGAAGAGCTATAGCAAAGGCCTTTTTCTTACTCTGCCCTTAATAGAGGCTTGGCTTACAAACAAGATGAATCATGCTCTTCTTTTCCGTAAGCCTCAGCATTTTGGTGAAACCTTTCAGACTAGCATTGTATGCTCATAACACCTCACTGCTGGAGACAGTGGAAAGATTAAGCCTACACCAGCATGCAGAAAATGCACATTTTAAGGCTCTTAGGATCTTTTGTACAACGTGTAAAAAAAAAAAAAATGCTAACCACAACTAAAAGTAGTAGTAGACTTCTTAGTGTTTCGTCTTGTCACACATGTTAACAGGTACCTGGCTCATGAAGACAAAGACTATGGCAAAAAGGCATGTATTATGTAGAAAAGATGAATTCATCGCTCACTGTACAATTCTTCCCTGCTATTCTTCATTTACTCCACATGAACAAGTAATAGGATGATAAGATGGGTAGTATACGCAAAGGTTATGTTGTAAGACGGAGGAAGCTTAGTAAGGCGACACGGGCACAAAGCTTATTTTTCACAAAGGGCACTTGCCATCAGGATGTTTCTGTAAAGTTTGGTGTCACTGGCACAGATTTAACAAGATGACAGGGATTTACACCCATCTGTGTGCGAGTCAAAAATAAGCATTTGTCTGAGGGGGACAATCTCACAGTATCGTAGTATTTCAGGCAACCAAGGGAGCAATCCAAAAAGTAATATTTGACCCTAGGCATTTAAATTAGGCTGCAGAATGTTTTTATCATGTCATCGAAAGTGAACACGCACACTCTAAAAAACAGCAACAGAAAAAAAGAGGATTACACTGAAAAGAATGAAGACACTGCATGACTTTCTCTGATCCCTCACACCTCTTTTTCAGAGATTATATTCAAATATTAATCCATTCAAAGCGCCCATTTAGATGCTTGTATGATTACAAGCATGAACTATGTGTATTATAAGTAATACAGTATCTAAATTTACTCCAATAGTCTTTACAGATTGGAGACTTTTGCTTAACAACTTATGTTTTAAACACAAATATGAAGTAAAGATGTCTTACCACAGTAATTCATTGAGTAGCAACTGATATCAATATGCCACAAACAGTCCTTTAGAAAACAGGATTCTTGGTTTCTTCTTGTGTGTTTTCCTCTCTTGAGCAAAAAAAAAAAGATCCCTCAAGTGTATCAGAGCTGAAAAAACAGCGCCACAACTGACTTGGTGGAAATTGATAAAAGTGAAAAAATCTGCATCAGTTATTCAGTCTGCATTCAAATTGCAGTTTCAAATAAGGAAAATCAAATAAACTTTGAAAACACTACCTACTAGAAGCAAACAAAGAAGATTCAATAGGTCTGTTTGCCTGCTAATGCAATCAGAAGCTGCTAGCTAGTTACCTATTCTGGTTAATTAACCCCCAGAGGATTAGAGAGAGCAGAGGCTGCAATCTCGATAGGCCTACTGGGCTCAATCAGGACCACAAACTGAACATTGTATATGGCATAAAACTGTTGTAGTAAACACATTCTCTTCCCTCTGCCAAACCCTGGGGAGCTCTTAATCAAACCACAATGTCGGTGCCTGTGCACAAAATGAAGAGAAGAATGGAGAGAAAAGACCTGAAAGCGTCTGAACTTACAGGCTCTTGGCCTTTTCTTTGACATCTAGTGACATTTTAGCTCTGCTTTCCCAGCTGAGACTGTTTCTACCTGAAGAAAGCACAATATATTGTGAGGATTTTACTTCGTCGTTAATTATGAGCTTCACCTTGGATGGTATTTTCCGTATTTCAATTCCGCACAGAGTTTGCATAATGCAATTAGGGCAATTTCATTGATCTATGTTTCGTCATTAAACACAGACTGTACTCATTAGCAATCTGCTGTAATGTAACTATTCTCCCATTTAGATGCAATGCTACAGAAATCATCAGCATGATCTGACCAAATAGATTTTCCCTCACTGTGCACTGTGCACTGAAAAATGCAGTCTCTCATTTTTGAGTTCAGCTACACTAATGAAAGATTGGCTTAGTTATTGAAGCATGCTGAGCTATTTAAAGCTCATCAAAAGTGTTTAGAAATTTCCAAAGATGATGAATGCAGAATGCTGCCTTTATCACAGCTGCACTTTTTCCTTTGGTGCTGTTTCTGTTCTGGTTTGCAAGTTCCTGGTTAGAGCTGAGGGAGACTGGTGGAAACGTGAACACATTACTCTGAACAGCTATTTAAATCTGCATTCTTATTGACTGGTGCTGCTCCAACTGCCTATGCAATCTCCTGTTTCCTGGTTCCATTTGTTTGTGTTATTGTTCAGGTTTGGTTTGCACTTCCCAACCAGTGTTGGGACTAATGC
>NW_005187421.1:892563-893785 GCF_000239375.1 Pundamilia nyererei
ACCTACATGACTTGATAGTGAATTACGCACTTCATGTTTATGTCCTTTAGATTAAATAAATGTTTGTTTATCTTTGTTTTTCATTTTTGAAAAAAAGGTATGAAGTCCATTAATTCTGCAGGCATTCACTGGTAACGATCAAAAAACATACTGTTTGAAAGAAGGGAATTGTGAGTGCCACATGGTTGGATAACAGTAGGTTGCATAACAACACCAGTGGCTGCAGGGACTCCAGACATGCCTGCAAACGTATTGGACGAGTTTGATCATGGCAATGTTTCCCAACCTTTTGGAGCCACGGCACATATTTCACATTAGAAAAATCATACGGTACACCACCAAACAAAAATGTCACAAGAAGCATATTGATAATTTTCCCCCGCACATCAGGCATAGCGGAATTGGTTGGGTCTGTCCCCAGTATAGCTTTCTTCTGACCACTGCTCATGCTAGGGCCTTCATCTGGGTCAGAATTTTCTCCAGGACCCAGGTCAGATTGACTACTTTTTCTTTTCAATTATTGCTGCGTTGTCTCACTCACAGCATGATTAATATGTAATTTCTTCTTCGTCTTCTTCTGTTTTACTGGCAGTTGGCAACAGATTTAATTAGAGCAGGTTGTTGTACTGCCCTCTAGTGGAAGTCAATTTTTTAAATTTACTGCAAGGTTGCTATTTTAGCAAACCCATAATTATAGCCTTTTGAAATCACACACACACACACACACACACACACTGAGTAAATCAGCCTTAAAAATACCCAGAGGGATATTGGTATTTTTTTTAAATATTCATGGATAGCAAACTATGAAATGAACAGGTGCGGAGAGGAAAATAGTGAAGGTTCCAGTCATATCACCGGAGCAGAACAATTATTCCTAATCGAGACCTTCTTGTAAATTGTGACAAGGTCTTGCCCCCAAATTACGCAGGACACAGTCAACAGCCACAAAATAAATATTTAATGACATTTTCTAAAGACAAGGCTCCGTGGCAAGCATGAGAAACTGTGTTCTGAAGATATCAAGAAGCTGTAGAGGTTTGGTTAGGGCATGGTGGTGGTGTGTATCTAGGATTCCAGTGGAACACAAGCTCACTGACCAGACTAAGAAAGCATCTTCACACAGTAGTGTTAAATAAAAGCTGTATATTACAATTTTATGCAACAAAATTACATATTATACTAAAGTGGAAATGATTCTGGAAGAGCCAGAAGGAAGTCA
>NW_005187421.1:893899-935437 GCF_000239375.1 Pundamilia nyererei
ATTATTTGTTATCATCTAATATTTCTTTTTAAATGTGCAGTCTAGTCTAAATATAAGTGCTGCTCACAGGCCAATTGACATGCAGCATGAAGCATTGCACTTAACAATCTCTGTATATTAACCTGATCTTATATAACATATGTATTGTATGCAATAAATACAGTTGCTCAAAGTACTAATACACTGATGAGAGTAGCACACTGACATTTGGACAGGAGAAACTCAGGACTGAAATGCCTGTTCCTAGAGTACAACCATCTAAAAAGTAAGCAAGGAAGACACGAGCATTAATCAAAATCTGATGATTTGTTTGCTTTCCCAACCTGATTCCTCTGGAGACACTGTGGATGTCTAAAAATGCATTTCATCCTTTGTTCCTCATAACCAAGAGTCACAAATCTTTTAGCCACAAGAGGCTTTGTCACTTGAAAATAAACAACTGCTAAAATAACTGATGCTGACTGACAATCTATGCAACATCCAACGCTCTGCATTTCTCACGGTACCTTAGATAAACAAAATTTTCCACCTACAGTATAATCCCACATGCCTGTTTAATCGTGGACAAAGTGCCTACCAGAGGTGATGACTAATTAGACTTCAGATAAATATTTACAGTAATCACTGGTTAAAGCAAGCACTTACATGCTTTGTGATCTAGTATTGAGATCTTTTATATATGGTCCATTTTCACAAATATTCCCTAGATTATATCTTAAAAAATCTATTATATGTAAATAGATGCTATATACATTACAAGTACAACAAAATGTACAGATATTAAAAAATCTAGAAAGAAGCCCTAATGTATGTAAGCCACAATTTGATATAGTCGAACTCAAGAAGAAAAAAAATCCTGCTTTTGTAAAAGTCAACCTATCACTAGGAATCACATAGACAATAGGTTAGTCATTTATTATTTTATAAGCAAAACCCATCTGTCTGTATCACTGTTGCAGAAAACATTACTACTACTGTGTCACAGCTAATAAAAAAAAAAGATATACCTGCAGGAATATCGAGCTTCTTAGACTGTGAGTACACAAACCTGTTAAATCTGCCCTCTACTCTGCGTGTGGCTGCAAAGTGACTAGCACAGAGGCAGATGGGATATTTATGGGATGTTTAATTTCTTTAAAACCTAAATGTGTTATGTTAAAAAGAACACCGGAAACAGCAAGTTGGTATCTAGTTAGGGAAGTCAAACATGGGTTTGCAAAATAAACCCCATAAATTAGGTGATTTCTGTTCTACCTCATTATTCTCATGACTTTACATTTGTCATGATGAATGTGGGCCTATACCCAACACTAGCAAATACAGAAAATTTAAGGCATGCTGTAGAGACCCAGCACGGATGTGAGGCCGAGTAAGAAAGAGGGGATACACATTTATGAAGAGAAGGAAGGCTGAAACCAGTCCAGTGTACTTAAATGGCTGATAGAAAAGACATTGTTCATATGTATCGTAGGGGTATCATAGAGACAGGCATTACGGTTAAGGTAGAGAGAAAGAAGGTAGAACCCAATTAATTGAGAAGATGCTGAACTGCCCATTGACATGCGATGTCACCCTTTGAGCCATGGATGTGTTTACATGGACGCAAACATTCAGGTTACTTTTTGTTTAAAAAACAGTTTTGGCCACCTTAGTGTATCAGTGATATATAACTGTGTATTATTAAATATTACATATGGTGACATCTTTTGGTTTAAATATAGATGGAAAACAACATTTGAAATATGGACCTTGATTCACGTCCAGTCTTCCCTTACTCTTTTACTTTGCAAAGGATGTGTCTGTGAGACACTTATTTTTTATGTAGACCGATCAGCAAAAATATTTACTGTTGTAAACATTTGCCGTGTTACTTTGTTTTTAAATCTTGGGCTTCAATGCACTTTGATTTCCCATGAGTCCACCAGAGCATACCTAAAAAACATCAAAATAGATGCAGCACATTTTACAGTTTAAAAGAAAAATACTTTCACAGGTCTAAGCAGTCTCATGCATATTTGTAATTTAATTAACTCACAAATGAAAAAAAAAAAGTGCATAAGGACAGTTTCCCTGTAATGCATTTATTAGGAATAAAACCTACAAATGAAAGTTTTTTTTTCCATTGCTAATGAAATTCATATTTATCTTTTATCAGCTCCCAAAAGTGAGGCTTACAGATGTTCGCTAGTGATTATATAAATGCTGTTAAGGGAAACTTCATTTTCATCTCTATTACCTGCAACATCTGATATAAATCAGCCATAAATCAATATTTCCTTTATTCATAATATTGGCCCGTGTATGCACAAACACAGCCAGAAATGTGAAAAACTTGGGGTGCAGCATGAATTGAAGCAAAACAATTCTTCACTGCACTGCCTTTAGCCCCCTTCTACGCACACTTTGCAATGCTGCTGCTTAGTTGTCATGTCTCACACAGTCAGATTCAACAATGCATTGCTGCATGCCTAACTGTCACTTCCAGGTGGATGTTTCCCACAAGCTGGAGGAAAGAAAAAAAATACATTTCTCCTCCATGACATCCTGTCCCCTATGAGATATAACACCTCCTTCCATCTGCAAAAAAGAGAAAGAAATCTAATTTTCAAAAGCTTCCTGTCCGACAACACAGTGGCCGCTGTTCAGACCTGTAGATTTGCTCTCAGCAGACATTGGATCACACCTTCCATCATCATCATCTTCTGCTCCAAGCCCTTGTTCTCGCTCCTCGAGGCAAGACCACTTTGACAATCTCGTTCTTTGCCTTTTTTTCATCGACCTCTTGACCATTACAACGATCTGTAATCTGTAATCTCTCTCTGTATTTCTGTACTGGAACAAACAAGAAACCTATCATTGGATCCAAAGTGTATCCTTGCAGTAAAGTGTTTAACCACATGAGCAAAGTCCTGAGCAAACCACGTCATTCTCAGATTGGCCAAACTCTAAATCTGAGACGTGGACGACTGTTACCTTTTGCCCATAATAGTGTGGGAATAATAACACATTGCAATATAAACTGTGATAAAATGAACCTCAATTTGCTGGTCTTGGTGGCCCTGCTGAATGTGATTCCATCAGCTGTGGCAGGGAACATTGTGCAGTATTCACTCCTACAGATAAGGTTAGCTCGGCAGTGAAAGATGCACTCTTCCACCCGCGACCCTTCTCTGGAAATGTCACTGTGACACAAGAGAAACTCAAAAACCTTAAAATGTTAAGGAGTTCTTTTGTGAAAGCTTGTCCCAAAAAGCTCTCTTCATTACTCTGTAGCAGTGAGAAAATTCAAAGCGTGCATGGTGTTTTTCCACATTCAGGTGAAGTCAGCAAATGAACTAATGCTCAGCTAGTAGGATGAGACCTCATGATTATTAGAATGGTACAATCAGCTCTGACGAGAGAGACTTCATATCCTTGACATGATGTAAACAAACAACAAACATCAACTGGGAGTAGATACTGACATGAGCTTAATTCTTTACATCAAAAATGCAAAGGAACTTCTTGCTATCGCACAGTCAGTGTAACACAAGTGGACTTATGATATTGATGCAGTTTAATTTGTCACAATAATTAAATGTAACTTGTGGATTGCATGCATGGTATTGTGATTAAAAGCAAAAGACTTCAATATATATTTGACTGAGACGTCGTTTTCCTTGTTCACCTATGTATGAAGCAGATATAAATATAGCTGTTTCTACTCTCGCTCACATACAAAACATTAACGATGAAGCTAAACTCCAGGAGATGCTTTTGAAAGGTGTCTCCTGTTTCATACATACAACTTGTAATTTTTCTGCGTAGTTTCCTGCACCAGTAATTTTAATTATAATTATAACAATTATGAAGAGATACTGAAGAAATTACAACATTGATGATGCACACATGATAAATCCGTTTATAATATTCCTTGACTTTTTCCTATTAGTGAGTGCTGTGCTTTCTCATTAAATCAGCAAGTCTGTTTCATTTAGGGTTTTATGACTGACTTTAGAGGCACAAGAAAACAACTAAATATTTCCAGCTGAGATACGAAAATATGAAAACATCAGGTTCAGGTACTGTTAGCACTCAGTGGCATTTGTGTGATTAGCAGACGTTGAAATTATCGGCTCTGCCCACTGCCTGAGAGCTGCACCCTGCCTTAAAGATCTTTCCCATTCAATTTAACGGCATGTTGCTCTTGTCCTCTTTAACTATTTGGCTGTGCCGTTGTGAGGCAGTGCATCATTCCTGCTTTCTCATTGGTCAGGACGCTCTACAGTCCTAGCTGAAGATGGGTAACCATTACCTCCTACCCAACTCTGCCGCTTCACTTAGCTCAGATTTAATTAACTCCAACCAGCCTTACTCCCAAAGTGATGGCTGCAGAGGACTGTCCATTGGGGATTTTTGATCAAGAAGTGGACAAGAATACAAACTAGGACTTCAAGCTGTAGGAACGCTGAACCACAGCCTGATGATTGTGATGCTATGCCTAGTGGAATGCATGCTCAGTTCTATGGACAGAGGCTTTCACATACACACCCAGCCCTTTATTCTGTTAGCATCCCCATCCGTACTCGTCTCAGATCCGACTCTGATATTTCACTCCTGTGCTTAATTAGGCCCCACAGTTAAACAATGCTCTCAGCCTCCAAGGATCTACTTTACCAGCACAAAGGAAGAGAACAGAAGGGGAGAGGGGAGGAAATTCATATTCATTTCACATAAAACTATCAGGGAAAAAAAACTTAAAAAAGACCCCTGTCTTTTCTGCTGACACCCCATAATTCACCCCTGACTGTATGGCACCCCTTGTGGGTGGTAATCAGATGACAAACAACACTTGCACAGACTGGGGTTGATAATATATGTAATGTGTTTGACATAGCCGTGTGGTCTAATGCTCTATTTAAAAGGATACAAGAATGTCTTTATTTAAAATGACTCTGTGCGTATGTTCTAGCCTACATTCTTCCTGGATACCAAGTGATCCATGAGGACTCCTCCACAACAGTGTCAGCAGCACTTGACAAATGTGCTAGCCCTGCAAAATGCTTGTACAAGCACAAACATATCTGGACTATTTATCTTCCTGCTGGAAAATTTATCAGAATATGAAAGCATATCAACCGCATCCATTTTGTTTGCAATCAAATCTGACAATAACAGGCAGACATTGGGAAGATGATAGATGGCAAATTGTAGAAGAAAACAGAAAATGGCAATTTCACACTAAAATTATTTAATGTTTAATATCCGGTTGGTTTCCTTCCAGCTATTCACATTTCAGTTGTGAAGAAGCAATTCTGAAGTTTGATGTCCCATGAAGCAACTGTGGTCAGAGATACATCACTGACTCAACCTCAGTGTAAAATGTTTTGCCCCATGGATGGATCACCTTTCTTTAGCTTGGAAATTTATCAACTGTACCATGCAAACAAATAAACTCTTCTCTGGCATTTGATGAATGGACAACTGTAAATGTTTACTGGGAGTTTACTGAAAGTGCTTTCTAGCTTCTTCTTCTTCTCCATGAAATGTGAGTGTGTCTGTGTTCCCAGGTGGACGTGTCCTAGTGGTGACCTACTACCCAGCTTGTACTGCTTGCCTGAATAAGTCCTAATGCGCTGAGCATAAATTTTCTGAGGTAAAATGTTGTGTTTGATCCTATTATTTCAAATGAAATAGAGATTAATTTTATTAAAAATTAAATGTACTACTAATTTTCTGTGGTCTATTTCACAACATAATTGTAGAGAATATTATTTGGGGCTGTTGTTGGTAAAGATGTAAAGTAATTTTTCAACATGTAGGGAACAAAAAAAATTGCTTTCCATAACCAAGTGGCTGGCATAGTATACGGAAACATCTTTGCCAAGTATGGCCTGGAGTCCCGAGGTCAAAAATGGGTTAATGTCCCTCGGATGGTTGAGAATGACCAAAATAAGATCCGTGTTGGACTTCTAGATATAGTGGTGGTGGACAATCAGAGGAAGAAGGCTGAAGTGGCAGATATAGCTATACCAACTGATAGCAACATAAGGAAGAAAGAACATGAGAAGCTAGAAAAATACCAAGGGCTTAGAGAGGAGTTAGATGAAATCTGAAAGGTGAAAGGAACTGTGGTCCCCATTGTAATCAGAGTACTTTGGGCAGTGACCCCCAAACTGGGTGGGTGGCTCCAGCAGATCCCAGGTATGATATCTGAGATATCTGTCTAGGAGAGCACAGTTCTTGGAACAGTGGAGATACTGCACAGGACCTTCAAGTTCCCAGGCCTCTGGTAGGGGACCCAAGCTTAATGAACAAAGACTTTTTTTAAGTAACATGGCATGGTCATTGGTATTTCAGAAACTGCTGATCTACTGGGATTTTATCACAGAAGGTTTTTTAAGGTTTACAGAGAATGGTCCAAGAAAGAGAAAATATCCAGTGAACGGTAATTCTCTGGGTGAAACTGCTATGATGATACCAGTCCGAAGAGAATGCCAGACTGCTTCAAGCTGATAGGAAGGCATCGCAACTCAGATAACCACTTATTACAACCAAGTTATTTTGTGCATCTCTGAATCCACAGCATGTCAAACCTTGTACCTGGGATACAGCAGCAGAAGGCACTGAACGACACTCCCATGACCTAAGAACAGGAAACGCTATGATTTCACAGACTCACCAAAGTAGACTGGACAATACAAAAATTGGTGTCTCAATTTCTACATTTAGATGGTAGGGACAGAAGTTGGTGTAATTAACATGAAAGCATGGATTCATTCTGCCATGCTGCAGCAGTTCAAGCTCCTGGTGGTGTAATGGTGATTTGGGGGATATTTTTATAGCATAACTTTGTTTGCCTTTGTACCAGTTGATCGTTTTAACACCACAGCGCCACACATATTGTTGGTGATCCTTTCCATTCTGTTCCGTTCCTTTTTTTTTTTTTTTTTTGCTGCTGTTACAACCAAATTTCTCATTGTGGGGCAATTAAAGGATTATTCTATTCTACTCTATTCTATTCTATTTATGACCACCGTGTACCCATCTCTTGATGGTTGGTTCCAGCAGGATAACAAGTTATTTCACAAAGCCCACATCATCACGTGCAGCCAGTAGATCTGCAGAAACTGCATAATGTTGTCATGTCAGTATGGACCAAAATTTCTGTAGAACTGAATGTATGCCGTGAAGAATTAAGACAGTTCTGAAGGCAAAAGATGGTTAAATCCAGCACCAGTAAGGTGTAACTAATGAAGTGTCCAGTGAATGTTTTTTTAAATTCACCTTTACCAGAGTAAATTGCGTGAGTAGCCATTATCCAACTTGATAATTATGATTCATTACTTCACAGTTCTGCAAATTATGTTCAATCTCACTTTGACACTAACTACGGTCCCTCTAATGCCCTTACCACAGAGCTGATTCTTGAGTGACAAAAGCAACAGGATTCCTAACTGTGCTGTTCTAACACTTACTGTCACTGTATCACTGTACTGTATAGAGTCAGTGGCACATTTTTCACTCTGTCTGTTCTCAGTGAACAGCTTGAAGCCTTGCTGAGCACATTAATCCTCTGGGATGGGGCCCTTTAGAATCATTTATTCACAGTCAGAGGTAAAGTACAGAGAAGTCAAAGGTTAGTATTTGGTCACCCCAAGCCTGGAGCATTTCCATCTGGGTGTTAGACCAAAAAGACTGAGGCACATATTGTCGAGAGTAGCACTTTTTGCAAACTTGTGGTCACTGGTATCTCAAGCAACGCTGCTGAAGTTGGATTAGCATGTTCCATGTGCTGTTCAGTACTTGCAGCAACTTGAGCAGACAAAATGGCATAGAAAGACATTTATGCAATTATATTAAAAACTTAAATGCATTACTCCAGCAACTATCTCTAGCAGCCTGTGCATGAGTCATTACAGTAAACATCAAAAGCCTTCAGCAAGAAATTCCATACGCAAGCAATTATATTTGTTCTTAGGGTCAAACACTGTAGTACACAATAACTCTAAGGCTAAACTCTCTCTGAGTATTCATTGCCAGGAAGCATCCTATTCATAAGCAGGGAAACAATAACAGCATGACAGAGTAGCAGAATATTTAAATAGCCTGAAGAAGAAGTCGTATGATTTCACATAATTACTATTCATGGATGTCTACTCAATATGGGAACAATATTGAGTTTTTCTCTACAAAGACTGGGTTTTCAGCAGCACAAATTCATTCTATAATGAATGTGGTCTACTCACGTATATACCAAACCTTTCTCAACTAATTTGTAGAGTAAATCACGTGTTTCAAATTATTTATATATAGAAATAACGTTTCGTTTTGTCACATGCATAAAACTTATCTGGACTTCCATCTTTGAGAAACATCCAGATTTTTTCAATGTATACATGTATTTTCCAAATTAAAAAATACAAGGAAAGACATTAACTTACGGTTTACATATCCTATTTACACCTCCTGTCATTTTGTGGGATTTTTTGGTACTTTGTTGTCTAAATTCTTTCACAACATTCTTGTTGAAAACAACAAAAATACTGAGGCTGCTTTCTGTAATGCATCATCACATGTTGTGTCTCCCCCGTCTTTCATTTTGGACATTGTTTCTGCTGTCAGTATAACAACTCATCTTCATGTACTCTCTGTAATTTGCCATTAAAGTTGCCTATGGGCCCATAAAGCAGAAACAATGATTGAAAAAAACAACGCTAACTATGGCTGAGTTCTATCTTGGTCCACAGCAGTGTGCACTGAGGCATATAAAAAGATATGCTTCTTCCTTAAAGTAATTCTGATTGCAACTTGCAATCTTACAAGAATGGCTCTAAATCTATCCCAATTGAATGTGGATGTACAATTTGTTTACTGCTTTTTCTTATATTTTCTTTTAGAGTTTTTTCCTGTTTTTTGCCTTTTATAGATGAAGAAAAGTAAAAGGTGGGAGAGGCAATTTACGTGATTCTTGGTTTGGATTTAAATTCAGACTGACGCACTTAACCATGTAAAAACCCCAAACATTGTGTTCCCACTAAAGATGTGAAATGACAAAGAAGGCCTCAAGTGTTACCTGGTGTGGCGGAGGACCATTTCTCAAGTCAGACACTGCCATAAGTTTTCCCACATACATTACTACATTGCTATTTTTATTCCCCGATTCAAGAACGGTATATGAGGAGTGGATGAGGAGCAGGAAGGTATTTGACTGATATATAAAACGTAAAATAAGGAAAAAGCAAAACAAAACACATGTGTAGGACTATATATTAGAGGGGCTCTCATGTTTGAGTGTCATGATGAGCCGTACACTCCCAAAGCAGAGATAGAGAATTAAAAAGGTTTCCCTGGAGTTGTAATACACTTGAATTGTGCCCTCAACTTTATGAACTAATGCTTTATGTAACACTCCATCACATCTTTATAGAAGGCAGGCCGTCTGGAGAATGCAGACTTGCTCTGAAAAGTTCTTTTCAAGTGAAAATGGAGCCACATCTCTGTCATCGCATTGCACCTCAGGCAACATCCTCACTCTCCATCTGAGTGCAGTCGAAATCTTAAGTGCTGGAGGACTATTTGAAAACCTTAAAAGCACACATACTTGCCTTTGTCTTGATATTACTTGCTTTACCCTTTTACATAATCATACAACATTCATTCAAGTAGCAAAAAAGTACATTATTTTTACTCGAGCCAGATTCTAACCATCAGTTAGGTACGAACCTTTCTGCAAAGGTATCAAAGGCTGATATTTCTAACACAGTTATTACCACAGTGCAACTGTGAGGTGGGTGTGGGTAAGCAAAGATGAATGTACTCATTCAGCACTCCACCCCACCATTCAATTCAGGGGAAGTGTCCTTGTATGTGTAGCCGCTCTTGAAGGATATGCTTGTCTGACTTCTGAAGCTATGCACTGAAGGAAGAGGCAGCAAGCAGACAATCACAGAGGAGCTGAGTGCGTCCATTAAGGCTGTCAGTTAGCATGGGCCTTGATTAATTGCATACTGCATAGTTGCAAATTAAGGTAGATCTCAACCCCAACCCCCCCAAATAATTAGGTAAGAACAGATTGCCAGAGAGAGGAGGGTGAATACTGGGTGCCTGATGTCACTCACTCATGTAATAAAAGCTCTTACTCTGTGTTAAGCATGGGCAATAATTGTGTGTAAGGGTGTGGCTTGTGTGAGTGACTGAGGGTGTAATAATAATGCTGATGGTGAATGCATTTATATCTGCCCTCTATGAACTGTGTGTGTGAATAGCATAGGGTATGTGCATGGAATGTCTATACTCTGCTTGAATATACATACATTTTCTACTGAATGGGTGAAAAAGTAACGTTAATATATGTAGAAATACATTGCAGATGACAGTTTTACTTTTTAAGTAACATTACTGGAGCCATGGTTACACATGTATCTTCAATGTGAATTTTATCTTTTGATCATGCTGGGGTGCATTAACTGTCAAATCCCACTGCTGCTTTTAAATCCAGTGCTGATGTAAAATCCAACACAGCCACAACCTGAATTCAACTAACACTGGACTCTGGGGACAGGTGAGCACAATTTTAGCACAATCGAGGCATTCTTGTTCTTGCGTCAGCAAAGCATAGCCCACAGTCATTCCCAACACTCTGCAACAATTCCTCAGTGGTGAAACAACCCCACCAGCTATGGCCTTGATCTCAGAGCAACGATCTTTTCTCTCACTTCAGTGATACTAAAAAGTGTGGCTCTCTGTACCAATCCACTGCTAATATACAGTGCCGTGAAAAAAATATTTGCCCCCTTAGTTTCTTTTGGATATTAGTCATATAAATAATGATTGCACTTATTAAGGGGGAAAAACTGCCTGGTCCTGTGTGGAAAAAGTAATTACCTCACTTGTTAAATCATGAATTCATTGACATCTATCAGTCTGAAAAGGGCTGTGAAACCATTCCCAAGGTTTTAGGACTTCAGCATCCATGGTGGGAGCCATTGCCAATAAATGGAGAAAACTATGAACAATGGTGAACCTTTCCAGGAGTGGTTGGCAATTCACCTAGGAGATTACAAAAGCACCCAGAACAGTATCTAATGAACCACAGGCTTCCCTTGCCTCAGCTAAGATCAGTGTCTGGCACCCCAACCACCCCACCCCCCAAAAAAACAAATAACAAAAAAACCAAAAAAACAACAACAACCCCATTTTGATCATCCCCAAGTCTTTTTGGAAAATATTCTGTGGACTGATGAGACAAAAGTGCTTGTCCTCATCCCCCAGAAAAAGCACAAAAAACCCATGCCAACAGTCACACGTGATGCTGGGGTGGCAGTGTGATGATCTGCTATTACTATTGCTGCTTCAGGACCTGGAGGACTTGTTGTAATTGATGGAACCAATGAACTGTGCTCTCTACCAGAAAATCCTGAAGGAGAATGTCGAGCAATCAGTTTGTGCCCTGAAGCTCAAGTGCACTTGGGTTTTGAAGCAGGACAATGACCAAAAACACACCAGCAACTCCACCTCCTAACTCCAAAAACTTCTAACCCAAAATGAAGGTTTGGGAGTGACCTTGTCAATGTCCGGACTATTATCTCATGTGAGATGCTTTGGCGTGACTTTAAACATGCTGATCATACTTAAACACTCCAGTCTGACTAAATTAAAACTATTCTGAAAAGAAGGTTGAGTGAAAATTTGCAGCTGTTGCTGCCAACGGTGACACAAACCATCATTAGGTTTAGGGCACAAGTACTTTTTCCACACAGGCCCTAGAAGGTTTAGCCATTTTCCCCCTTAATGAATGAAATCATTTAAAAACTGCATTTTGTGTTTACTCAGGTTATCTTTGACTATGGGCGATCGTGGCTCAAGAGTTGGGAGTTCGCCTTGTAATCGGAAGGTTGCCGGTTCGAGCCCCAGCTTGGTCAGTCTCGGTCGTTGTGTCCTTGGGCAAGACACTTCACCCGTTGCCTACTGGTGGTGGTCAGAGGGCCCGGTGGCGCCAGTGTCCGGCAGCCTCGCCTCTGTCAGTGCGCCCCAGGGTGGCTGTGGCTACAATGTAGCTGCCATCACCTGTGTGTGAATGGGTGGATGACTGGATATGTAAAGTGCTTTGGGGTCCTTAGGGACTAGTAAAGAGCTATATAAATACAGGCCATTTACCATTTAATATTAAATTTTGTTTGATGTTCCGTAACAGTTAAATGTGACAAATATGCAAAAAACAAAGAAATTAAGAACAAGGCAAATACTTTTCACGACACTGTACATCTGACACTGTCTGCCATATTTTAACTCTTGTCCATCCAATGTAACTAATTTGTTTCAGTTTTAATCAGTGCAGCTGTCTTCACTTGCCCCAAAATGACTCATGCTTCATTTGCATTCATATTTAACTTCAACCTGAGTCATGCTTCAGCCTTCAAATTTTTCTTCAGGTTTTTGGCTGTGCATAAAGTACATACACTGTACTGGGATTTGAGCATGCATAAAAGTTTAAAAGGGAAGTTTAAAAACAAAAGTACTACGGATGAGCTGATCTGATGCGCTGAAGTTTTGCCTTATAGCTGATGAAGCTACTTAATCGATACTACACTAAATAACACTGTATTTTATTCCAATATTAAAAATACACAGGATGCACAGGATAAATGGTTGAGAGAATATTTTACATTTGTTGTATGTGTTTTTCTTCGTTATGTCGTATCATTCTGACTGGGTGAGTTGACAGTATTGTAAATGCATATAAGTGATTCTTATCCTACTGAACTCAGCTGGTATGTATGTCAGTACCTATTCATTTAGACTGCACAGCTATAAAACTACACACCAAGGTGAAAACCAAGGCTAAGTGCACAACATGTAGCATTTGGACTGAAATGGTAAACAGAAAGCACTAGTAAGGGTGTGCTGTGTGAGGACCAATCAGTGAAGGGACCCATGGGAAGATGTTTTTTTTTAATGTGTTGATCCTGCAGGGAAGGATATTGAGTCTTCCCCCAGCTGGACAGGGTTTAATCTTCTTACAGGCCATTTGTGTGGATTCCATTTAAAATGGTCTCTCCCTTTACAAAGAGGCCTTTTCTTTAACTGTTGATCAGGCTCCTTACTTATACACTCCCATGGGGTTAGTGTTTCCACACACACACAAACACATACTTTGTATGTGTGAATTTATGTCCTCTGTATCTGTATCCTCTCCACATTGCTTTTGATAAGGGTCAGCATCTCAGAATAGTAGTGGTAATTAACCTTAACACCCACAAACCCATTTAATCTCTGTTCCGAGTGCATCATTTTCTATCTGCCCACACGCCCTGGGTGACTTGTAATTTTGAACAATAAAGCAAAAGAGTTTATGTACTATAATCGAGTTCTGTCAAAATAAATGTCAAGATTCTTGTTTTACTCTTATTAGGTTACTGAATACTGAAGTGACCATCCTGCACATACACCAATTCCTCAGCAAAACAGTGTTTTCATGAAATGTTAGCAACGTCTCATCTCGTCATTGCTGGATGCCAATTGCACACTGGCAGCAACAAGTCTAACTCGCCAACAACTGATGTATGGTCACGGAGAAACAGAAAATTCTGCAGCAAGATAAGCTCTAGAATGATAAAGTCTCATTATATTTGCCTAGGCCCCAGTCAGCTAGTTCAGAGGGGCAAAGAGTCGACAACCTCTGCTTTCACCGTCCTCCTCCTTAAGAGGCTCCATAGGGAAATGTTTTGAAAATAGTCTGCTCTGATATTGCCCAGCAGTGATTAGAGAGAGGCAAAAGGGTCAAAGTCTGACAGAGTCTTGAGACAAAGCTGCTCACAGCACTCACAGCCGTCTTTAGGGAAGAGATAATCGATAAAAGTAAATAGGGCATGTTGTGCCAATTTATAGACATAAATACTTCAATAGTTTGGAGGACAAATTTGGATTAGAAAGGCCTGACCATGCAAGATTAAAGTGCAACATAGACTGTCTACGTTCTAGGCATATCACATTAAAGGTAAAACCTCCTGATTTTCTTGAGGATTATGTACATGGTTAAGTATTTATATCATAATCAACTTCTTTGGATTGCCTTGAGATTTAAAGGTGCAGTAAGTAATATTTCGAGGTTATTTAATAGAAAAAAAGAATGTTTACTCATAAAAGTACACTGATGTGTAAGTACGTCTTCCAAGAAATTGATGTGTTTTCACAAATTTAGAATGAATGCACTGAAATACATAAGAGTTTGTTGAAGCCACCATATTGCCCCATCATCTTGAATACAGTGGCTGAGACGGTCATCACTGTTCTTTCTAATTAGGTTTTAAGTATGTGTCTAGAGTTTGGCTACATAGTACATCCTATAAGTTACTTATAACTTACTTTAAATTTCACAAGTAGCTCATTCAAACTATATGACGATTCAATATTTGTGCAAACATATTTTCATCAACTCTTTAAGTTATCATGTTGTGACAATTTTTTTGTCCTCCTCCACCGCTGTCTCTCATATCCACCTCATCCTCTCGAGCCTAATGTTAGGTTTGAGTGCCTTGAAAAGAAAAATCAAACTGTGCCTCTGATAAACAGTTATTTTTAAATTATATGAGTTTATTTGCAAGTTCAACGCTGTTAGATCTGCTTTAAAGAAAATTGAATTTTACCGACATCTAGTTGTAATATTTTACACGCGTTTACACCTTTACACTGCTCATTGCCACCATCACAAAGTTGGAATACACCAGTTTGATATGCTAATTTTCACAGATAACTTTATGATTATGAAAATACTAATAACAAGTATTTTATACGATCTTGACCTTGATGTGTTTACCATTTGATATGTAGCTTTATTCGTAAGTAAAAATAAAATAAATTAATTTACCACAGCAACATGAACATTTTCTCTTGCTCCTAATGCAACTGCCTATAACATTTCATAGTAGAGAGGCCTGGCATTGTAGCAAATATTCAGTACTGACAACCCTTAAAAGAACATACTGATAAGAGTCAGACCTGCCACATGTTACGGGTTTTGAATTGGGACTGTTTTCGTCACTCTCCCATGTCTCTTTCCCTTTGTTCCAAAAGAACAAGCTATTTGCTACGCAGCCAGAGCTTAAACATAACTGTCAACAGATCTCAGCATGTGTCTTTCAAACACTGATCAAATGGCTTTTGAGATGTGGATTGCCTGGAAGTGTACATTGGTTTTTGTTAACCAATTTAAACAGTGGGTATGTTACACCTTAGTATAAAATTGGAACTATGAACTTCAAATTATAAAAAAATGAAATTATGCTTATATCTATTGTGCCATAGGTACAGTGCTTGCACAACAGTATGGTGAGAGTTATGCAATGTGACAAAATAAATACAGAAGATATGCCACAAGGGAGCACTATAATAAAAGAACTGCCGGGGAGAGAGGTAGATTATGGCTTAGCCTGAACATACTACAGTAAGATGGTCGTGCTTGGTGTGCACGTATTTGCGTATTTTGTGCACTTGTGTGCGTGTTGTGTTCTGTTTACAGGGCCTTAGCCAACCAAGATGCAGCTTGAATTCTTGTTACTCGATCAAAGTCCCTGGAGTAATCTCTTATAAGAACAGAGCGGGGACAGGCAGGAGGATGCCCATTTCATTCTGCAGTGTATTAAATCCCTACACTCACAAACCAGTGTACCCCAGTGTGGCAATGCAATTTTGTAGGCTATGTGGATACAACAAGCAAAGAAAAAGGGCGAAAAAAAGTATTCATAAGACTGATGCTGACACTAAACCAAGACTGGAATGAAGAATAAAGGATGGCAACACGCCTCGGTGATTGGCCAGTGGAGGAACTCCCCGGTGTCCAAGTAGATATGTCTCTCCTTCTCATCATGGCCGGGCAATTTTGTCCCGGTTATAGCTCCTCCATCTTCTCCCAAGCTACTCCTTATATCAGCATTTCAATTTCCTCCCTTGTGCAGGCACTGAGTGCTAACCTACTTCAGACTTTCTCTGAGACCAGAGAGAAAAAGAGAGAGAGAGAGAGGGGGACGGGGAGAGAGCGACAGAGAGCAAAGCTGAGGAGCTGCTGGGTTCTCGCTTCAGTCCTGTTTCCGGTTTCCCCAAGGAGTGTGGATGCAGATTCAAATAGAAAAATGCCCAAAGGTGATGTTGTGGTTAAGATATCTGCCTCATGAACTACATACACCCATGCTCCCAGAAGACTGAACACTGACAGTACTTCCTCTCCTATGTCTCCTCTATTGTCAGAGACTCATTTGCAGCTAAAACTACAGATAGCTAAGAACAACATTGAAAACTCAGTGTCAAATAAAAATAACGTATTTTTGCTTTAGGCACATGACAGTTAGGCTCTTGCATTATGTTATCTGTCTACTTAAATGATACTAGAACTTTATGAAGTAGATCCCAGTGGTCATATATAATCATTTCCTGAAGTAAATTTCATTACCCTGAAAAATAAAAAGAGCAAACCCAATTTACACATGATCAGATCTATTTGATTTTTATTACCCTTGCTGACACCTGCAATCCCACCTTTTCTGCTGCCTACAAACGCATTTTTTTGTCATTACGTAATACCATTCAAAGCAGAGACTTAGAGAAATGTTCCTGACATAGCTAGAGTAAGCCTCCCGAAGGCTCTGAGGGTTAGGGGAACTTTTTCTTTCTTTGCATCTTCATACCCCTAAATGTTAACACGACTAATAGACCAATGATTTTTATATGCATTATTCTTCTCTTCTACAGGATGTGTATCCCTGTTGCTACAACTCTTTCCTTCCCACTTTTCTTTGGTTTCATATTTTGTTTCTGCAGCCCTGTGAGAATATTTTTGCATCATTCTCTATTTTCAGTTTGCTCTGACTGCTTGCAATGTATCTCTTTTTTTTTTTCCAATGACCCATTGCTTCCACTTCCACAGTGAAACCTAGGAAATATTATTCTTCCTGTTGCCCAGTAGTAATTAAACATTAAATTAAATTATTTATATATTTAATTATTAAATTAATTAAATATTTCTCCTTCCAAATGTTCCCTCGAAGTTATCCTTAAAAATACTTCTACACAAGCTTGGTGCCTTACAAACTTGTCCTAAAGGACAACAAATACAACAAGAATGAAGGGGAAAAAAAGTTAATTAAATTCTACTTTAAATGTATATCAATAGTGAGGACTTCATCTGTAGTTAGACTATTATTATTCACATTCACTGAGACATTGTACATCTATACTGAATAAAAATATTAACAGATGCTGCAAAAATAGCTGGAATTTTCTGTTAATGTGTTGGGGCCTGTTGAAAATTACCATGTAATTTCTTCACTTCGGTTTTCATTCAGTTACAGGTGTTCCAATGCGGATCTGAATTAAATGAAACTTTCTGGAAATGCTACTAAAATGTTGCCTACATCTAAGCAAATAGATAAAATCACAATTAGCATTTGAATTTAAGAAGATGGTTGTGTGCACGTTTGTGTGGTACTAAAAAGTACCACAATACAAGATGTTAGCTGGGACCTTGCATTCTGGACCGAACTCCCTCTGGATTTAACCACTAGCCTCCATCACTTTATAAGCGAGATGCAAGGAAGTAAGATGGAAGCTACTTCTCCACATCCACAAAACCATTTGGGACTATGAATGTCCTCATACCTGCTGCTACAGCCTCCAAGAGCTGCCTGACGTGATGTGAAGGTACTCTACCCCTATTCTCAAAGTGGGACACTGCTTCTCCCCAGAGAATGTAAGCTCCTAGCAAGTGCCTGCTTTTTCCCTCAGCTGCAGTGTATCTCAAAGTCTGCCCGACATTTAAAGGATTTGAGCCTTAAACTATCAAAGGGTGGCATGGCTGGGACTGTGGGAAAGCCGTGGCTTCAGCCCTGAGTTTGATCCGGCCTGGGGCAGTACGGGTCAGTATCCCAGATTAGGCCTGCTTTGGGAGACACTGCCCCCATAGAAATTCAGGTATAGCAAATAAGTCCTTCCAGCAGCTTCTTGGCCTAGATAGACAGCTATGGGGCAAGGGCCTGAATTCATTACTGGCTATCAGATGCTTTCTGCTAGTAATATGGTGAAAATAAATGAGAAATAAATAAACATGTCATGCAAAATACAGAGAACAGACTTCCTTCTACTGAGAAAGCAAAGAATGCGTGGTTCGTTGGTAAGAAGTTTTAATTCTTAGCAATTCATAAAGGTAAAAACAAAACACCTGTGTTGATCGTAAAGAAGTGTATATGACAGTAAGATACTAGATAGAAAAAAATATGTAAAAAAAAAATATATGTGAGTGAAAAGTCACAACAATATTGTCACCTATCCCTTTAAAGCCAGGTCTCAACCCTGGCTTACATAACACCATGAGAAACAACTCCAACATCCACCTTTCTCTCTAAAACACAGTGGAACATGCTGTAACCTCCCAGATCCAAACGCATAGAATCCTAATGACCTCTCTGAGCTGTACTAGACTGAATCCCACTGAAACTGCACTACAGCACTCCGAGTTACAAGTGAGTCAATCCTTTTCTCTAACTCTAAGCTCCTTACTAGCCTCATCCTTCAGGAATTCAGTGTCTTAGCGCATCATCAAATAGATTTTTACAACTTTAAAACAAGGGGATGTATGTGTGTTGGACTTTTATTTCCAACAGACAAGAACACAACTACAGTATCGTTTCATCTTCTCCTCTTCTGTCAGTTCAACATATTCATACGCTGCAAAAGCAACTGAAACCTTGACCTGTATCTAGTTATTCTTGTTTCACACAAACAAAAAGAAAAATGTGACATCAAAGCTGTTAGTGATTTATAAAGCCAACCGTGGCACTAATCTCAACAGTCTCCATGGCAACAAAAGACCAACTTTCTAGATTTCCAAAAAGTTAAATGTATATATTTGAATCAGAATAACATGATGCATGTATACATACACGCAAAAGCATCAATAATACTATCAACTAGTCTTGCATCAGATGGGCTGGGATAAGTTCCAGCCCCCTTCCCAAGGATGAGCAGAAGAGAATGAGTGGATGAATGGTAATAACACTTACCTGCACCAAGGAGAGCAGAATAAAAGAAAAAGAAAAGAAAAAAAAACACTAAAGCCTTTAAAAATATTAACACAACAAATATTAGTAATAGAACAAAATTTGAACTATTCTTACTTATGTTTTACACGTCAGGGAAAGAGCATAATCAACTTGAATACATAGCGGTCAGAGATAAATACAGATTTCCATTATGACTTATGACACAGTGCAAACAAGTAAAGACTGGCTTAAGGCTTTATCAGTGGAGCCACCCAGCACAGTGTGATTTAAAGGGTAGTTAACTGCTAATTGGACTTCAGTGACTGCTGATGAACCAACCGATTTATTAGATTAACTCATAAAGAACACTTCAAGAGATGGAATTTAAACCCTTCTTAAAAAGAAACACAGCAACTAAATATTATTTAAAGCATGCAAATAAGTAGTTTAATGATTTAAAAACTTAAATGGATGTTCCGTGATAGTCTCTACAAAAAGCTTTGGCCAGCAGGTAGTGTATATATCATGTGGATTTACTCTTAACCATTAAAAATATAGATGCTGAGGATCACATTTTACAGCAACCCAGGCCCAGGCAGCTCAGCCAGGCAGCCTGCAACCAATGTGGAGAGAGGAAAGTGAATGGATAGGGTGAAAAATGACACCCCCACACCCGTCCTCATCCATATATCTTTCATAAGGAAGTGTTTTTTTGGTTTTTTTTTTTTTTTAATTAGCAGACAAAAAGCAGACAGAAACATTGGATGAAGATGTGTGAATGTGTGCATGTGGTGAAGTTTCGCACTGTGATTTGAGGAGGGGGCCTAAGGGTACATCTTTCGCCATCTTACAATGCTGTGATTGCAGCCATTCCCCAACTCTCTGTGAATGGTACTCATGGCCATTGATCAGTGGGTTTTGGTCAGTGGTTGTTGATCAATGGTCATGAGAATTTGCATAATTATGATTAAGGAACTGACCTCCCAGCCCATCATTCCTTCAGTGGGCTGGTTTCAGTCATTATGTAAATGCACTGTTTATAAGATTTGGGGAAACCTGCAGTCAGCTGAGACTAAAGAAGTCACTTGGATGAGTGACGAAACGTTTCTCCCACAAAACACTACGTCCAGATGAACAGAATCAACTTTTGGAGTTGCACTGTGATTGTTTTTAAAAATCTGGGCATCCTGCATGGGCTATTGTACTGATGTTAATTCTTAAGGGAAGAGTCATTCATTATTCTGTACTGGCCCTACTGAATTTTCTTAGCTACCTTTCCTAGAACTCAGTGACAGGCAAAACACCACAGAACATTACCTTCAAAGGTCATAAAGATAAGCTGGGGTAATTATTTTGTGGGTGTATGAGTGATAAGCACGTTGCATGCGACTCAGGCAAATTCAATCAAACCTATTGTGGATGATCATACAACAATAAAAACAATTAATCAGCAAAGTTACTTTGTATACCTAATGATGAGGCAACAATTATAAATTCCGTACAAACACTGCAGTCTTAATAAGAATGAACAGTACCGGATGTAATTCAATTGATGTGTACATAATTAACCAAAACAAAACAAAAAACAGAACAGTCTTATGTTGCTACCTTTACCTTTTATTTTTATTCACCTCACAGTCCTCTGAAATATTCAAAAAGGTTAATTTGAATTAACAAGACACCCTTATGAGATCAGTTTTTGATTATGCAACAAATTAGTAAATGCTTTTATTTAGTATTTTTCATCAAATAGCTTTCTTCTGATGTGGCTGACTTTATTGGTCTAACCTATAACAACAGCTATTCAATTCATTACTGCACTATCACCAAAACAATAATAATAAATTGATGGCAAGTGGTTTGGACTCCTTTCCCACTAGTAAAACTGCTTTGGCAAAAAATTTGATATACAGCACATGTTTAGTTGCTGAAAGCCAAAGCAACTTAATGACTCTGTGATCAGAGAATAGTACTAGGCTGCAGCAATTTCCAGCTATACGGCAGCAGGTCAACTTGCCTTCCGTGAAAAGCCTCTTGTGGTCTGAGAGAGAACCCGACAAAGCGTTAATTACCCGGGCAACACTGGAGAACAAGGTAAAAGGCGTGTTAATGAAATACTAATAAGGTTCCAATTTGAGTTCCTCGGCTTTGCCATCCACTAAAGTGATCTCAAGGACTTCAGTTCTTTCATAGCTGGTCTCTGTTATTTCTAATTACTATCACTCACATGACAGACGGCAGTTTAGAAATCATTATTTCTGGGGAATGAATCCTTTGTGTGTTGTCCTTTCATGGAGGGCACCCAGACCGGTTTACTGGATGTCAGGATTGAGGGGCAGAGAGAGAGAAGGACTGAGCTAAAGCTAAAGCCTTTAAAACTCCTGAAAAAGAATTGCTTCACTGTCTGCCAGACATTTTACCTCCGCCATTGTCATTGTCAACAGTTGGGGAAGGCAAGAACCTAATTTTTGAGTGCTCAAGAGGGATGATGTTTATGAGTCTAAGTAATGTTTTGTAATGGATGATTAGAAATTGGCCACTTTGGACAGTATTTTGTTATGATATTGAATCAAGTAACTGGATGGTCATTTTCTTTACAACTAGAGAAATACTTGAGTTCAGGTATTCAGAGTTGTCTAGTAACTATAAATCTAAGTTTAGGATCTTCAAGAAAGGTAATGGAATTTCCACTATGGGCATCCTGCAGGACCAAACAGCCATTTCACAAGACTGTGCACCACAAACAGATAACATAAGTCAAAAGGAAACTCTTCAACTGTTGGAGTGGAGCAAGCAGAGGAGGAAAGCAGGCAGGGATGGGAGCTATTCTCAAAGACATTTGAAGATACGGCAATTTCTCTGAGGCAATCATTTGATGCTCTCGTTCTGTGATGGCTGAGTGTCACTACTTTTGCGCTCCCATCACTCAAGTGCATCCAGCACTCTAAGAAATTGATTGTTGGAGGATAGGGCTGCAATAGTGCACACATAAGAAACTATACATTTATCCTGAAATACAACAGTCTCTTTTAGCACTGTGCAATTCTGTCTAAAGCTGGATTCCTTGTTGATGGTTTCAGTATTGGCTCAGAACTGTAATACAGTGATTTTATTTATTCACCACTTGACCCAGTTGGAATAAATGACCAGTCATTATGCCATATTGAAAAAAAGTAAGATACACACCAACAAACAAACAAAAAAGCTTCAAAAGATTAAAAGCACTTTTGCTGCAGATAGGTCAAACGGTCAACGAGTCGTTTCTTTGATCAACTTAACTGCAGTCTCACAGAGGACTTGAGTATTTTTTTTTGTGTTTAAAATATTACACTCACAACTTAATAACCACCTACCTAGAATAGGCTGTCATATTTCTTTGGACAAATACACAAATATTGATTTATACACTAACAGCTGTCGCACTATCTGCTCATAAAACACAGCTGAGCTCTATCAACCTCTCATCTAGTACAACTCCCCCATATCAGGTATAGAAAAGGATTAGTTCAGCAAATTACTTGCCTCCTCAGAGCAAGTCCCCAGTAATCATCTGAGGTGCCACTGCAATGATTAAAGTATACTGCACGGCAAGAGCTTTTATTTTTTGATTTCATACAGTATGCACTGAAGTGACTGAAGGTCAGAGCATGTTTAGTGTCAGCAAATGTTTTTCAATTACTACAGTCTCATGGCTCTACAAAGATTCATTCTACTGAAGGGTCATGTGGAATTGGTAGTAGCATTAACAGTCAAATAACAAAACCAGACCACTCAATCATTGCCCACACGTTACAACTAAAATGCTTGATTGTCTTTGATAAATTATACAAGTCAGAAACGAATAGTTAAGTAAGCGATATACTTTAAGACCCTTTTTGCAGTGCTGCCTGACGTGGTCAGTCTGTAGACCCTGCATTTCTTTCTTTTGTCTTCATACTCACTTTTTTCTTGAAGACTTGTTGTGAACACAGATATGTAATGATTTAATACGGAAAATGCTTCCAGTAAAAGCCTTTTAAAAGTACTGTTCTCTCTTTCTTTTTTCACCCTCTCCATTTGGCTCAAAAAACCACACTTGGGCAGACAGTAAGACTGTGTTTGTAGTGCTTGCACAGTTAGTGGTCGATAATAACTATGATGATAATGGGATCCTGGCTAGTATCACATTACCCACAGCTGATGGGATAAAATGTGATTATCATTTGCCATTCAAGAATGGCAAATGATAAGACCGCCAGTCCAGCTGTCTGTATGATCATTTCTAATGTAGATGTTTATATTAACTCATTCACTGCCATTGACGTCTATAGCCGTCAATGGCAGTGAATGAGTCAATGGGTTTAACTCATTCACTGCCAATGGCTGGCAGTGAATGAGTTAACAGTGTGTTTGAAGCAATTATTTCTCTTTTGTATTTTTCTAATTTATAGAAATAAAAAAAACCAACAACACTACTTGTCCTTCTCTTGACAGCTCCAAATTGCAAATTGAATAGAAGAATGGTTTTTTTCACTGTGTGAAATCTAGGAACCAGTATGAAGTACAATAAGCAGGCAACATTCACTGAAAAATCCTACAAGTAAGAATGTTTTAATCACAAGAAATCAACATCATCAATTACTCAACTAAGATGGTATCTGAGAAACGTGTTAACGTGTTATCACAATTAAATTTTTTTAATGCATTTAACCCATCGGTAGCGCAGAATGGACAAACTTTGGACAAACTGCCCGAAATGCGTTGACATATACATTTCAGGGATTTTGAGTCATTCTGTGCTCCAGATGGGTTAATTGCGTAAAAACTTTTAATCAAAGGGATCTTTTATCATTTTATTAGTCTTGAAAAATGTGCTTAGGTTCTATCCATTTGGTTCTGAAATTAGTTTTATGATCAGCCCACTACTTTGTAATTATACTGTCCACACATTGTCAAATGAAGTACCTCTTTCTCCAACTTAGCTTACGTAACTCACAGTTGTATTTGCTTTGTTGTACTTCTCTTGTTAAAGAGAAGTCAGGCAGTGGACATGAAAGACAAGGCTCTGTTTTCGTTTTGAGGAATGGAAATGAACAGGGAGAGCCATTGTAGATTATTGAAGTGATGCTGCCTAAATTGTTTGTCAAGCTGGAGGCTGTTCTGTTAGTTTGCTCTCCAAAGCATTTCTCTTTTGCACTCTCAGCATGATATCTCCACCACACTTGGCTGTGTGACATTGGATTTAAACATCTGCAAAACCTCCTCCAGGCTGGTTTGGAGAGTGGAGATTCTGTTTTGTTCACAATGTCCTCATCAGCAGCAATAAACTCAAGACTAGAGGTCAGGAATATGGATAAGGAATATAGTTAATTACCCATCTCTGATTAAAGGACATTATTATTCCAGTCAGTTTTACACAAAATATTCCAAAGACTAGATATTACCAGTGATACTGACATACTTCTGCTATAGGCTACAGTTTGTGTGTATTCTTATCTTGCCAACTCCAAGAACTCTTTAGAAATTGCATGGGAACTGCTACTGAATCCTAAATATAGCATTTGTGTTTTTTTGCTTTTTCTTAGAGAGATAGGAAGGAAGACATGGGCATCTGCCTAGTTTGCATTCTGCTCAGGCTGGGTGATTCAGGGCCTGTCAGGCAAGAGCTCTCTTTCTCTGAGGTGCCTTTGAGAGCTTGGGAGAAAGAGATGCATGTGAGGAGTTCTGAAGTAGTGTGAACTTCACACTCGCCTAATCTCTACTCTGGATCTGTCTGTCGTGCAGCGGAAGCACCAGCTAGCGGACCTGGCACTAATTCAATCACTGATTCGTGATTGGCAGGGGAGCAAGCTGTAGCCCTGGGGAAGCAAAAAAAGTCCCTTTTGTCCTTAAAGAAAGATAGAGGGTAGAAAGGCTGTCTCCCTTTAGAACTAGACCAGTGGTTGCCATCTGTTGAAGCAGGAACTTTAAAGATCAAAAAAAGGCAAGGGGAAGAGAAGAGTACACTAACTGTTATGCTCCCTAAATACAGCCATAGACATTCTACTCATATATATTTAAAGTATACTCTCTCTGTCGTACTCTTTAGTTTTTAAAGTGCATTTTAAGGACTACTAACTGTTGCTGTAATGGTTGCTGGGGACACTCCTTAGTGAAGAAAAGATGTTATCTACATTATGCTACCATGCAGAACATCCAGCAAGGTTTTCAGCACATCAGTATATACTCATCAGTGCAAGCACATAACGAAGGGAAATCCGTTGCCGGTGATTGTTTTGTATTTGTTTGTTTGTTATATTCAATATAAATATACTAAACATATATATTTTTTCCAGACATTTTTGTTATACATTTTTTCTTATGAGCTTGGCGCAAAACCTTCAGGCCTTTTATGCTGTTTCATTGTACCTACTACCTTTTATATTTAACATTTCTAAAATACATGTTGGTAAAAACACAAATAGGAATGGGTTTATCTATAGTAATGTGTTTTTGACAGGTTAACAATAGTGTCATAGGCAGAACAAAAATATTCATGTTATGTCAAACTGTGACCTTTTTTTCTGCTACATTAGATAAAAGGCAACATGAAAAGTAATTAAGTTACTTCTTAAGAAAAAAAATGTCTAAAATATGAGTTATCAATATGATAAATATCAAAAAGATAATTCAGTACAATCATCTTTTTCCATTAATTTTGCCATCAGTCCAACAATTTCATTTTGTCACCATGGCTACAAAAAACAACACTGAAATACCAATAAATAATAATGCACAGAATCCAAAAAAGTAAACAAAAACTATATTTTAAAATTTAGAAACTGCCCCTTGTGTCCAACAAGGTAAGACAAATGAAAACATTCAGGCGTATAATGGAGCTACAGTCTCTAAATACTTACAGGCACTGAATTAAGCCAAAGGGTTATCTCTTGCTCCATTATTAAATTTGGATGAGTCTTCTCCAGAGAGTGACAATATTATGAGAGGAATAATTCCATCTGTATGAATAATTAAAAATAAAGTTATCCAACTTTTTTCCTCTGTTCTGTCTTTAATCTCACGAAATCTGAATTATAAATCAGCTGTCACACTGCTCATCTGCACACTGTACTGCCTTCATCATTTCTTTGAAATCCCTCATTATGGTGATTAATATGAAATTGTATTCATATACCATCACTGGGTGTTAATATCATTATAGAAATGATTAGTCAAACTTTATTAGTAGAAACCGGTCAAACTGTAATTGAAAAGATGGTAAAAATCTTGCATATGGGAAAACAAATGGTTCTAAAAATATTTCATTCTGACATGATAATCACATCTTTTAAACTGAATCTTATTATATTCAAACTTGAATTGTACTTGAATTAAATCTTATGCAGAATCTCTGTTTGATGCTACACAATTAGGAGATGAACAACCAGAATTGGTACATCATAGGTCCTTGAAGGGTCTTACTGGAATCATGTGTTATCAGAATCAGAATCGTGTTTATTGGCCAAGTATATGTGCAGACACATACAAGGAATTTGGTTCCGGCAGATGGTGGCTCTCAAGCACAGCAATGTAAATCAAACACACACACACGTGTCTATATATACACATTACACATACACACACATACAAACACAAAGCTGTGTAAACCAACTATAAATAACTAATCTAAACTTATATACATAAAATACAGAAATGAAATGAGGTGGAATGAATACTACAGAATGTGCATAAGGTGCAGTTGCAGTCTGGCAGTGGGAGCAGTGTGACAGGTCAACTGTTTAGAAGGGAGATGGCGAGGGGAAAGAAACTGTTCCTATGTCGGGTGGTCCTGGTCTGCAGGCTTCTGTACCGTCTGCCAGAGGGCAGCAGATCAAAAAGTCTGTGTCCAGGGTGTGAGGGGTCTGTGATGATTTTCCCTGCCCGTCTCCTGGTTCTTGAGAGGTACAGATCCTGGATGGAGGGCAGGGGGGCGCCGATGATGTAAATCCAGCAGCCACTTACTGACAGTCTAAAATGTCCCATTTAGTGTTTATGGACATATAACATCTTATAAAGACATCTTTCTAAAACAAATTTGCAATATCTCATTTTTTGTCATCATTTTGCTAAAAGCCACCTAACAACTGACTAAAATCACAAAAAGTACTGTAGTTTGGGTGTGTACTGATTAAGTAATATGTCAAAATTGACAATAAGAAATCTTTTATGTAAATATTTAATGTAGAAGTAGGATGTGACTTGATATTTTCTGTTTTCCATTGCATAGTATTTGGACTATCATAGGTTGAAAAAACAAACAAACCGAACGAACAAAGTCTCATTTTTCAGAGGGACATTGCTCAACATAATCCATCCCTCCATGTCACACACATGCATAAAGCCTATAGGCACATTGTGAGGATTTATTTGAAGCTGCTTAAAACCACAGATCTAAATCCAGGCAAAAATGTGTTATATATCGTTGAAATGAATATGCAGAGTATGTCTGATGAGTTTTAAAGTCATCCTGAGAATGTAACAAATTCTGCAGCTGTCAAGGTGGATATTTGACTTTTCTTTTTAATTTCACTTGCTTTACTGTGAGCTAAGAGGAATTAATTGGAGATCTACTTTTCTGGGCTCTTATATGTCTTCTATCATTCCTACAAAAAAAGCACTTTTTGTCAGAGACTCACTTCCTGGCAGTGCTTTCCAACATATTATGTGTATTATGTGATAGAGGAGCTCCTGCAATAAGCGCATCATGCTGAGCCACCAATTGGGAAAAACAAAACACATTGAAACAAGCCATTTTCTATATAAAACATAGACTGTGCCATCAAGTAAATCACAACAGATAAGTACAAAAGAAAGCTGCTAGATGAAAGCTGAAGAGAAAGAATCAACTGTGAAGTAAATGACTGTGAATGGATCCGCTTATGCCAATAATTGTCTTGTGCTTCTGGGTGCGAGTGAATGGTCAATCGAAACAGTTCAAAAGCTACACTATTAGGGATGCAGAGTGTCACCTCCAACAGGGGATATAGAGAAGCAGCCCCCTGGCCCATAATAGGCTAGTGATAAACCAACCACACTGGGACTTCTATAAATGACTGAGGCATTTAATCTGAAGTAAGGAAAGACTTGTGACGGAAGCCGGCCATTTTTGGTTTTTGTAATAAACACTAGCTACAAAATATATAATTTTTGAATTCTGAATTTCACATCTTACTGCAGCAATAAAGTGCCACATATTAAATAGTATGACACCAGATTTTTAGAAAACTCCCTGTGCTAGATATAGACTTGAAACAGCTGTATATCTTCCCTAGTTTTTAAATACATACAGTAATAGGCTGTTACTTCTGCTCTGAAGCAAAGACGCAGAAGAAAAAGAAGGAATTCCATAACATGCTGGATTCTTAAAAAATGTATTCAGTGACTAGATTTATGCAGAATGCATTGCGGGTGTTGCATAATGCAGTGAGCTTGCCTAGTTTAAGAAATGCAAATCACCTGATGTTGATGGAATCCAATCAAGTTGATGGAATCCTTCCACAGCCATGGCTATAGAATATTTGTGATTCTTCACTTCTTCAATTTACAAAAGTAAAAGACAGTAAGAGAAAGATGCTGGTAGTGAATAGAAGCAGAGTGAAGAAATGAGGACAAATGCTTAAAAGAAGGTAGAACAAATGCTTAAAAGAAGGTAGTAGCTTTGTTTTGTAGAATATGACAAAGCTTTTGCAGCATTTCATTCTTATGATTAAACAAAGGATGAAAAATGTGAAGGAGCACAAGAGGAGTACACTTTAGATATCTCATTCATGAAGGATGCCACTGTGACGTCTTTTAGAAGAATGTTTTTTTTTTGTGGCAAATTCTCAATTCTTCATAAAAATTGTGCAAAAAAAAAGCACTGGTTTTGTTAGTGTTCTCATATAGTCCTTCTGTCTTTCCCTCCCTCTGTCCTTCCTTGGCATTCATGTACTTCTTAAGGTGCGAACTGTTGGGGTACTTTATCGATCAGCCATCAGAGGGTTTTTGGCACTGTCTGCTTTCTGCTGTATGCGGAGAGGCTTGCTTGTTATTTCAGTCATTGACTTTTATAATAGACGGTGAACTTCAAGTTATACTTGTATCAATATTTGTGGAAAAACACTGTTTACAAATCAATAACTTTAAACCTAAAGCTGAATTAATTAAGACCAACTGACTCGTATTGTTCCCTGTATCTGATGTGGATATTCCTAAAAACCTACATTATATCATATTTTAAAAATTAACCATGTAATTAAGGTTACTCGGGAACTCTTACAAGAGTGACAAATTAACAGTTAATTGAAAATTTAGATGTAATTCACAAGATATTTCACTTTGGGATTTCCCACTAACTGAACAATTGTAGCAGGACAACAGTGTGCAACAGACATCACTTTGAATCAGCATTGGGTGACAGTTCCTTCTTTTGAACCTCAGCTTCAGCACCTCCCAGACTCTTAACCTCCCGGAAAAAAAGGTTCAAACAACTAAATCGATAGCAATTTAGGGCAACACTCTTGTCACTTCCTTCTTCTTCTTCTTCATCTCCCACCACCCAGACTACACCCTAGGAGACAATTTGCTGTGCGACACTGCTCTGATACGACAACAAAGAAGGCCTAGGACAAATGGCTCTTTGGAAAGAATTGATGGGACTTTGATCAGACAGCTCCACAGATAAATGTGATTCATACGACTAAGTGTAAGAGATGGCATGCCTTCTTTATGTCTCACATGAACTGTGAAAAAATATAGATTGCATTTACGAAGCCTGGCCTCTGCTTCTCCGTAAGGAAAGGCATCAACTTCATGAACACTCTTGTCTGCATAGCAATGACAGCAATCCCCACGATTGCTAAGGATGAAAAATTTGCAAAAACTGAAAGATACTGAAGGCAGATATATTTTTGTGGGGTGGGATGATAAACACAGAGACTCAAATCAAGAATATCCAAATTATATTTGCTAGTTGGTAGGCATGCCCATGGGTTTAACAGTATGTGGTTAGCAGTATTTGGTCTAAATCTTTTGACTTATTTGAGCTACCCTACTAAGTCCTGATGTACTAAATAGAGGACATCCTATTGATATCCTGTGTATTTGGGTGGCCTTTTCTTTAGTGCCAAAGAGGAAGGAAATCACAAAAAAAGTTAAATTGGAAGATTTTTTTTCCCTCAGTTCTCAGGAGGATATTATGTTTTTGTGATCCAACTTTTTTTCACTTATTTACTAAGAAACTTTCTCTTACCTTTCTTCTACTCTGTATTTTGCAACTCACATAATAAGTCCAATATTGTAAGAGCCAATCATACATTTCAAATGATTCTGTGTTGAACCGCTATGTCATAGCAACCCAATGTTCTTGCTACACCTGACTGGCGGATGCTGATATTTAAATATCATTACTGAACCTGCTTTTCTCTCTCACAAAGCAGAAATTTTACAGTCCACCTCTTAATCCATTAACACCATTATCTTGGTGTCCCTTGATAATTTGGTTCTATCGTTCATCTGCCACCTTGCAAAGAAAATTAGAGCAAAAAAAGACCCACTTCAGCACAATATATATAAATACATCTAAACTCACAAAAAACCCCAAAACAAAAGTTTTTTACATAGGGTCTTTGGGAACTGTTTTTGAACTACAAATATGGAGATTCTTTCTAAAGTGCATTAAAACAAGAGGAAGCTTAAGAAGAAAAAGGCAATCAAATATTAAAGACTCTCTTGGGCACTGGCATGCACCAGCCCCGTTAACCTGACCCAGCTCCTTAGCTGTCACCAAATAGAGCTCCACAGCACTGAAATATTAACTGCCTGCAATCTGTAAAACAAAGGTACTGAGACGCGTTGGTGGGGGCCTCACAATTGGTTGACATGTTATGTAAATGTAGATACGTAACTTGCTATATGCTGCATAAAGTACATGCTATATACATATACATGTACATTTTGTTTGGTACAGTATAAATAAAATTTCGGATATGTAATGTTTGAATAAAACTAGCTATGTATCAAGAGGACAATTTATTTATTATCTCTTATTTTAAATCTGAGATATATTAAATACATGTTTTAGAAATAATGATTACTACCTTACTGGTAGTAAATGAAAAGAATTTAACTTCTGTAAGATTCTACTTACAAAGTAGGCCTTTCAATGAGAAAAGCTCAACATGGAAATGTCTCATTTTCCCTGTAAAGCTGTTGTGCTCTTTTTCTAAACATGGTGAAATAAACAAAGAATCTCGATAGAAAAGCTCTTCACATGAAACAACATTTTGTACTGTATTAAAATAAAGAAATAACGATTGGTCACACACCAGCTTTTGCCTTTGGCCAAAACAATGTGGGCTAAGACTTAGCATTATAAAAAACAGAGTGATCATGGTCTCTGGTGATTCTCTTGTCTAATTTCTTCTCATTGCAAAGAGATGTTTGCCATTTCAGTGATACCTGTCAAACACTAGAACTAAACTAAATGACTAGAACTGTAATAATACACCTCTTTGTATTAGAAGAATGGTAACAATACTGAAAGCCACCAGTAAATGTTACTGGAATGAAATTTACTAGCACATGTTTACAATATTCTTTGATCTGTTAGTGCTGCTGGCAATCTGCTAAATTCAATCTCACTAAAAAAAAGTAAAAGCAAAAAAATCTAATGGTTTTATACGGGTAGTATATATGCATAAATGCCAAAACATGTATTATTTTAGCCTGTTGGTAGGTGGTTGCTTGTCAACATGATGGTATCTGTGTTCTGTATCTGTTATAGAGAAGAACCTTCAGGGGCCTAAGATTTACCTGTGTGTCAAGTTTGGTTGCTGAACTCCTGATCTTGTAGAAATGGTGGTGTATACTGTATTGTATTACTAAGCAGCGATCTCTCCTAGCAATCTATTGTGAATTTTGTTTTAATATATTCACTCCTGTTTCACTGACATCCGGAATGGCAAGCTAAAATAGACCTCAAGGTGTAGAGCTCAGTCCTAATGGGAAAGATGGCAGAAGGTAGAAAAGGAATTACAAAGCAAAGATAAAAATGGAGCGGATTCAACAGTAGGTTTAAGATTTCTCAGAGAGACTACCTGCCACCTGGGTGACATCAAAGATGAAAATCTGCAAAACAATCCAAAGAACCATTGAAGAAAGGGACCACTCTGAGGCAGTGGAAAACAGACTGCAAACAATGAAGCAGGAAGTAAGAAACATGCTTAAGTTCCAAACTCAACAAAAGAGCAATCTTGTCAATCAAAAATAAACATCAAACAGACAAACTAGACATCCTTCAAAAAGCAAACAGAGCACAGTGGTGCTGAAATTCATCTCTACAAGAAAAAAAGCTTGGTTGGTTAAAAAAAAAAAGAAGATTGGGCTAAAGACCAAAACAAAAATACAGAAAAAAACATTCAAAATTAGATCTGTCTGGATACTCAAGGGTCCATACAATGTCCCCTAAATGGAAAAGAGAATCCCTAAAATACACAGGAATAATTTTCCTAGAAAAGCACTGCGTTGCTAGTTCAATAGTTGCTACTATTTCTTATTACTGCAGTAATAAAAGGACATATACTGAAAGAACACATCAAAAAGATAAGTTGGTGTAAATGACAGATTTTATGCTGGTAGGTGAGATGATGGATTCCTATTTTCATTACAAAAGTAGGGGTGGTTTTTGATACGGGCGGTTGCCCGGGGCGGCATCGTGGTGGGGGGCGGCATCACGGGCATCGGCAAAGAAAAAAAATTGCTCGTACTCATGCTGCCCCGACATCAGCCAGCGCTTATTGGGAATGGCATAGGCACCGATCGGTTTTCTATCGCCCATTTGCTGGGAGTAAGGGGGCCCTCCGTTTGCGAGGTGCGCCTGCTCACTGCTGAAGTCAAAGTAAACTTTATCGTCATCTCCGCTACAGAGGGAGTGTTCACCCGGTGCGCCAAACAGGCTAGGACCACCACTGCATAGGAAGATGAGATGTTTTCAAACTTTCAAAAAAATGTTTGTTAGAAAAAAAATATAATACATTATGTTGAGACTTCTTTAAAATACATATATCAGATATTTCTCCCCAAAAGAAACACGCACTGACAAATACTTAATGGCTGCATTGCTGGCAGCTGAGAAAAAGCTCTGACCAAAAAATGAATGATATATCTGCTAAACTTTATGGGAGAAATTCTCCCATAAAATGGGAAGTTACACTTCAGAGGCCGACTTCAGTTGATGTAATAAATTCAAAATACCTCAAAATTGAAATTTTTTAAATGTTCTCACTATATTGTTTTTGTTTGTGTAACCGTTTTTGTATGAGTTATATAATCCTATTTTTCTGCAAGAAAAAGATACATTGCATAACAAAACTACATCAATGCATTAGAGAATATGATGCAATGAAAAACTATTTGCTCAGTATTGTAGTCATTTCTGGTAAATGAAGCATTGCTGTGTCTCTCTAAACCTGTTCATGCTCCATTAATAATTAATGCCGAGGGCTAAAGAAACGATGGAACTGTCACTGTGATCTGATCATTACTTTGCTTTCACAGTGACTGTTGATCAAAATTTCCCTCCATTTAGGCGGTCGTCTTATATGACTTTTTCCACTTGGAATGTTCCATTGCAGCTGGAGTGCAGATGTATCTATTTAATATGTGCATATAAGCAATCACAATCACTGGTGTTTATATATGAGTAAAAACAGCTATGTCTGAAGTAAAGTAAACTTTGAAAAAAAAAGAAGAATTTATATTGTACTTTAGTTAACACAGAGTTTCAAATGGGATAGTATCTTGGGACAGAAAATTACTGTGTAGCTTTCAGGTAATTTAATAGAGGGGAAAATGTCAAGATGATGACTTGGAGAAGGCTTCCTGTGCTTCACTCTTTTTTAGACTTGCCCTGAGGAAGGCAGACAAGATGAAACCAGACTAGACCCCGAACAACAAGGGCTTCTGTTAGGGGACTGCTCTCTGACTCATCTTCTGCAGCTTTAACAAGACATCTGCAAAGGGCTATGTCTTTGTCCAAAGCAAAGCAGCATTCACGGTCTTTACCCTCTTCTCCCTCCACCCTCCTTCCTCTTCTTACTCATTCACACATGTTGAAACCACAGATGTGCATGAAATCTCAAATAATGGTGGAAAAAATGTCACTACCTGAGAAATGCAATGTTAGCTCTCACTGTATTTATCTATCATTGTAGTTTTTGTGTGTTTTGTGCATACTAAGTTTTTATAGAAAATGATTTGTAGGTTGGGTTTTTTTTTTTTTTGCTTTTTGCCTTCATTGCTAGTCTAGTGTTACTTCTTGCTTTAGTACGCCCAGAACCTTGTGAGAGCCACAGTCACTGGTAATCTGTTACTGTTTTACACTTCCAATTTGGCTGGAAGGACAAATTTTCACAGTCTGCATTCATAGTTGGTCCATGTGGATGGCTGATAATCCCTTAAACAATCCATTCAATCCTTCTGAATACATAAAAGATAAACAACAACTGGTTGCAGTGACAAAGCACAAGGTCAACTTGGGCTTCTTTCCTGATTTTCCATTTTCTTGTTTCCTTTTTTTTTTAAATACAGCTAAAAACATTGAGATATGCTCCAAAGGCCTTCATTTTCAGGGGAATGGATTATAGTCAACAGTGCCAAAAAGCCGCAGAACTCATTATCTTTTCAAAAGGAGTAAAAAGACAAAATTGTAAGCATTGTTTAATCTATAACTGGAGGTTGGGCTTTACTAAGGGGTCAGTCATGCAAGATTTGCACATTCATGCAAATCCGATAGGCTAATTTTTGGTGATAGAATATTGTGATGAGTCCTCGCTCGGCTGGCAGAGAATGATTGTTGAGTAACTGCTGAAGAGTGATTCTTTTTAAATAAATTACTATTTAATGACCAAGTGATGACAGTCAGAATTTAATCAGTGACACCAGATAAGGAGCAAACTACATAGGAGATAAATTGGTGCTTCCTTCAGAGCTACTGAGAAAGCCACAAAAATACATTCACAATCTTCAGTGATAATCTACCCATATCTACATGTTTTTCCACACATAAATGCAACAATCAGCAGGTTGCACATAGGGTTAAATAACTATTCTGTAAAATGTGAAATGAGGTACGACCTGTTCCATTTCTTTTCAGAAACCACTCGCCAATGAACGTCTGCTCTTTTGATGTGGATTACTCTAGACTTGAGAGTGATTTAATGCACTTGAAATGTCACTGTCAAGCTAGAGCCTTACATAGACAATGACATTGTGCTTGGGTACAACTAATTATTTTAAATCAATACAGGAGGACACAGAATGCATTTTCTTCTTCATGTTTCCTTCTCTTCTCTATTACCTCCAATGTGATAGGATTTCTCTTTACAATGAATGGAAATGTCTGGCTTGGAACATCCCCCCACACTTTACAACACATTTCCCCACATATCAATGTACACCCATGGTGTGGGCTGTCACATGGGTAATGAATAGCAGCAATGAGATGCAGGGGAAGTAAGATAAATAAAATAATATATTGCTTTGTCACTGGATTCGTTCAGACTACTTTAACTGGCACACACGTCTTCCTGCTGTCAGCACAATATCTGAGGGAGGAGAGCAGGTAGGCTGCATTATCAAGATATTCATCATCAGGCTGGATGTTAACGTATGCTGGAAGCCCTCTATCTCCATTCGCCACTGCTGCCCTATCATGGTCACTTGACCGGTTAAAATCTGCACCCTATTTGTTTTATTATTACTTTTGACATAATATAATTTAAATAGTTAAATAGATATACATAGATCATGTATGGAGTCCATACGATCAATGATGAAATAATGTCATTGTTTTCTTTACCAGATTTCTATGCAAAAAGACATATCTACAGTTGTGATAGTTAATAAAAATTTACAATAATGATTTTGTTTCTTTTTAAATATTATCATTCTCTTTAAAAACAGAGGGACCACTGGGGGTTCCTAAATGAGCATGTTTAACTTAGTTGGTACACAAGATCTATAGATCTCAAGATTTGCAGAGAAAACTTCCTTGAATCTGAAATACAGAAGTAAGTCAAAAGGGGACTATCCCGATTTCAAGTCAGCTCCATTTTTCAGTTAACACAGCGTAATTTCCTATGGTGTTCAGTAACTAAGGTCCTGCTCTGGGGTGTGTTTTTCTTTATAAAAAAGGTGCTTTTGATCTGCACCATAATGACTCACTGTGTCAATTTTAGTGTCAGAAAAAATAAATAAAATGAAAATATATAACATTAATTGACTAAGTGCCTGTTGGGTGTTAATGTAACAATCATAAAAATTGTGTAAAATGTATTCACATTTTAAACAAGTCAGAGCTCTTCTGGGAAGTAGCTACAGATAATTTTCAAACCATGGTACAGCTTTGATAGCCTGAAGATGCCTAGCATACATCAGCCATCTGTTAGGCAGCTAAATAACAAAACCCACTGATCTGAGCAAGATCTTTCATGACAGGCACACACAGGGATGTGTCAGGAAGGCTTTCTTAGCATTTAAACTTACTCAAGCTTGCTAATTATGTTAAATCAGATCATTTTTCACTTAGAATTACGTAGGTGGGTTATTAAAGGAGAAATATAAGTGTTAATTGCGCTAGGGCAAAAATTAAAAGTTAATTACTTCCTTTACAATGTTTTGAAAAGAAACATACTCTATTGTCAAAGTCAAAAAAAGTTAACCCGGCTGCTTCATGATCACATTTTAATCACTGGGTCACCTTAGAGTGTTAGTGCCAAAAAGTCTGCATGATGTTTGACCCAAGCACAGTTGGAGCAACCTAAGCACCCCAGCAGGAAAATAAGAAAACCTTGGCAGGCTCTAAGCATAAACGAAGGAGGGGGAGGTTATGCATCCTCCACACAATGGCTTAGGCGATGCCCCAGGCCTGTATCTACGCTCCAGAGGTGCAAAGAACTTTAAAGATAATTAAAACAAGACTCAAGAAGACAACTTTAAGGATAAGACTTCTTACTAGTGACTAAACTAGTTAGTCCTTGAGGAAATATGGATGCAGTCAGAAGTGAAAGATGCTCGGTTTGTTGGTGAATAAAATTGGTTATGTTAAGGAATTGCACATGCACACTGTTAAAGGTTATACACAGAGCTGAAAATATACAACAATATTTGATACAAGCTAGAGACAGGCTCATCATTTCATTTCATTCTTTCTAACTTTGAGATAGATCCAAGTGGAAGTGGATTTCACGTTGCTTGCCAGGAGGGTTATGTTCAGTGTGCAATCATTCCTCTACACTATGAGGTAATAATTAGTAATCTTCAGTGTGCAGCTGTAGAATGTAAGCAGTGCCATCAAAGATCCTTCCTGCTTGCATTATAGTACTTCTACATGTTTGTAAAAACAATGTTGACAATACCAATTATCCAGTTGCATTAAAAAAAAAAAGATGAATATAAATAAGCTCTATGGTCACTTTAAATACAATGTATTCTTATTTTGCTGCATTCACACACCTGACACTTCTTCTTAAAATATGAATGAAATAAAGAAGCAATAAAGAAATTTTACTAGAAGTTACTTTAGATGTTACAATAAATATGCTGAATCCTCCAAACTTCATTACGAAAGCTACTTACATATGAAGCAACATTGAAAATATTGAGAACATATTAAACAATCATATCCACTCATATCCAATCATATCCTTACCCAGTGATTAACACTTAAGGTACTTTTCAACATGTTAACAGAGAAATCCTCAAAGCAGTGTCTGGAGCAGTTTGTTTGACACCACTCTTGCCATTTCCAGGCCTTAGTGTCCTAATTATAATGGAACTGCTAATGAGGCTCAGTTGTTTGGAGATGAGATAATAAGCTTGGAACATCATTACAAATCCCATGCCATTATACTTTAACTGATTTTAGCTAGAAAATTCAAACACACGTCAATTACTGTGCTGTTTGTGGTCCTACTCAAGCTGAAAAATGAATTTCCTCACACCTTTTTACGAATGCTATTCCTCGTTTACAACACAGTTTTTAAATGCCACATTTGTGTCTGTTTATTCCCAAGGATAGTTCTTTTGTTTCATTTTTTCCCCTTCATTACACTATTGAAAGTATAGCTGTTATGGATTTCATTACTCTTTATTACTTTATTCTAAAACAAAATTAAACAGAATAAACCTGGTGTGTGCCTTTAGGATAACTGATTTCAGTGAACTGTATTTGGAAATAAATAAGTCACTCATAAACATTATATCTGTCATTTCAGCAGGGGCCATTTAGTGGAGCTAAACATAGTTCAAATAGTGGGCTGTGTGATTTTTATGGCAGAGTAAACCATAATCACCTGTACCAACAAACTGATAATGACCTCACCCTGGCAGTGTTCCTAGCCCATCTCCTTGGGGTAATGACCCCTCAGAGCCTCTGAACTCTCTGTGTATACTAATGCTACACTGCTCAGAGTTTTACTGTCTTTCCAGCCCACACAAGAGGTCAGGTTCACCTTCAGTCAGGCGTTAAAATGAAGTCCTTTCCCTTACCAAGCCCATCACTCAAGACCATTCGACTCCCAATTGAACACATAAAATGTAGTCTTATGAGCTACCTGCATCATACATTCCCTGTAAATGGAAGATGAAGTCTATCTACAAAGAGGGCGCAGCATGTAAAATGCAATGGTGGAAGAGGGAGGTTCTAAAAGTGCAATATTACAATATTCCAGTAGTGGGTCATTTATCAAGGCAGAGCACAGTACAGCATTTGCAGGCAGTGAGTGAGATCAAAGTGTGCATAGGCTCTTCATATAACAATGTATTCATCATATCTGTCTGTGGTATAGTTCAACCTCTTTGCATAGCTTTCCCAGATTATTCATAGAAATGAATATATATTTCATCAGGCAGATACACATTCAGGGTCAGCCAGAGTGCAGTGCCCGATTCAGGATTTCAGACCCTTTCTCAAGGGCAGTAGTAGTGGATAGAACATATGATACCTTTCAGTCACAATCACAATCAGTGACAGGGATCAGCAAAACTACTGATATGTCAGAAGTTGGCCTACAATCATTATTTCTGCAGAGGGACATTGAAATTAGCATTAGGTTTTATAACCCCTACATGTTGATGCTTGTTTTATAGTAAACTGAATGTATTTCCTGCAGTCAAAAACCAAAACATAAACATGATGATTATGCCACCCTAGTTTGAGTTTTCAGCCTAATTTATTTTTTGAGCCAAAAATGTTAATGAGCAGGAACAGAGTTTGAATATATCAAGATACAAATGTTGCTGTGTGGGCTGGGACAACTGTCACTTTTCCTAAGTGGTAACTTCCTCAGAGCATAACTTTCAATGTGGTCAGAAGATTTAGCCTAGGTGTAGTTCTGAAAAGCAGGATGGAATACAAATAGGTGGCTGCAACACGGACAAATTATTTCCAGGAATCCTGCAGTTTAAAAGACCCAGTAACATCCATTTGACTCCAGGATGTTCAGTATTCAGTATTCAGTACAGTAATTTCATTTGGATACTGAGCAGCTTCAGTGAAGCAGAGGTCCCTCTCTCACCTTCAGTGCGGGTTCATGTAGTTCTTGAATAGAGGCTATAGGATGTGTGAAACTGAAGGTTGACGCTCCAGTACCCCTGGCCAGGAAACTGCCTCCCTTTCAATCACCTTATTCAAAGTGTCAGTAAGCTTGTTAACTGCAATATTGCTACCCTGAGTCTAATTTCGTGCATGACATACGTTTGTTTGTTTCATTCCGGCTGCCTCGCTAGCCATTTACTTATCAAAATTTTCACTCAGGCATACTGTAATCACCTGTGCTGGATTTATTCAAGAGCTACAGTGTGACTCTTTTGCTGGTGAAACCCTAACATAAAAGTGGAATCAACATTATGCCCAAAAAACAAACAAAAAAACTCATGAGCATATATATATCTTGTCCTAAAATAGCTTTGGTAGCAACAATATGTCTAACAGCAAAATATAGCAAAAATACCATGAAACTAAAAAATATAACTAAACAGCAAATCTGCAGGATACAATGAATTCCCCAATTCATGTTTAGCCAAATTAAGATACACAGTCATTGGTTTCAGAAGAAGCTTATTAAAATACTGGCAACAATAGCTAGCTTAACCTATTTTATCTATTGATTGATTTATCTTTCTGAAACCATCACACACCCTATTTTTTGTCTATGTATTTGGGCTGCTGGGTTTCTGCTGAGTTCAGCTGAATGACTATGTGAACCAGTTTGAATATCAGAGAGAGGAGAGCGGAGGGGAAGATGGAAGATCCATGTGGTCCTAGGGTGTGGCTTCCCTTCTGCTTTAGTGTCATTAGTGTCATTTTAGTATTTGGGGTATAAACAGTTAAGGGTCCAGGGTACACATCTTCTTCTTCCCTGTAAATTACAGTCCTGTCCAGGGAGCATTATAATATCTTTCAGAAACAGAATGCATTTCAGTTTGTGTTATCATCAAAAGCCAGTACTCTACCTGTGCTCCTAACTCAGAATTTGCAGCCGGTACAACTGCTAACTGAAGCTAGTTTACCCTCTCTCAGTAATCCTATCTGTATATAGCCAGATCTCTTACTACTATTGATCTGTATCCCCACTCCCTTTCAACTGCGTTGTGAGAAAATGTTCCATGAAATATTTATTTTCCCTGCATTTCCCCCTCTTCAAATCTGGGCTATTCTTCCCAGTCACACTTGCTGATCCAAGCCATATTTTGAGGCATGGATTTAGCCCTCAGTTGCCTCAGCTTAGTGCATATTATTCAGCAAGTTAGAGCTGCATCACTGCACAGTAAAGGTTGAAATCTAAAGGAACATAAACACGGTCCTCGTGGCCATTGTAGACAGCAATGTCATGAATGTTATTACTCCCATCCACCTTCTAAGGCCTGATTATGTTCCAATGTAGCAAACAGGGAGAAACATTTGAATGCAAACATATGATTAATGTAGACCTTTTTAGGGATAGATTGTTACCTCATTTAGAATACTTTATAATAAACTAATTTTTTTTAATCCCTAAATAAATAAAAAAAACATTGATCAGATTATTGATTAGATTATTCTCTAGATTTTTCTTTAATAAACATTGACTGCCGGTGCAGCCCCCTCTAGCTTCTGCTCGGTGGCTACTGGGTGACGCCTCTTCTGGGGATCCGCAGCCCTTCCCATAAGGGTGGCACAGATGCCCCTCCGGTGGTCCTCCTTGGGCTCTCGCACTCTGGGGCCTCTGGATGTCTGGGGCCTGGATCTCCTCCATGCCTGCTTCATGCCCTGGGGGACGGGGCTATGGCTCTCTACATCCTCTTGCAGACCATTACATGTGGAAACCATTTGAATACAAGCGCGCTGATCCACACAGGTGTGCACGCGCGTGTTCACTGCTCGTAGACTTACATTACACCTTTCTTGGCTGCTACTTCAAAGCACATTGTGCGCTGTCTGTCCTGCGTGCTGCACAACAACATTGAATATTTAGTATTTACAGCTGTTTAC
>NW_005187421.1:936587-944392 GCF_000239375.1 Pundamilia nyererei
TGTGTGTGTGTGTGTGTGTGTGTGTGTGGAGAGAGAGAGAAAGTGAAAGCCAGAGAAAGATCATGGCCTCCATAAATTGTAAAGCACACATAAATTAAACATCAAATTGAAGTTTATGATAGTTGCTCACAGTTGGGCTGAAAGCTAAAAGCCTTGCATTTCCTCTGTAGAAACCAAAGCAAACAAAGAAACCCTGTTTTGTGTTTGTTGTATGTACTATATAGCAGCAGTATGTAGTAATTGTGGGCTTTGTGACAGGACAAAGGTTCAGCACCATCTAATTAAGACCTACATTCTTTATGCTTTTATTCACCTCTGCTGTCTTCAAAGGTTAGAACTCCCTATCATCTTATTTTGAGCCTAGAATCCCTTCATGCTGCATATGAGTTTACACTTATGGAGGCTGAACAGATGCACTACAAATTGGCTGGTTACCACAGTTAGTGGTGGGCCACTGGAGAATTACTTCAATGCCTGAAAACATAAATTACTGATGATAAAAAGGCACCCATGAAAATGGCACCTGCATTATGGGTGCCATTTTCATGGCACCCATAATGCCATGTAGACCATGTGTGATATAACATGGTCTACAATTAATAACTATGCTCAGAGGTGCCATTACTATCATGACATATTGGGAGCATCTGAGAATCTTTATGTTGTCAAATAACTGCATCAATCAAGTTATTTTAGAATAAATTATTATAAGATATGAAAAAAGGTCCTGCAAAAGTGTTACAGTCCAGTTAATGGGCTGCCTTTTAATCATAAAAACAAAAAGATGAGTGCAAATTTTAATAGTTGACAAAGATACACCGAGTACACACAAAATGCGGTTTTCAAATCATTTATTAAAGCAAAAAAAGCTATTCAAACCTACATGGCCCTGTTTGAAATAATAACCCTCCTAAATCAAAATTTAATTGTGATTAACATTATTTAGAAAACTGAGTTCAATTAACTAGCCACACCAAGGCCTGGTTAACAGTCAATGCATTACATGCTGACCCCAAAATATCTGTTATTTAGAACCTATCTGACAAAGTGAAGTACAGAGCTAAAAAAACAACCATTATTCTATAATCTACAGAAACAGAAGAGAAATAAAATCAATGACATCTATCAGTCATCGGTGTCATAATTGATTGAACCATGAATTGTGCACTCTACCAAAAAATCCTGAAAGATAATGTCTGACCATCAGTTTTGCACCCTAAAGCTCAAGGACATTCGCGTTACGCTGCAAAACACACCAGTAAGTCCACCTCTGAATGGCTCAAAAAACCCCAAAATGATGGTTTTGGGATGGCTACTTAAAGTCTGGATTTAAATCAGATTAAGATGTGTTTATGTTGTTATGCTCATCCTCTTTTGTTGGCATTATTAATTCAATTCAATTTCAAATCAATTTTATTTATTTAGTGCCAAATCACAACAGTAGTCACCTCAAGGCACTTCATATTGTAAGTAATAACCCTACAATAATGGAGGGGGAAAACTCAAAACATTAAATGACCCCCTTTGAGAAAGCAGTTGGCAACAATGGGAAGGAAAAACTCCTTTTTAACAAGAAGAAACCCCCAGCAGAACCAGGCTCAGGGAGGGACGGCCATCTGCTGTGACCAGTCGGGGATGAGGGGAGGAAGACAGGATAAAAGACACACTGTGGAAGAGAGCCAGAGATTCATAATAATGAATGATTAAATATAGAGTGGTGTATAAACATATAGTGAGTGAAAAAGGTGAGTGAAGAAGAAACACTCAGTGTATAATGGGAAGTCCCCAGAAGCCTAAGCCTACTGCAGCATTACCAAGGGAGGGTTCAGGGTCACCTGATCTAACCTCTACCATGTTTTAGCAAAAAGGAAAGTTTTAAGCCAAATCTTAAAGGCAGAAAACTGGGAGCTGGTTCCACAGAAGAGGGGGCTGAAAGCCTACTTTTAAGTATACGAGGCACCACAAGTAAGCGGGCAGTCTAAGTGCTAGCGGTCTATTAATGTGATTGATACTATATATCTTTAAGATAATGTGGGGCTTGATTACTCATGACCCTGTGACACAATACATACATTTATGCGAAAAATAATAACAGTAGAAAGGAAAACAATAACATGAACAAAAACAACGCATAAAAAGAAGTTGACAAACCAAAGGAGCCTATAGAGAGTTTGTAGAGCGTTTTTTTGGCAAAGCAAATGTGTTTGGCACAACAGGGCATTGAAAAAAAGAAGATTCATCACAATCTCAGGAACACAGAGGCTGGCATTATGTTAAAGAGGCAGTTCATTCTCAAATACTCTCCAGTGTGGCTGAATTAAAACAATTCTGCAAAGAAGAGTGGGCCAAAATTCCTCCACAGCGATGTGAACGAGCCATTGCGAGTTATCTCAAATGCTTGATTGCAGTTTTTGCTGTTGGCATATCCAGTTATTAGGCTTAGGGGGCAATTACTTTTTCAAATCGGGCCAGGTAGGTTTATTATTATTATTATTTTTTTTTTACCTTACACATTGTTTTTAATGAGGTCATCTCTGCTTAATATTAAAATATTTTTGATAATTATATAAAAGATTTGTGTGATAAATATGTTAGAGGTAAGAAATCAAGAAGGGGGAAAATACATTTTCATGGCACTGATTTTTGACCCTCTGATTTCTGTTAGAATGGTGACACTGATAGTCTACATACAGATATGACTTTTTGCATAGTCTTTTGATGCTAAACTGTTTGGAGTTTTTGACAGTTCACCCCGTAATTATTTCTTTTAATTAATTAATTAGATTTTTGATATGGCACAGTCTGTCTGTCTAGTTAGGCCACAGAAGTGCATGTCCTTCTGCTGGTGCATTCTTAATTATGGCTTTAGTGATATTGAGGCTGACATTTAAGATCCCTTCATGCCTGTGTTTTTTGAAAGACCTGAATAAGGCCCATCTGGTCTAAGTAGGACACTGGGGATGACAGTGTGCCAGCATGTTAATATGTTCTCACACAGATGCGGGGGCTGCTGTGTTAAAGAGATGATGATGACACTCCCAGTCACGTTCACTCACTTAGCAAAAGTTGTCTCCTCTTGATCATTCTTGACAGTAACAAAAAGGGTGAATATTCTCTAATCAAGGCCAAAAATTCTGATCACTGCTGGCATTTCCCTAATCACCCACATAATAGCATTTGGAGGACAGTGTCAGAGGATAATGGAAGGTTAGCCATACTAAACAATAGGAAATAACAGGTGTATTTCAAAAATGGCAAATCCATTAACTCAAAGATGTCATGTAGGCTCCAGAAGTACTGGTGGCACAAAATTTATTTTTTGACATATAGGTTTTCATAGCTTACATTAATTATCTTTAATAAATTTAATTAACAATCCAGTTACTCATTTTTCCTTTATTACAAGGTTAAGAAAAAATGTGCTATCCTACCGTCCCATCTTAATGTTTAATGGCAACAGGTGATCTAAACAATTCAAGGTTAGTACGAGCTAGTAGGTTCTTGGCTATGTCTGTTATGCATAGACACAACACTGGCTCATTTCTTGAGTTAGGTGTCATTTTTAGGCTTTAAGAGGCTATCTACTTACAATAGAAATTCTAAAAGTCTAAAGTCATCATTGACGTTTCAAGGCAGCTCATGTGTTATCCTGTTTCCGATATACTGTCTCACACACATAATTCAATAAATTACATTGTCCACAAATGAAAAGAAGATGAAACTACGAGAAAGAAAAAGGGAAACATTATCCAGAATAAATCAGAAGTTGGTGTAGTAAAAGGAATTGAGCATGCTTGCTGGTTTATCCCTGTCTGCAGTAAACAGTTTTAGCTCTCCAAACCAGTCTCCTTGCTGTGTTCTCCCTTTGAAAGAGCAGCCAGGCTTTCCATTAAGTGTCAATGTGCTATTGAAGCCTTCCTCTTTCACAAAGATTATGTTTCACTTTCATATCTGAAAGTGTGCAGCCAGATCTAATAATACCATATCGAAATTGATGTTGGGGAAAATTTACTACTTCGTTGGAGAAAGAAAACAATGCGAACACAAAAAAAGAACACAAATCATGTCCTCTATCCCCAAATGTCACCACCAGATTCTTTAATACCAATGAATAAACACTCATTTTTTTGTGTCACTTGAATATAAAAGCTCCACCAGAGTTCTCCGGTTGATCTGATATCCTCGTGTTGGTGTTGTTCCCAGACCATCATGAAAATGTTGTTCCAGGTTTAACATTGCAAGTGACCAATCACATTGTTGTGACGTTATTCTTTTGTGCGCCAAGCCATTCGTGCATTTATGAAATTCCAATGTTGCAAGGACAATATCAATTCTGCTTACTGTTTATTAAAGGGTTACGGTTAGGGTTAGAGTTAGGGTCAGGGTCCGTTGATCGGCGGACAGAGGCGGTTTCACGCAGCTTTAGAACAGTTTTTTGTTTTACGCCGCTTTTTCCCGAAGTCGCAAAAGTATGACGTCACAACATTCTCATCCGAGTTCTCCTGTCACCTGGAAATGTGGCAGGTAAGTATGTTTAAGAGTAACACTGAAGACATCCTGAAATGCATGTCCCAACTAAGGCTAACTTCTTATCCTAAATGAGAAGATGGTCCTAAAGGGAGGTAATGAAGACCTATAAGCCACTTCCTGCTGAGATGTGTGGAAACAGTACCCTTTATAATAAAGGCTAGTTGCTGCATTTAAAATCTCCTTTTTATGACAGAAAGGAATTAGTCACAATCACCCACCTTGGGAATGTTCATAGGCTTATGCAAAGGTTATATGCAGTACAAACCCTTCAAATCCACAGCCATAGGCACAATTTCAAGGACAAAAAGGACATATACATAAAAACAAAATAACTGCAATTCTCAAAGTATTGCTAATAATTTGCTTTTCTTAAAGTGAATGCCTAATAAATCTCATGAGCCACTTAAGCATTTACCTCAATCCAATATTACAATGTATTGATGACATGAACTATATCTGATGTTAATGATAATGATGTTACAGACTGTGTTTTCCTGTCTCTTCTGTGATTTCCACACTGATTTTCTATGTAATATTCTTGTAGCTTTTTAAAGGAGCAGAAATTTGAAAGTGTGAAGTTAGTTCATCCAAAGTTTAGAATAAGCAGAAAGAATGTTACTACAAAAGCTGGAATGATTAATAGTCGAGACAATACTAGTCTAATGAGCAACGTTTGTTCTGGTACACCACCGAAACTGATCAACGTGGAAATATGATGAAGGTGGCATTAAGCCACTATTAGAAAGAAAGGATGTTCTGAATCTAATATATAATTGTCTACTTTTAGCTTGTGGAATCAAGTGCCACAAGTACTGAGCCCACATGATGCAACGTGCTGAAACCAATCAGGAATAAAAACTTTAGTACTCTGCTCTGGAGTTTTAGTTTCCCTCTTTCTTTATAATTGATTACAGATGTTACAGTTTATGAGGCAATTGCATTTAACAAGACTTTAGCATAAACAACAACAGCTGGATGATCAGCTGCTGAATCCAGATGTATGAGAAGTTGAAAACAGACACATCAAACTTTGTCTCAATGAAGTATTCTGAAAAAACAAGACATCTTGATTTAGATGCAAAACACAGTCCCATGCATGGCTGGCTCCTCCCATGAGGGGCCAGAAGATTAAGATTTAATGGTGATACTGAGGGAATGACACTATCTGTCTGCATACTCCCATCTCTTCACACAACATCACGTCTGCTGCCTTTCTACCTCATTCTCTCATCAAACAAAATTGCAGATGCATTTTCCTACAAAGCCATGCCTACATTCAAATGTGGGCACGCAAACATATTCACACACACACACAAGTATGTGTGCATGCCATAAATGACTGTATGCACATGCACGTGCAAATTTACATACTCTTATAAAAACTCTGACAAAAGCTCTGCTACAGGCAGGGGGAATCAGCTGTAAATTAAAACTCTTGTCAAGATTATCTTTTTGTAGCATGAAAAATGGAATTGGCTTAAAAAGTGTTGGATCGGCACTCAACATGTCTGGCAAAGCAAACGTGACTGAAGGGAATGCTCTGATTTAAACATACATAAAAAAATTGCCATTGTTGCCCCTTTTGCATTGATATTATCAGTATAGACTGTCAAATCAACTAATGCATTACACACAAGGACTATTGCTGTCTGGATCATCTTTATTGTCTGGTGACTTAAAAAGGGCAACATTGTTCTCTAGGTCTACAAGAGAAAGAAAAAGAGAAATCAATAATGTTTCAGTTTACAGCTAATAAAAGTCAATATTGCATCCACACAAAATCAGTTCCACAAAAGAACTGCATGCCTCAATTGCAAGGGCCACATTTGAGAAATTCAGATGCAACCAACTAGTTAATAATAGAAGGGTGAAAATCTAAGTGTAATGACTTCCTTTCTTAAACCAATATTCTTTATAATATATGAAGTAGTGAGAAGTAAAACTGACAGATCAGTTTTCAGTTGAATTTAAGGGGTCAAGCCTAATGACAATGGATCTCATGTTTTGCACATCTGTAACAACCTTATAAACTAAATTGCATCGACACAAAGAACATTTGCCTATATAGCCATATTTCTCATATGTCTAACTGCAGCATGTTATCTTACAATGATTCAGTATAGTAAATATAGTCTATAGTAATAGCTATCGTGCACGCATGACTAAACAACTGCTTAACTTACAGACCATTTAGCATTCTTGTGACACATGGAAATAAGAACACAAGCCAAGGGATAACCTTTGAATTACTTTTCCTACACTACCCGCAAAAAAATAAAAATAAATAAATACACAGTACCAGAAATCCATGACTGTAAATTATTTATGATTCATAGGTGCTGTCTCAGAAGCTGTGAAGAATTCACAGACTCATTGTAAATTTAAAGGATGCTCTCTGCGTGAGCAAAAGCCCAGGTTGACAGTGAAAAACCTTTTTCTCAGATGGGACATATCCTGCTGCTTTGACCTGTTTGTCCTGGCAGCATTGATGGGGAATTGAGCCATTATTCACCATTAATTTGCGGTTCAATGGTCAGAGAGGCTGTAGCAGGGGACACTGACTCAACATTGCCATGGTGACATGGAGTACAGAAAGGAAATTAAACTGTAGGACACAAACAAGTCTAGTGTCACAAAGCTAAAAGTGCCTATATAGAGTCCAACAAAGCTCTTTAGGGTAAATACCATTAAATAGGACAATGGCATACTTTTTTACTCAAAGCACAAGCATATCGATTTGAAGACTCAGTAGAGTCGCATTTAAAATTGGGCTCTATGCAGTGATGACTAATGAACAACAAGAGGTTTGTGGGAATGACAAAGAGCTGAAATGACTGGGTGAAAATCATCTGCGGAGGTTCAAAATGTTAGCAGGTAGACAGTAACACCTCATGTCACCCCGACCTTGCAAAGACCACTTACAAGTTTTTTTTTCATGGTTGGCCAATTCTCCTTCAAAATGAAATAAAATAATCTAAAACTAAAATTTGATTTCCTGAAGTAAAGCTCCTGTTGACACAAGCTGTTATGGCCAGATATCAAAATGGACAGAGCACATAGAAGCCAGGTCAGTTAAAGGCTGAGCTAGACCTTGATGCAAACAATACTGTGCAGTGTCACTGAGACAAATGACAGAAACATGGGCAAATACAACTGAATAAACTGTTTTATTCAGTTATTGATCTTACCAACACTATAATGTCACTACTATAATACATTGCTTATGTGAATTTAACCCTTTAAGACCTACCATAGAACCAAGTCCGCCAGAGCTT
>NW_005187421.1:945237-946531 GCF_000239375.1 Pundamilia nyererei
TTACTAATTAATAATAACTTGATATGGTACAACTTGTAAACAAAGCATATTAGTAAAATGTGCTGACAAATACAATTAATTAGCTTAACAACATGCTGGCTATCAAATAACAATGAAACCATCACACTTATGTAAGGCAGATAATCTTGTAGAACCTGAAAACTGAAACTGTTGTTATTGTTGTTGTTGTTGTTTTTTTAACCAGTCGAACAACTTTAATTCACAGACTGCACCACCAAATTCTTCAAATATCCCACTCAAAAGATGCACAAGTTCACATTTTTAGTGAAGAAATTAATCAAAAATGAGTTCTGAGGTGAGGATTTTACACCAAAAATCATTGGCTGTAGCCAGAAAAGTTGAACATACTCTTGCATATTTACATATTTTATTAACTGTGGAAAATCAAGATAGAATCGCTATGAAAGAGAAAGGTATGTTGCAGTGAAAAGTATGCAGAGCCTATTTGAGGCTAGCTGCTTACCACTTTGAGAAGCAATCATCCCCGCAGCCATGGCCTGTTCTTTTCTCTCTTCTTTTGGTGTGGTCGTCCCTGTTTTTCTTGTTTTATCTAGAAAAAAAGGACAAAATATAACCATGAATCATGGCTAAGTTTATGACCACAGTGACAATCAGTAACTAGAATGTCAACATTTCCAAAGTAGAATCCCTAAACAAACCAACAAACGTCAAATTAGATGGTGGATACATCATGCCTTGGACTTTGTTATTAAACTGTCACATAATGCAGCATGTTTCAATGAGTGGTGAAAAAAATAAAGCACAAACCCAAAGTAGGGGTTAAAAACAACAACAATCATTTAACCAGTAGTGAGAAAACTAAATATAACAACATATAAAGAACTGAATCTACATTCATTTTCAGTTTCAAGCTTTGTATCTCCTAGGAACAGCAATGCTTTCACAGTTTTTCCTAAAATTGTCTTTGCCTGTCTGTGGCATATTTATGTGATCAGTACTTCATGTACTTGGAGAGAACAGGTTGGAGATTCATCCAAATGAGGTTGTGCACATACAATTCTTGGATTTGTAACAAAAAATGTTAAAGATTTAATACTTTTGAGCCAAGACAGGGTATTTTTAAACTGACATTAAAAAAAATTTGTGTTGTTTTAACATGTTGAAAAATGTGAAGCCTTGATTTACTGAGTCAGACCCTGAGTCATTTCACACAGCATCCATTGTGTTTACATTCTCTAACTAGATGCAAAATAACACATAAATCAGATGTTTGGTAAAAACTGGTAACCTGCTACATGTCAGAGACATGAGA
>NW_005187421.1:948034-957155 GCF_000239375.1 Pundamilia nyererei
AGATGCTGCACAAATCCACAATTCAATCTATTCTTGTTGATTGACAAATTTTAAGATCCTCCACCTGGGGCAGCTACTTGTCCTTGATCCAGAGTGCACACACCATTCTTTTTTTTGGGTGAGAACCATGGCCTCAGAAATGGTAGGGCTAATTCTCATCCAACCCACTTCATATTCAGCTGCAAACGGCCTCAGTGCAAGTCACTGCCTGATGAAACAAGGAGAACTACATCATCTGCGAAAGATCCTGAGTCCACCACACCTGACATGCTCCACCTTCCACCTCATGACTGAGCCTAGAAATTCTGTCTTTAAGTATTGTGATTAAAATTGTTAAGACCCATGACAGAGACCAACACCCACCAGGAATGACAGCAATGGAGCTTTTCTTCTTTACAATGACTGGCAGAGGTACCCTAACTACCTCAGCACTGTGTGATAGGGCCAACGGGAAACATTAACTGAATAAATAGTTTACTATTAAAACTATACAGGTGGAATTGGGTGCGTTTTACTGGAGCCCCTGGGGACCCCATGACATTTGCATTATTAAAAACCACTAATCAAAGCAGAAATCTAACATAATGATGTCATATCATTAAGAACACATTGACAGTAATTAAAATAAATAAAGGGGAAAAATGATTTATATATTTAAAAAAACACACACAAAACAACTAACAAACATTGTAAGCTGTGGCTTGGGTCTACACATACCCTAGTCATTAGGATGAGGGTTAAATACCCTTCGACACTAGCTTCAGAGAAAAAAAAACTTTTTTATACACAGTTCTGTTTTGCTCTTTTGCTCTGAACGTAATATCCTTAAAGATACTTGAGGAACAGGTACAGACAGAACTCTGAAAATCACTTTATATTCATCAAGTCAAGATTTGAATTACTTAAATAATGATATTTATCTTTTGGGACTCAATAGCCTTTTCAACACACACACACATACCTATGTGTGTGTGTCAATATGGACGAGGCTGTGTACAGGTCAAATGCCGATTGGTTGAATAGTGGGCTGGGAAAGGAAAGGGAATGAAATTAAGCTACTACTACTAGAAGGAAACATGCAAAAAAAAAAAAAATCAAAGATAAATCAGGAAAAGCACACGCTGTGGCTGCAGCAGAGACTTTTCATGGTTATTAATACCTGGTTTCACTCTAGCTTTATGTCATAAGTTGTCTGTGTAGGCTCTCAGTCATCCAGGTCATAGCAGTCTTATCATGGTGGAGAGTCCCAGGTATTGAAACCCTAATGGTGGTTGTCCCAAGACAGCCGTTGATCCATTATTACATGTGCCTTATGACATGGGCCAAGGTGAAACAAGGTGCGAGTGGTTTCAGGTAAAACCATTGTGAGACTTTGACTCACCCTATCATGTGACCTATTGAGGTCACCTGAAGTAAGATGCGAGTGGATGTTGAGGCACCAGGAAAGGGATCTCAAGATTGTCATAAGTTTGGTCTTCTCCATGAATCTCCAAAGGACCAAAAACAACACAAGCCCTCGTCTGTGACAGTGCCTCTTCATGAGAGTACAGAGAAACAACATGGAGGCAATTGCCTGCAAAACTGTGTGTAGGCTCTGCATAGGGCCAGTGCACAACTACGCAGGCCCATTATCCATTCAATTGTGTTATTTTTGCTATAGGCCAGTATATTCATTTTGCCTATAACAAACAAAATCATTTAAATTCAGAATCACACTTTGAATATATCATTGTACATTAGTGGATTTAATAACTTTCCATTGACAATGTGTCATCCGCAGACCCTGTGACAGTTGTCAGCAATTCCCTTGAAACAAACTTGGCTTTGATTCACAAGGATGCATTAACACGCCATTTGCCACCTGGAATCAAGATGCACACTGATCATGCCATTAGCTTCTCTCTTTAATTATGAGACCATAAAATGTCTTAATATGCAAGAGCACCTGGATGCTGCTATAGACATCAGAACTTCATCAGCATTTGTTCCTAACTACCATGCCCAGGTCTAGACAATTGGTGTTTTATTTTGTATATGGGAAATGGTAAGGGACAGATTGGAGAATGAGATGTTTGTTTGCCTTCCCATTTTACTGATAAATGACAACCTCAAATGTCTTTATCAGCAAGTGGATTATTTTTAAGAGCAAGAACTAGCTCATGGTGGGAATGGAATAGCATGCACACTATGATTTAATAAATCAGAAATAACCTTCAAAGAGAGCACTTCTGTAAAAATAATTTTAAGATTATGGTCTTTAATGTAAGGCTTTAATTTCTGAGAACAGACACCCTCCACCCACCATTAAGGTAATGTCCAAAATCAACTGGAAAGCCACTGTTGCTAAACTCACTCCTGAGTCTTTAATTTATCTAATCGATTATTGTTGTGCTAGACAATGCAAGACACAAAAACACAAAAACAGAAATCTAGATGTCGAGAAGATATACTGTTGCTTCTGTGTAATATAATGCCCAAATATATTGTTTTGTACACACAGCTGGGACCCAATTCCAGGTATCTGCAACATAGCTGTCAAAATAAAATCTGATTGTGATTTCGATGACTTGCCCATTATTATACAATGTTTTATTTAACTGTTTAGTTGACAAGTGTAACGCATGTCAAAGTAACTCATCTTTCCAATCCAAAGGGCTTTACTTTCAACTAATGATATACAGTTAATAAAGCAGAACCAATTACTTTGCACAGCTGGGCATCTTTTATATGTTCTTTTCAATCTAGGCCATTTGATTGCTTGTAAATACACGGTTGATTTATATTTCTTTACAGTGCAAAACGCAGTGGGCCCAGTGACAAGAAAGCAATTAATCACATTATTATGCCAATTAAGAAGTTGGTCTGCTCCATTGAAGGTAGAAAAAAAACAATGAGGGAACTGAAGATGTGAGTGGAAGGCAGTACAAGAAGTTAATGCAAGCCATTAAATTGCACCCATCACCCCAGTCCTCTACATGGACATGGTTTAACCTATTACCATTGTTTAACATGAATATCATTACAATGCATCTGAACGCTTAATTAATTGTTAAACAACTTTGTTAATGATCTTTTTTCTCATTGGATGATAAAGACATTTGTGTACGACCAAATGTAAACACCGAATATTTATCTTCAGATTGGGAAGATAAGCAATAAAGGAATATATTCCTTTATAGATGATGCCAAATACAAAACATTGTCTGAACAGTTCTGCTGTGACAAGTTTGGTAAAATCAAGCACAGACATGAGTTTTCATAACACCTCTGACTTTTGCAGAAGATACTTTGATTATAATGGTCTATAACTATAGCTTTGTTCATATGCCGGCAGACCAGAGTTGTGTCAAAAATATAATGCCGCAAAAACTAACAAAGAAAATCTGAAACCAGTAAAGACTCATTGAATAATAATAATACTGATGATAATTCTGTTACAAATATGGTAAATGGCCTGCATTTGTATAGCGCTTTTACTCAGTCCCTAAGGACCCCAAAGCGCTTTACACTACATTCAGTCATTCACACATTCACACACTGGTAATGGCAAGCTACATTGTAGCCACAGCTGCCCTGGGGCGCACTGACAAAGGCGAGGCTGCCGGACACTGGCGCCACTGGGCCCTCTGACCACCACTAGTAGGCAAACATGGGGTTAGTATCTTGCCCAAGGATTTGGCATGCATGGATCAAACCACCGACCTTTTGATTAGTGGCTGACCTGCTCTGCCACCTGAGCTACAGCCACCCCTATATCTATAACTGAGCCGTGAGTGCTCCCTCTTGTTAAAAAGAATATACTGTACATGTGAATATATGTTTAACAAAGAAACACTTTTTCACATATATTTTTCAAGCCTAGACTGAAATTTCCTGTGGTTGCTTGCTTGATGTTGATGCAGCCTAAATGTTGTGCTGTTATTCATATTCAATTTATGATAAACATTAGGCATGGCTTCTACATGATTATAAGTGATTTGATTTGTGCTATTATTTTCTCTGAATCTTTCTATATTAACTTGAAATCTGTATATTTGCATTGGTAAGGCTAATGTTCAAGGTATAACAAGTCTCTACAGTAGATTATGCATTTTACAGAAATCTTGTATGAAAGCACATTAGGCAGAAACCATTTTAATTGTAAAATACATATTATTTCATATGATATCACGATATCACCTCCTGTTTATCTAAGGGCAATGAATATTATTATTTAAGTTATACCACAGGATCTCATTACTAAAGACATGCTTGCTGTATTAATGGTGGCATATTGTAGTGACTCTGTTGCTGAGGATCAGGAAGGAATAGTACTTTTGGTCAGGGATTAGCTCTCAGCAATATTGTAATTCTTGCTCAGAATAATTAAGTGCTTCCTCGCAGAGACCTACAGTTTAATATACTGTGCATTATATAATATATAACATAATACATACACATTGGTTAATAAAAGATCTGTTCCTGTAAGTGTCTCTGACTGAACTGACGGTAACTATAATATCAATAGCTCTTCCTTCCTCCCATTCCTACTGGTAGTGCTGAGGCCCAAATGATGATCTTTATGAGAGACTTTACCTAATGAATACAGAACTGCAGCCATAATTTCCCTCCTTTGCCTCACCCTTTATATTAGATTATGGCTCTTTATGAACGTCATCTTCATAAACTTTGCATACTACAAATGTATTTTGTAATTTTTCATCATCTTTCAATGTTGCTCACATTTAAAACATTTTGCTGTGCCTCCACCTCTGCTAGAGCCCTAACAATCACATTGCAACAGACCTGCTTTGATTTTTCAAACTGTCTGTTGGTTTGCTGCATGCTGTGGCTTGTAAATATTGCAATAATATTTCATATTATCAAGGGTTGGGCTACTCAATTGGTTCCATTGGTTAAACCTTGTCAAATCTTTGATGAGTAGTTTCAGGAATTAGGGGTATTGTTTTTCTTTTTACCAGCCAACACAAGCAGTACTTAAAGAAGTTACAAATCTAAACTGTAACTTTAATTTGTCCAAACACAATTCACTCTGCTCACAAATGAGATAAACATGTGTTTTATCTCTTTAATAAGTATTGATGTGGATATTCAACAGAGTAAAAAAGAGAAGAGATACATTTGTGCTGAGGAAAAATAACTTTTGTGCTTTGATGCACAGCAGATGGCTGGAAGCCACACTGATAAACAAATAAGTCTATGCAATGTTTAGACATTATCAAATTTTCTTACATAACTAAAAACTTAAGCTAATTGTCCTTTTACATTTTTGTGCCGTATCTCAATAAGATTTCCATTTTCTGAAGTACCCTGAAGTTTGTGCTTTTTGTACATACTGTGCATACACATATTTACAGACACAGACAAGCCATTTTGTGTCTCTGCATTCATTTTGACAAAAGGCTCCTTACAGGCCTTTGCATCAAGCGAAGCCATTTTGATTGGCCCTGACTCGAGGGGTGTCTGTGCGACTCCTGAGAGAAAGATAAAGAGCAGAGAGGCTATGTTTGTGGTAAAGCAAACTACACCGCCACATGCTCCCTATCCATTCCTCTTAGCTGGCTCAGTGGCCCATGCCTCGCCCTAATGAGATGCGGCAACACACACAGACACATGTAGCATGTCTACTCTAATTACACTAGAAAGCTCAGCTGTTTCCTTCACCCCCTGGTGCCATCATGAAATTGACTCTGAAGGTTTTTTTCCTATCTGTATTCTATTTTTAAGGAACAAAATTCAATCATGTACAGTGCAGAGCACATGTTTTGACATTTTGTGCAAAAGACTATAATTGTACTTAACAAAAAGCGTATGGTGAGAGTGTGATACTTTGATATGTAAAAGTTTAGTTTCGGTTGAGTCTTTTTCACTTGAATGTTACTCTGGCAGCTTATGATAGATTGTAAATAATGGCTTGGGTGGATGGTGTAATGTATAACAGGTATAGCAATCCTCAGATAGGCTGTGGAATTTGAACAATGCTCAATTTGCACTAAGGAACCCAAAGCGCCCCATGTCATTGAACGCCACCACCACCACCACCAGCAGCAGCCTGAAACGTCCATGTTGTTTACACCAAATTCTGACTCTACAATCTGAATTTTGCACTGCGAGGCACATTATATCAGTCACCGTCCTCTTTTGTCCAATTTTGCTTCAGCTTCAGCAGTCTGGCTATTCTCCTCTAACTTTTGGTCTCAGCAAGGCATCTTTATTCAGAACTGGTACTCACTGGATATTTTCTGTTTCAGACCATTCCCTTTAGGCCTTAGAGATGGCTGTGTTGGAAAATCCCAGTAGATCAACAGGTTCTGAAATACTAGCCTGCCTGGCACCAACAAGCATGTCATTTCCACTGTCACTTAAATCACCTTTCTTCCACATTCTAATGCTCAGTTTGAACTTCATAAGTCATTTTGACTATGTCCAAATGTGCATTGCAGTAACCTTTTATTATCTGAATTTATTTATTATGCATTCATTTTATTTTCCCTTACTTTGAGCATTTCAGTATCTCCAGGTGTACAGGCTCGTGTAGAAGTATGTAAGAGAGTCAAGCTTGTGCTACATGGTATGTGCTGGTTTAGATTAGTTCAGTGTTGACTTTATTGTTGATAAAATAACAAATGCATAAAACAAATTGGAACTTCTCTGCAAAATGTAGTTCTTAATAAATTAATATACAAAATTGTAATTAGATCTGGAATTTTAAATTCTATTTCATTATTCTTTCTTTGTTATGAATACATTAGCATTTCTTTCAATGAAAGCAAAATGCTTTTACAAAACAAAGTAATTAGACTGGATCTGACTGAACTTTGTGCAAGCAGTTTTCTACTCAGTTTCAGTTCCAAAAATAATTAATTGTTAATGCTGTGACTCTACTCTTGCATTATTTTATTTTGATCCTAGCACAGCATTTGTGGCATTTAGCTGCCTCATTATTAAAATGACAAGTTTAAAAGTTAAGAACGATATCGATGAGGAATAAAAAAACACGTGCAACATTAGTGAAACACAATTATGATTATCATTTGATAAAGATTAAGCTGTTAAAAAGTAGCATTGCGTATCCAAAAAGGTTGTGTGTCACGCCTTATAGTCCCTTGTACATAATGTGATACTTAATTTGCTGCAAAATTTAGTTCAGTGTCTTACTGTTGTTTTTGCTCAAATCCTAGTAGGTTCACTTTCTGTAGTCCCTACGAAACTTTCTCTAATAGAAGGGTTTATGAAACTTAAGGCAAGGAAAGTAGGTTAATTTTCATACTAAATTAAATGCATAAATGTGAGGGATGACTAACTGCAGAGCAAGATTTACAGTTATGTTCAATTAAATTTGATTAAAAAATTGGCACTTCTAACAAAGTAACATTTTGATGGGAAGACAAGAAGAGCGCTGAGTTGCAGAACAATAGCGTCCTGTTTCATTTTATGAGTACTTCAAATCCTGCTGTAAATAGACTGACAGGTAAACAGGAGGCAAGGCACCTCCACTCCCCTTGGGAAAGCTCTGGTACGTTTGTTCCACCTTCGAGCTACTGTAAACTATTCTTACAATCTTTGTCTGTGGAGAAACTGTCATCTTGTGGGTTTCCTTTTCTCTTAAATTGCCACTGTTGTGAAATAAAGCAGATCTTTGCACTATCTGTTCCTTTACTACTCTCTAACGTAGATATTGGTGATTAAATGATGTAAGGCAGGAATTAGACTGGGATAAATATGGACTTTTATGAGGAACCAATCATCATTTGACACTTGCAACTGACAGTTTGGCAGGAGCAGCCATAGGCCTCTCACTGCCTCCCTCTGAGCTATCCATAGTAGTGACTAAGAAATATAGACAGCAGCAAATTGAGATTCATCGGGCACACCAGCCTTGCTCACTGAAATCTATATTCAATTTTAGAGCATCTGTAATGGCAGTGGCAGGGTAAGGCATGCTGGGATCGAGAATCACAAGTGTTCTGAAAATGTATGTAGTGGAAAAAAGCTCTCTGTCTTTCTTTCTGTGTATCTGTCTGTCACTAAGTTGCTTTTTTTTTCTTCCTCTGTATCTGAAGGTATATTAATGTAAAATAATGATTTGGTCATATGGGAATTTTCTTTCTCCCTTTTTTTTCAGATTGAATTAAGTTTCTGTTAACACGTTCATTATAGCCAGATATTTCCAGCTATGACAGCATGTGTAAAATAATTGTGCAGTTATTGTGATTTTCAGTTTGAATGGATCAGGAACTGTTTCTGACAGATCTCTAAATCTTTGATGAGACATAAAAAAAAACTAAAGAGACAATGTGTATATTGGCAATAAAGTCAAGTAGCTAAAGTCTTTTCAGGGTTTTCCTGCTATCCAAGCAACACAAAATAAATTACTGCATGTTGCTTAATCTTTGATGATTCTTTTCCATCTCTCACCCTAACAAAATGTACTAATACATTTTTCAGTATGTTATGATTCAAGCAGTCAATTTTCTGTAACATGTGATGAGGATACACAAACAGCAAAAACAACATACAGTTCTTTATTCTATGCCACAATCAGTCTTCCCTTTTACATGCTGATAGAAGATTATTATTAATACCAAGCAATTGCCTAATTATCTATAAAGGAAAGAAGCAGAGGTCAAGATTTTATCTGCAGGGTCAGTTTCTGATCTCTATGGAGAGGGTTAACGTGAGCTAAGAATTCTCATTATAGCCTGTTAGAGTTCAGTGTCTTCCTCAAGAATAATCACGTGAAACTGAACCTGGGGCTTTTTTTGCTAAGGACCTGCACTCTAACTATTTTACTCCCTTCACTCCACCAATTCACTAAACTAAACTAGTTTAGTGTTGTAATGACTCCGTAAATAATAAAGGTAATAAAAGTAGTTGACATCAAAAGCTCACCCTGCTTCCCTCACTGTTATTTCCTATGTTGTGATCTTTTTGTGGAGACTTGGGTCCAAAGAAGGTAAATGGGGATAGAGTGTAAACAGCCATAAAGTCAGACAAACTAACTGCTAAGCTTTTTTTTCTTTAACATGCAATGATAAGTTGGCAGTGGTCCAATGTTGAATACCCAAAGGTACAGTTAACAGTTAGTACTTGCCGAAACCTTCATAAAAAAGTTGGCTTA
>NW_005187421.1:958430-960232 GCF_000239375.1 Pundamilia nyererei
ATTGTATGGTGCTTTTTTAATTATTAGTACAATCACGCGAGAATTGACAGGTTTCAGTCTAAAAAAACAAAACAAAAAACAAAACGTTTTTTCCTGACCTTGATAAGAAACCTGTGATAACCTGACAAAATTCTAAGGCCCATTTTATGTTTGTGGTAAGTCATGTTTGTAGCCTTGGATTCAAGCATAAGCTTTCAATTTTTGTGGCCATCGCTGTCCAACACACAGCTAACAGGTTCATGATGGCAGATTGAACCCCTGGTCATTTTAAAAACCGCAGCAACCATGTCCTATCTGTTTATATAGAGTTATGGAGATAATCAAAGTCTGAAGAGATCAATTTCCCAACTGTTATGGTTGTTAAGCCATGGGATAGCTCAAAGAATGTGTCCGAGGCCCTTTTCCCGGGAGTAAAAGAAGATACTGTGCCATTCACTGCTTCTTGAGTGGTGGCATTGCAATTCAGTGGAAAAATAAAAACTGCCATTCTTCATTCTTTATGCATGCAATGCACTAGCTAAAGTTGGAGGTATTTTTAGTATAACTTATTTACTTCCAGTGTGACTGTGTAAGGCTACAATATTTACAAGTTATTGTGTTACATGGAGAGCTTATCTTTTAAATTATTTACTTAAGTGCTTGGGCATTTCTTAAATGTGGTTTCACTGATGTATGCAGGTACACTAATCAAAGCTAGCAATATAAAATTGTCTCCTTCCCAAAAGAACAACAGCTATAAGACAAGAAAAAGATTTGCCCATGCTTCCAGTTGTTTACGTAATAAAAAATCTGTACTGAAGTATCATTAAATCGAGACTGTAAATAGTATCAGTTCACCAGCTTTGATATGACATAATATACTGAAAGTTGCCGTCTACAACCTCTACTGCTATGCCATAACCATAAATGAAAACAAATCATCACACTGTTGTCTTTTCATTGTTCTGCTCTTGGTCAAATGACTGCTCCGGGATCAGTGCAGTCTCTAATCAGAAAAAGGTCACAGCAGAGAAATGACAGAATATGAGCCAAAGAAGCTGCATTTCTCCATTCAGTGGTGTGCTCAGAGATTGAGTTACAAGACTACATTACTGTCTCCCAGAGCTACCCTGGTAGCTGCGTGTATGTCCCCACATCTGGCAAATAATGCTTCTTTTTTTTTATTCCAATACACCAAGTATTTTGTCACTGGGAACACAATACAGAGCCTAAAATATTAATAGAATTTGTCAGAAACGGGGTGTGTTTCATAAACTATACAACTCTCTAGATTTTACAGCTTGTTCTGTCTGTAATGGAGACAAATACAGAAGGGCAGGTGCAAGTAGGAAACACTCTCCTCTTCAGTACACAGTCATCTCACAGCTGTGAATCACAATCCAAACCAAGAGCTGCCGGTGTGTTTTCATTAGCCTGCATTAAATAAGACACTAAAATGGGGTTTTTTGTTGTCAGCACACTAATGGAGAATCAGTAACTTTGTAATGTGCGCTAAAAACGGCCAGCAACACCAATTAGTTACCTCTACACTAAAATTACTTTCTGTGGATGCATTTTCCTGAGTGAACAAAGGCGCATTTACTTTCTTCCTGATTGAAAATCTTGAAAATCCTCATTATGAAGATTTTCAAGATTTTCAATCAGGAAGAAAGTAAATAAACTATCCATGTCAACTGATATAAAGGGTGATTTCCCTGCAAACCATCACACACCACATCACATCATGGATTGTTTTATTTGAACAGCTGTATCCATTCATCTGTGTGCTATTATCTTATAAAAAAGATGTAATGATTTGCAAA
>NW_005187421.1:960252-962016 GCF_000239375.1 Pundamilia nyererei
GATTTTCAAGATTTTCAATCAGGAAGAAAGTAAATAAACTATCCATGTCAACTGATATAAAGGGTGATTTCCCTGCAAACCATCACACACCACATCACATCATGGATTGTTTTATTTGAACAGCTGTATCCATTCATCTGTGTGCTATTATCTTATAAAAAAGATGTAATGATTTGCAAATCTCAAAAATAAATATTTTGTTCACAACAGCATACACAAACCATATCAAATGTCAGAATTTATCATTTTAAGAACATTTTTAACTAATTTAAAATTTTATGGTAGGAACATATTTTCATAAAAGTTTGGTCAGAGTTAACAAATTGCAGGAAACGTAAGTGATGCTAAAAGGAAACAACTGGAGGAACATTCTGCAACTAATTAGGTTAATTGGCAACAGGTTAGTGACATGGATGAATACAAAAACAACATGTGAGAGAGGCAGAGTTTCTCAGAAGTAAAAATGAGCAGAAATTCACCAATTATACAAAAAAATGGAGTCTACAAATTCTGGAGTCATTTCCAAAAAATGTTCATCAATATAAAACTGGAAACACTTTGAATATCTTATAATCTACAGTACATAATATCATCAAATGCTTCATAGAATCTGGAGAAATCTCTGTGCACAATGGACAAGGCCAAAAGTCTGTATTGATTGTTAAGCTCTCAGACAGCATTACACTAAAAACAGGCACAATTCTACCATGGAAATCACTGGGCTTAGGAACCCTTCCAGAAATCATAGTCTGAAAACAGCTCACCATGCCATCCACAAAAGCAGGTTAAAGCTCTATTATGCAAAAAAGAAGCCATATGTGAACATTATCCAGGAACACTGCCATCTTCCCTGGGCCAGATGCTCATTTAAAATGGACTGAGACAAAGAGGAGAACTATTCTGTGGACAGACAAATTGAAATTTGAAATTCTTTTTGGAAAACACAGACACCACATCCTCTGAAGTAAAGAGAGGAACCATTTGACTTTTTATCAGCACTCAGTTCAAAAGCCTGCATCTCTGATGGTAAGGGGTGCACCTGTGCCTATGGAAGTGGCAGCCCAAACATCTCAAAATAATTTATCAATGCTGAAAAAAAATATTTTTAGTTTTACAGCAATATATGTTTCCATCCAGACAGGGTCCTTTTCAGGGTAGGGCTTGCATAGTTCAGCAAGACAATCTACAGCAACAGCATGATTTTGGAGCAGAAGAGTGCTGAACTTGTCCAGCCTGCAGTCCTTTACCAGAATTTCTTAAAATGATACATTTTATCTTCTTCTATGTTCGATTATTAATCATTGCATTGTTTTAATTTACATTTTACACCATGTCTAAGCTGCTTTGGAAGTGGGTTTGCGCGACACTCTTGGTACTTAAAAAGCTACAATTATTTTCATTTACCATAATATCATGAGATTTGGTTAAAAAAACAGAACTGAATTTCCTATTTAACAGAGGTGCATTCATTTCCATAAATTAATAATACAACTACAAACATTCATAATAACTGATTACAAATCCATATTACGGATAACAAACTCCAGTGATACATGTGAGGTAATTGTCCTAAAAAATGAAAAACTAATGAAAATATCAGCCTTTGGAAACATTTGTCTTACACACATACAATTGACAAAATTAAACATTGTAAATGTAATTGTTTTTATTTATTTAGTTTTTATTTAATAAGCATCCATTTTGGAAGATAAATAGCTTTTATTAAATATTAAATGTTCAGTAAAGGATGACAGAGGTAGAGTT
>NW_005187421.1:962502-965715 GCF_000239375.1 Pundamilia nyererei
TCTAACAGTAAAAAAGTCACATTCCACTGCACTTAACTGGGTGAGGCACCCTAGTACACCGAGAAGCCAGGTATTGGCATGAGGAGTTTATTTGTTCAACATATTGCCTGAAGTAAGGCAACTGCTTAATTGGCTCAGCACTCTCTTTAGCATTAGGCAGTAAGTGGACTGCTGATGTCAGTCTGAATCTCTATAAAGATACATATGGGCGCTGACAAATCAGATTCACTTAACAAGAGCAATAAACATGCCGTTCAGAGATGCACTATTGTGGCAGTAGCATAGTTAACTTAGAATTTTGAGAAAAAGAACTCTAAACAACACAAAAAAACCAATGCGCAGCATACATGATCATTATACATGAGAGCTCAATTCAAGCTAAATTGTACAGTTGCACAACAGCATTAAATAGCTTATTGTTTGTTTGCATAATGGTCAGCTGTTGTTTGTTTTAATAGCAGTGAAATATTTAGGACAAAAACCATCACGCAATGTTCATAGATCATACAGTGAGTGGGACCATGCATTGGCTGCAGGAGAATCGAATTTATTATGTATAAAAAGATTCTAACAGTGCAAGTCAGAGCTGACTACCCTTCACCAGTTTCCCATGAGATTCTGTGTATGCTACCTACTGCTTCACTTAGCCCGCTGCATCACTTATCGTGGCACCTGTCCACAGATACATTTAAGTCACACAAATTCTATTACCATAGTGCATTCAGCAAAACTTGTTATTATACTTCAGGCTACTTTATTGTATAACCTCATTTGACCGGATAAGGACACTATGGATGACTGTGCAAACGTGCACTGGTGCACTGAAATACATTAAATATTTCACTCTCTACAAATACAAAATGTATTGCAGTGAAAAGTGCCAAACAGTCCCTGGCTACATTTTCTTTGGTAACACATTTTAATGAACCAGTGTATGCATGTGTGTGTGTCCTCATATACAAATCATGATCTTAAAATCAGTAAACTATGCCAGAAACCACAACAGTTTATGCTTTTTAAATTTGCCAATGCATTTAGTGTATCTGTGGTTCCATTCACTGAAAGAAGCCTCTCTGCTCACAGACATGAACAAAACCCTAACACACTCAGGTGCAGGTGCACAAAGTGATCTGCTCAACATTGGAGAGTGGTGACTCAATTAGATATTCAGGAAAACCACACACTTTACAAAGCACAAAGTCTAAGATCTCAACAATCATCTCTTCTTTCAATGCTGGGCTAAACACACACAAACACAGCAGATAAATCACATGAGATCAGATGACTTACCTGTCCCCCGATAGTTTGACCTTGCTATCAACAGCTACTCCTGCCCGACTGCTGCAGATGCAGCATTGTGCTAGCTAAGCTACCATTTTCAGGGAGCACTAACATCTACTACACTGTCTTGCTTCTTAAACTTTGACATCACAAAATACATAATGTCTGGAAATGGAATGTCACAGTTCAACCCAAAAAGAGGAACTAATTTGTACAAGTCCAGGAGCTAATCCATGCCTTGTATCTTATTACACCGCTCAGACGATTGATGATTTCTTTCAATGCAGCACATTGAGAGAGAATCAATTTGTCAGTGAACAACAGAGGAGGGAGGAGGCATTAAGGGGGTGAGGGTTGAGTGTTGCACTTTGGATATCAGGTGTCTGTTACACTTTTCTAGGGAGATGGTGATGCCAGTGCGTAGGGCCTGCGTGCAAATTAAATGGAGAGACAGAAAAATGCATTATTGATCAGGGTGATGCCAAAGTGTCTCACTCACAGCACAGGATCAGGTTTAGGTACAGGGTAATTAATCCACAAGCCTGAATAAAAGCAAAGGAACCGATCTGCACCCTCTCCTTCCCTGTCGCTCTGCTTCACTCTGTGTTCAAATGTCTACTTCATTCAGAGCTGAGAAAAATAGGTCGCTTGCTTATAGGCAAAACCAGTGCACGGCACCAGCGGGAAAGCTAAAGCACACACGCTGTTCCCAGCACATAAACACTTACTCAAACACACAATCTCCCAGAGAAATAGAAAAGAAGGTGAGAGAGAGGGGATGAGAAAACAAGAGAGCACCTGGGCGTTTTTCTTTTCTGCCAAACTGAGCATAGCAGGTGTCAGCTTGAGCTTTTGTCTATCATGTACTGTAATTACATACTGTAGCATGGAAAGCAGTTAAATATTTTCCATGCTCGCACACAAACAGGAAAAATCTTTTAAGAGAACACTTGTTTTGCTTCTCTTTTACTTTTTCGTACTCTACTTTCACTTCTTTCTTTCTTTATGATTTTTTGGAGACTTATTATTTGTGAGTCACGTTGCAAAGCTCTCAGAAGACAACAGAGAGATTCTTAGATGATTCTTAGATGTTTAACAATATCAATTTAATTATAGGCAAGTTATTCCAAGTTATGTTACTAATGACTGATTATTTATAAGACCTTCCACCAACCTAAAAAAACCAAAAAACAACCACAATCTTTGGCAGTTTCAGAATATTTGCATTGCTTCACATTTTTTTTTAGAAACAAAGATGTGCAAAATGACCAAAAACAAAACAATAAAATAAAATAATAATAATAATAATAATAATTAAATGTTTGCAAACACAGAAATATGTCATCTGAGCTAATTAAACTGAGCGCACTTTATCACACAGCAATATTACTTGCTACCTTTTCAGTGAGTAAAAAGCGATACAGATTTTGGTATTTCTTTATACCCTCAAACCAAATTTGTTCTAGGACAAAAACTGATGTAACCTTTCTGGGTCCAACCCAGACCGACTGTGGTCACTCTCAAACAGACTGGCAAACATTTGCAATTAATCCCCATCTAATTTATAAACCAACAGATCGCCATCACATTGTAATCAGTCAGACTTAATAATAATAATTCATGGATTGCAAGGTTTAATTGTAAATGATGCAGTGAATGACAGTCAGGTTGTGGTTGATCTTTTCACTCATTTGAAACAGATTTCCTACAGAGGCCAAATGATTAGACACTTATCCTATTTAATTGCAGTACTATGGCAAACCATCTTATTGCAAATTTATCGTTGTTTTATCGCTACCTTGATGCACCAATATCAGTGTGAAAACTGCACCTTTTTGTGAGTGCTTTTAGACCTGGTCTCCTTCTTTGAAGTGACCGTTTCAAAGGCAAGGAGAACACAATTAATTGTCCACTGTTGAAATGCTTTTGCTT
>NW_005187421.1:966575-968081 GCF_000239375.1 Pundamilia nyererei
TTTTTGTGTCCATGTTAGGGTTCATGTTTTGGGTTTCTATGTTATCTTAGCTCTCCCAGTTTAGGTTATTGTTTAGCTTCTCCTCTGCCTTTTGTTTTGTAATGTTTTCACAAGCCTTAATAAACGGCATTAACATTTAAGTTTTTGTTTCATGGTGTCCGCATTTTGGGTCCTTTTCATAATACATACAGTCTGCCTCTGTCAGACTGTGACACAAGCTGCGAAACTTGGCCATTTAAATTCAAGGTCTGTCTTCAAGTCTTAGCACAAATAGATAAAAAACAGATCCACCAATGTCAACAGGGAAGACATATCATCATTAAAGTAATAGGGGCTGTTCGAATAGAAGGTTTAACACCACTTCTCAACAGATGCCATGATAATGGCCTCACTTATGAAAATGGAAAAACATAATTATTCCTTCTTTATCTCCAAAACAATTGACTGGAGCAGCAGTTCTGCATACCTATCGTATAGAGTGATTTGCTATTTCAATTATTCCAAGGTAGAAACGCCCTGAAATGAACACAAAAACAAAACAGAAAATATATTTTCTGTCAGATAGGAACACCTGCATTCCCGTTCATTTAAATAGTATTGTGGCACGCACTCAACCACAATAGCTATTCTGAATGATTTCTATCATATGCTATTTCCATTACTGGCAAATTAGGTACTTTGATTATAGGCCATTTAAAATCAGTATTGCTTAATAACTTAACACAAAGGAGACACTCTGGTAAATTTGCAAGTTATTATTTTTCTTTGAGGCTCTGATTAAGAGAACTGATGCAAATGGATGCCTTGATACACTTAGGGGTTGTAATATGTTCAAGAGTTTAAATTTGTTAGTTTGCTCCACAGCCATCCATCACAACAATGTGTGGGCTACAGCTCTTTGTCTCTGCATGCTCAGCACCCACATCCACCATTTCTGCCAAGCACATGAGCATTTACCTCTCTAGTACCTTTACAATGGCAGATACTTTCTTGTGTATCACAGCCATATTCATGCAAGATATTTCTTTGTTGATCTAATGAGCCCTATTAACATAATCTCTCTCAAGCCTCCACTCTCTTTAACACACTCCCACACAGACACGCAAATTGCACTAAACCATCCACCTCAGATACCACCTATGTTTTTTCCAGGACAAGTTATCCATCCATCTTTCAGTGTGTCACCCAATTAAAGCTTTTTGCCCACAATGAAATGAACCAATTAAGTGGCACACTTCTGCTTGGGCAGAGATCCATCTCTTAATGGGTGAGATTCACTCACAAGAATGCCATGTCCATATCGCCTCTCCACCTCATTATCATGCAGCTATTAGCCATCACTCACATCAACTAGGGCTCACACTCACCAAAATGGGTGTTCATCCATGTGCTTTGGTGAATCATAAAATGCAAACACTCAAGTAGCTTGAAAACAACAAGGAACTTTGTCCCCCATATAAAATTGCATAGCAGTAGTTGAAGTTACATCGAGGATTATTAAAGCAC
>NW_005187421.1:969496-973542 GCF_000239375.1 Pundamilia nyererei
AGCCTCACGGAGTGATACGTACTGTGCTTCAACATAATATTACCGTATTGTGTGTGTATAACCTCTTTAAGTTTTGTGGATATTATACATGGTTATGCTCAGGATGTCGGCCAATTTCCACTGAAAATGCCTTTTGGTTAAACTGTCAGCAAGAAATTTGCATTTGCACTGTTAAATTTTTATATAACTTTAATGCAAATAAAAAAACAGCTGCTTGTTTAAGTGAAAATACATTGATGGGGGGATTTTTGCACTAATTAACTTGTGGAGTTGTGAAGTATTTTGTCCAGTGGTAATTATATCGTCAGTTATATCGTTATCGCAAATTTTCAAATGTATATCATGATAAATATTTTTGGTCATATCGCCCTGCTCTACTATCCATAGCAGCCAAAGCTGTTTTAGTGACAGGTTGTAACAATTTTCAATATGTAAATGTCTAACATTTTTAACATGGGATCCATAGGGATCGAGCCAGCCTCAAGTGGCACCAAGAGAAACAGCAGTATTTCAGTTCCAGAGGCTACTCCGTGGCTACAACTCATCAGGGGACTGAGCCATGATCTGAACTTTGCTGATTTTCATCTTTTAAACTCTGAAAAAAGAAAAACTCTTCTTGGAATGAAAATAGATCTACTCAGTTTCTTATCAGGGTTCTACCTGCATCTTGTGTGCCTTTATACTTAAGTGTGTCTTAATATCTATTGTCAGTCAAACCTATTCTTACAACAATGCCACCTTTTTGATATCAAAAATGGAGATTTTTGAGGAGGGTTAATAAAGTAAACTGAATGCATTATATCCTACATTACAATAATATAAAATCCTGCAAAATCAGTTTTTTTGCATTTCTCTGTAAATAACAAAATTGCCTTATTGGTCAAAAATGCAAACAAGTGTCATATCAGATGCCTGTAGCACAAGTAAGATCAGCAAGAGGTTGTCTAGTTAAATAATGTGCATCAAAAACTCACACTCTAATGTTTCCATTTGTTTACTCACTGACTTGATCACAGAAGACGACTTTATCAATAATTTGTAGAGTATGCATAGAGTCTGCCCTGTAAATATTTTATTACATGGACTGATTCATGCGCTTGAGATTCAGAATGCACTAAATGTTTTGCAGATGTAAAAAGATAATTAAAAATAGTTTCTTGCTTTTGTAAACATCATGGGTAAAACCTATAAAAATGCCCAACAATTTAGATACAATATATATCACAGAAATAAAGTGCACTGTATGAAAAAAGAAAGGAATGCAGAAATGTGGTGCTAATTAAAGGCTGCTGTTCTAAGTGCCCCTTTGGCACTTACTGAAATCACTAATGTTCCAATAACGGAGCAGAAAAAAAATCTGACAACCATTGTCCTTTGTATCATTTCATCTTTGTATCTCTCAGGCTTGAAAATAGCCCTCTGTCTTCCTCTCTGTGTAATCGGAGTCTGCATGTCTAAGATTAGCAGACCCTGCTCCAGCTCCTTTTATCTGACCCCCTGGAGCTACAACTAAGGGGTTGCATCTACTGTAGCCTCTGACAATGTGAAAGAAAGGCATGTTGGGAGACGAGAGAACCTGGGGGAAAAAAGAAAAGAAAAAACCCACAAAAAAACCCCACAACGGCCTCTCCACTCCCTTTTTATTGATTCTGCACTATAAAAAAAGCAAGTCTCAATAGGTGTGGTGTCGATGCTGAGATAAATCATACATTTGTACTTAGATTTACTCTTTCAATCTCTTTCATAGCATCCTGCAAATTTAAAGCTTCCCCAGTTTTGTTTTCTTTCTATCAAACCCAACAGGCCACAAACAGGTCAGAAGACTTTGCTTTCTACAGTAAAGGCCTCTTTTTTCTTCCTCTCACCACAAAATAAATGGTCACATGCCCCATAGCTCTCATTTTATATTTCTACCTGATGGAAGTTTGGAGGTAGACACTTTACATGAGTTATACTGCATTGCTGATGTGCCTTTCAATCTATCAAGTTTTTTCATGAGCAAAGTATCACTTAATTTGTCTCTTATGAGACAGCACTTAAATCACTGACAATGTAAAAGTGTTTCCAATAACTCAAGCGAGTATTCAACTTGAAATACTTGAAATTTGGTGCTATTGAGCAATCACTCACTTTACAAGCTAATGTTATTGTTGATATTTTTGAATAGAGTGCAAAAGTATAAAGACAAGACAAAAATCTGGTTCTATATCTTTTATCTACATGAAAAATAAACATATTCTTACATCTGTCTTTCTGTCTTTTTTTCCAAGCTTCAATTGGATCATAAAATAACAACAACATAATTAGAGAAAACATTGCTGCAAACAAAATGTTCTGTTTGCACTGACAACCAGGACATGAACTTGACAAAGATGCCTTTTTTTGAACCTCTGACCTAAAAAATGTATGGAAAAGAGAATGGCTGACATACTGCATAATGTCATTTCCACATTTATGACACATTCACACTTTCTCCTTTGAATGAACACATTGACTATTCATACATTGAAAGTAGCACATAACCTTGAAACAATGACTGCTTTAGTGATTGGAATCTATTCCTCCTTCACCGATCACACTGATAGCTCACATAAAAACGGGGTACGTGCATATAATATAATGTATATCAAAGCCAATACATACATTTTTGCATTTTTTGCAAGTCCAGTTATATATATTAATAAAATTACCCATATCGCCCCTGCAGTCAATCTAGCCTTCAAGCTCGGGTCCTCTACCAGAGGCCTGGGAGCTTGATTCTGCTCTATAAAATCAAAATTAATCCTGGGAGTTTGATTCTCCCAAACTAGGCGAATGGCTCCAGCAGATCCCAGGAACAAAATCCGAGATCATTGTCCAGAGGAGCGCAGTCCTAGGAACAGCTAAGATACTGCGCAGGACCCTCAAGCTCCCAGGCCTCTGGTAGAGGACCCGAGTTGGAAAGACAGACTGCCCACAGTGGTGAGAGGGGAATTTTTATATATATTTATCTTGCAATACTAATACTAGTACCTCACACACAAAATGAAATAAATAAAGGATGAATAATTAAAACAAACTTCATTCTGTATTTCAACACACAAAAGTATGCTTTTCACCAGAAGAATGAAACATGGAGCCAGTCATGATTCTTTTTGTTACTGAAGCACAATTTACATGATGTGGATCAATTTTGGATCAAAACTTTGACATTTCAATCGGCAAATGTTCTGCAAAGCACCCAAGCATACATACCTGCTGCCCTTGTGTGATTAATCAAAAGTATTTGACACATCCAGGTTATTCTGACAAGAAAAACAGCGATGACCCCTTGAACAGGGAAGTTCCTTTGTCAGGGAAGTACCCAGAATTGCTGTTAAATAGGGCAGCAGAATTGTTGGCTTTTCTCAGTAGAGATTTGAATGAATATTTGATGACGGTATAGTATCTGGAGTAACACACACACACATTTGGCAGTATTGCACGGTTTTCCCATCACAATAGCTATTGTGTAGAGCAAACAAAGATGCATACACATTAGCACATATCTTGGTAGTGCTGGTGTGGTTTGTTAAAGCCTTTGAATGGGCTGCAAGAAGTCTTCTGCTGAACCATGCGCCAGTGCATCTGGGCTCTAACACCTGGATATGACTCTGCAGAATTTAGGCACTGAACATTAAATGTTTCCGCCTGAATTAACATAAAGCGATTCATTTAGTGGTAGGAAAAACATAAGCGGTCAACTCAGCTCTGCATGTTGACTGTAAAATAGCTGCAGAAAATAGCAGTGCAAAACAAAAGCAAAAAAGTAGCATATGGTGATTGATGGATGCTGCTGTTTAATGTACCTTACAGTCCGACTGGGACACTTATTTGTCATGATACTGACCTCTGCAATTATTTGACATGCATTTTTACCCAAGTTTCTTACATCAGTAAGTTAACAACCTCTTCACTTCCATCACATATATTTTCATAAAGCTTTCTGATAATACTTTTTTACCTAATACTGTTATAATTTCCTGTGCATTACTATTATATGGAAAACTGAAAATGCTTTTGGTTTT
>NW_005187421.1:976002-977065 GCF_000239375.1 Pundamilia nyererei
AAAATTTTTAACTAAATCATTTGTTAAACAAGTTTACTTAGTAGATCATGTTAATGCAAGCAAATTGAGCACATTCACTCATGCCCAACAACAATGATTCCGTGTTTCTGCTAGAATATTGTTTAACATGTCTGAGTGGAAAATAACTTGGTTGTATAAATGATGTCAAATCCTATCATTATATTCAATTCAATTTATTTAGCGCCAAAACAATAGAATAGTTGCCTCAAGGTGTTTTATATTGCAGGATTCAGGGTCACCTGATCCACCTCTTGGTACTGTATACGCTTTATCATAAAGGAATGTTTTAAGCCCAATCTTAAAAGTAGAGACGGTGTCTGGAAGCTGGTTCCAAAGACGAGGGCCCTGAAAGCTGAAGGCTCTGTCTCCCATTCTACTTTCAAATACTATAGAAACCACAAGTAAGACATTAGTCTGTGGCTCTATTGGAAGGAAACAGTACTATGAGGGTTTTTTTAATGAGGTCTGAATATTCAAGACTGTAGCTGCAGCATTTTGAATCAACTGAAGGCTTTTCAGGGAGTTTTTAGGACAATCTGATAATAATGAATTACAATAGTCTAGCCTAGAAGTAATAAATGCATAAACTAGTTTTTCAGCATCACTCTGAGACAGGATGTTTCTAATTCTAGAGATATTGTGCAAATATAGAAAACAGTCCTTTAAATTTGTATAATATGGTAAACGGACCGGTTCTTATATCTCACTCAAAGCGCTTTGTACAACATCCCTCATTCATGCAATCCACTTGTTTTACCTAAGTGCTTGCTGTCTAGCGTTCATACTCTGATGAATGCATCACAAAGCGCTTTGTGGTCCTTAGGGATATATATATATATATATAGAGAGATAGAGATAGATGTATATAGAGATAGAGATAGATATATATATATATAGAGAGAGAAAGAGATAGATATATATATAGAGAGAGATAGAGATAGATAGATATATATAGAGAGATATCTCTCTCTCTCTCTCTCTCTCTCTCTATATATATATATATATATATATATATAGAGATAGAGATATAGATATAGAGATA
>NW_005187421.1:984929-1025671 GCF_000239375.1 Pundamilia nyererei
TTCCCTTGTTGTTTCTTCCTGATGTTGCTGTCTTATAAATTTGGGCTTGAAGAATTCTTACATTAAATTTTTATATTCAAAGGGCTTTGCCTAAAATACCTACATATATATGTATTGATGTCGTGCATGTACAGAACACAGAGAACTGTGAGAGCAGTGTGAAAAGCCACAGCTAAGGTGTTAAGACACTTAAATTTTTTAACATGATACATCTTTAAAAACAAATTTCATTATTTAAATACACCAAAATAAAACAAAGGACTTTATGGAAATACAGATATAAAAAAATAAATAAACCTCTTGAGCCACTGAAAAGAAAAGAAAAGTAACTAAGGAAAAACGACAAAGAAGGAAAAATTCTCTCTGAACTGACCCATATGTGTATGTGTGTGTGTGTGTGTGTGTTTGCCTGTCTGTCTGCACCTGCTATAAGCTGAAAAAGAAGTATTTTTATTTAAGAGCCTTTCAGTCCCTATATTTGCATAGGCCCGATAAAGACATCACAAACAGGCTCAGCCTGCACACAGATCTCTCCCACTCCTTGCAATACATTTCCCCACACCTGCATTGACTCCGCTTGGCAGCAGTGATCAAATCCTTTTTCAGTGTAGAGGGGAATGTGTGGGTGATCCCACTTAGGAAGGGATGCCCAGATGAAAATGCACAAACATGCTTTTGTGGCTAGAAGCAGTCAGTCGGAAGGAGAAAAACACAACTAATGTTGTGGGTGAATCGCTGCAATCACAAATCATTGTGGTGGTGTTCTTCATGGGAAAATAGTCTACAGACTTCAGCTTCAGCATAATGGACAGTAACCTGAGTATATTCTAAATATTATATGAGTATAGGCCTAAACTACTTTGAAATATCTTCACAGATTAAAAATGTGATTAGTCAGTTTTAATAGTATTTGTAGTCTTAAAACTAAATGTCTGACACTAACAATAACAATGGTTATGGAGATTACAAACAGTGGGCTTGACTTTGCTAAGAAAAGTAACTTTAGAAAGCTCTCACAGTACAATCTCTACACAATTAGAATAAGACTGGAGAAACAAAAAAACGAAAGAAAAATGCATTTATATGCACAACAGTTATGCAAGCTATTGCATAACTATTTATCATATAATTGTTTTCTTGATAATGGTGCAAGACATTAATTAATTAATCAATTGATCCATAAATATTTAAAATAAAAACTAATAATAACATTAAAAAAGTAAAGGAATCAAGATTCCTTTACTTTTAATGCAGTTAAACGCAAATTTAACTGCATTAAATTTAAATTTGTGTTATGTGCTGTACATGTTTTGTAAACAGAAATTACAGTGAGAGATTTAGGACATGTTCAAACAAAGTATGAAATTTGGCTTTAACGAACACAAATTTAAACCTCATCATTGAAGTTATACTCAGCAGCTAAATGTATTTGAAATGAGCATATTGCCCAGGAACTCATTTCACAAGCCACTCATACAGTAATTAACAGATGGAAGAACAGCCTGTGGTGTATTTTCAACAAGAAGTTCTGATGTACATTTTAATTACTGACAATTTTCCTCCTATTAGTTGTGTTTCAGTTTGAACAGATTTTGATTGGAATATGTAGGTCTGCTGTGTCCTCGAGAGAAAACTACAATGCTGGCTCAATTCACAAAGCCTTGTTCGCAGTCATGTTACTGCACAATGACTATGTGATCTGCGGCTTGAGGGTTTTTCACAATGTCATATTTCAGCCCAAATGTTGGTCTTGTTGGTTTTGTTTTTCGTGGGCTTATGTTCTGTCAGTCGGTGTGATCTTTATGAAAGGTCGAAATAACATTTCAGCAAAATTTGGTGACTTCAAATCAACAACCATTTTAAAAAAAAATCAATTTTACTTTAATACCTACGAAATAGATCCCATAGTTTGTTGGCTAATCCCAGTCTCTACATAGACTCTACATGTATTTATTTATTTAGAATATTTTGATCTGAATATTAAAATTTTTCATCTACCAAAGCTTGAAAAGAGTCTAATTTGGTTGCGTTCCTTTTCTTATTTATTTAAGATTTGCTGGTGGTGTATCATTTAAACTGTCTCTTTGCCAAAAAGCTCCACTATGGGTGCATTGTATTCATGTACATGCTGACTAGAGCTAAGCCAGTACAGTGACAACTGAGCTAACTCCAATCACCAACGATGACCCCAAGATAAGTTTAAAATGTGAGTCACTGGTAACACAATATATATCCTGCTGATTCACTTCAGTAAATCTCAAATGTTTCTCTAGGCAAAAGCATTGCTGAGCAATGCAACCCCCCCCACCCCCCTCCCACCTCAGCATATTCTCTTTTCTGCCATACTGTTTTATGATTAAAAGCCAATGTGACATTTAATTACAACAAAACATTTGGTCAGCATGCCTGCTCTTTTCCAGTATAGCCTTGTTTTAAAGTCATATGTTTAAACACATTCACATATGACAGCAGCCACCATCTTTTACAGCTCACTGCTGAGCAGCTTCAACAGAGCATCTGGGAGTTGAGTGCTTTGCCCAAATGCTGTATAGTGGTTTATACTTCATCATGTCATGGGCTAATTTTCCTGTACAATATAAGAGCCAGAAACTGTCGACTCCAAAGATTGGCTCTGTTAGCATACTGCTTCTCAGGTGGGTTTTCCTTAAATATGTGTGTACTTGGCCTGTTACCTTCCATCCACTTCTCTCCTTAACTGACCAGAGGGAGTTGAGAGGCAATGGCAGGGATCATTACATCACAAAACACCCAGTGGCCATTGTCCTCAGCAACTGCCACACAACATTACTACAACACTCTCCACAAACAAGTGGACATGTCGTGCGTGCCATAGCACAGACACAGGAAGGGAAAGACAACAGAGAGCGTAAGAAAGCGGGAAACAATGAAATAATGAGAAAGACAGAGGAATGAGGGAAAAAAGGGGGACTGGGAGAAAGCTTAGAGAAAGGGTAAAAGAGGTGGGGTTGTTTGTCCCCATTGCCCAAACCACAACTATTCTCATGCGGTAACACTTGACATTTGTATTTCCATGACCCAGATAATGTTTGGTTGTACATAGAAAGATTGCATAAAGTCGAAGGTTGGGGAAGTGCACTAGCCTGGTCATTGCCACATAACAGCTTTCTTGCATTACCAGAGAGGCCTGGCATTTCTGCCTTGGTGTGATGGTGATGCCATCCTCTCAACCATGAAGGGATTTATACAAACATGACCTCTTTATTAGTTCATAGAAGGATAAACCCTCTCTGCTTTTATTGCTTGAGGACCAGTGTTTTACTTCGCATGTTTTCAACCTGTGTGACTCTTCAGTTATTCTTTCAGGTAGTTCAAGATTTATTAACATCTATTCTTGGGGAGTATTCAAGCTGAAAGTATAAACAGATATTTTTTCTCTTCTGCACATGTATTGTTTTATTGTTATACCTGAATCTTAAACAAGTTATCCTAGTTACAAGCACGCTTCCAGGCTTATTTAGTGATCTCTGATTATATTATAGCTTTGGTTTGGTGAGTGAATAGATTCCACTCTGTTCGCATATTCAACATTTCACGTAGAATGACCACACTGCTTTTCAGAGCATGTAGATACTTTAGCTTGCCTAGTTATACCCCGTGGGTTAACTGTATGTATATAGTGCTTTTCTACTCTGCTTGAGCCATCACAGCACTTCATACAACATACCCCATTCACCCTTTTACAAAAACACTTTATTCTACACTCATCAAACTAGATCTATGTTGCCCATACTTTGGCACCAAAACTGGACCAGCCAGGGATTGCACCACCAAACATTATCTAGCTAAAGCTACCCCATAGATGTACTAAATTACATATAGTATCATATAGCTTAACTGAATCCTGTCAGAGTGGCCAAAAAGCAGGAAAGTTAGACTCTTTCAAACATAGAACCAAGGTTACAGTGTAGTCATAGCTTGTCTAGAAGACACCCCAGGAGATGCTGCAGCCTAATACCCTGATAAGTGACTGTAAAAACAAACAGACTACTCCGCCTATTTAAATGGCAACCAAGTCAAGGCCTACATGCTATAAACGCTAAGCCAAAGACGGTCTTGTTTCTAAACCTGGAACAGGAGCAAATACCAGCAATAAGCATTTATCCTCTGAACCCACATACCTCCTCAATACAGGTTCTGGCAATGCCCAAAGTCTGTCCCTTGCTGAGCCAACAGTGCAAGTACCACAAGTGAAGAGTTCTCCTGAACTAGAACGGTGATTCGTCTTTCTTTTTTTTTTGGCAACAAGGCAGCTTTTCTAAAGAGATGACAAATATGGTCTAATCTCCTGGATTTTGGCCCCTTTTCAGTATTATGTCTGCCTTGACGCTGAATGATCATGGCACAGGTCCTGCTCTGAGTGCAAAACAGGGGGTCAGTCCACTGCCACAATTTAGCTGACATCTTGCAGAGATGGGGGTAGCCTAGACCTTGCTGCCTGTTGATGTAGGCTGTTGTCCTTGTGCTGTCTGTCCTGATGTTGGTATGATGACCTCTCATCCCTGGTTGGATCTATTTGACAGTGAGGAGGACAGTTCAGCTCCAAGATATTTATGTAGTTAGTTTTGCAGTTCAACTGCTCTTCCCTGCTCCAAGTTGTTTAACCCTTTAAAGCCGGTCGGAGCGGGCACGCTCTGTTTTGCGTAACTACTTTTAAATCCTGGTAGCACTGCAACCACATAAGCTAGCACAATAATCTTTTTTGCATATGAAACCGGAGGAGTTGTACTTACAGCTTATGCCTTCAGCTTGTCCTAGGTCACGGTTTCCTTCCACATATAGCTTTGCAAAAACTGCATAAAAAGCACTTGCAGCAACAAAAACATAATATTCCAGAAACACGCTTTGCTGATCCGATCAGCTGTTCGTAACACTTCCTACGTCCATCAGGGCAAACTATCGCATGTCCGCCATGTCCTGCCCGAAACCGGAAGTGATGTCATTTTGCGGAAATGAAGTTTTTTACCATCAGGGCCTCATGAGCCTATATGGTGTTTTTAAAAGTTATGTTTGACTTTATGACTTTCTGTGTCATTTCTCGGATGCTTAGGACTCATATTGCACTGCTGGAAATAGTTTATTTTGATGCATATGCTGTCTTTTTGCCAATTTGCAGTATAATATTTATTTTTGTTTTTCTTGCAGTATATAAAAATTGGTGTATTTCAAAAATAAAACTATGAAGACACTCAAACTAAATTTCCTGTTGTTGGAAACTATTTTGTGCAACTTTTTTTGTATTTACAGTTTTGAGGGATAAGCCTCTTAAATTTCTCTAACTAGAAATATATGTTAAAAAAACAAAAACGATTTTCAATTTTTTTGTAGTTTATTGCAGTTTTTTGCAATTTATGTAATTATTATATACTTAATGCATACATATTATTAAAATTTGGGCTATAATGGTTGTATTGATGTATATCAACTTGAAATGCTCTAAAAAATGGCACTACAGCATGTAAAACTATGATATAAGCCCTGGCGGACTTGGTTCTATGGTAGGTCTTAAAGGGTTAAGTCTCTCCACTAGTGGGGAGCTCTGGAGACAAAAAATAATAATACCTGGCCTCAACAAACTTCTGCCTAAACTGGGAGGGAAAGGGGGGCTACTTTACAACCCAGATTAGGCTTAACAATAACAATAATGAGTGGGTTAGCTAGCGGCTTTAGGCAGAACCAGTTCTATTCTTATGACTTGGGGATGGTTAGGTATCAGTTCAACTGCCTCTTTGTCATCAGATCATATAAGCAATGATTCCATTATAGGACAAGAACAGGGTGCAACCAATCAAGCTGGCATGCTTTGAAGATGCAGTCATGCACTCTGTCAAATATTCTCCATACATACACAGGCAGAGTTATGACCAAAACTGTGTTTTCACAAACTTCAATTTTTCTGCTGCTTCAATATTTTTAAATTACTGTGCAGAACAAGCTGAAGCATATTCATGAATTCCAAAGAGCTCCATCCATTTAAAAGTTAATATTGTGTCTTTGTGATAAAGTTAACTGCATTTTGGCCCTGATGTTAAATGATCAGCTAATAGAATTTCTGTATCACTTCATTAGCACAGCGGAAAGTGTGAGTGAATACAAAACAGCTCAAGTCACACCACCGTTTGCAATGAATTTTAAGAGCAGACTTATTAGTATAAAAATCATTGTCTTCCTGGGCTAACAATGGTTACCTTGGAGGACACTCGTGCAGCCATCGTTGATTCTTTTTTGCCAGTAAAGTCTTTGAAACAGTTGTAGTTGTTCTTTACTATATTATAAACAAACACCATTTCTGTAAATGCCAAAACCTTTGGTCATGACTGTAGCATGCAACAAAGTGGAGACTCTCACAGAATCAACCTGGGACCTATTTAAACATGTTAAGTGACTGAAGTATTTGGGTGGTATTCATATGCTGCCATGGATTTGTAACATTTCACTTCTAAAGCAATGAGAAAATAATCAAAACTGTTAAATGTCCAACAATTAAAGATTTTAAAGTATTTCTGTGGTGGGTGGAACTACATAACAGCAGCAATTGCCTTGTATTAAGTATCATGTTCACGAAGAACTGCTAAAGTGTAACATATTGGTATTGTAGCATATTCTAGTGATTTAATATCACACTGCAGTCTACTGACAAATTTCCTCAAAATAGACTTTATTATTCCCTTTACTTTTAACACTATGAAGTACATAAAACAACACTAGTATTTAATACAGAACTGTTGTATTGGGTTATATTAGACTGCATGTATTTTGCTATTTCTCTGAATACCTTCTCTAGATGAGCACATATATTTATTCAGAAACACTTTCCTCTCAGTGGAATTCCATGTATAACAGGAGATGGGAACATTTTGAGAAAGACACAGCTCCTCTCTCTGGTTTGGTCTCTACAAGTGCAGCAGCAAACCTCCTCACTAAACAGTAAAAGCAAACACAAGAGAACAAATACATCTTCTCTCTCTGTAAACATGAAGACAAATACAAAGGCAGACAAACACAAAGTCGAACAAACTGGGTATGACAACAAACAAGTTGGCCAAATAATGTCAAAATAGGAAACAAAAGAAATAAAGGGCAGGGAACAAACAAGGGTGAGGCAGACCAGCCAGAAAATAGGATTCATTTTTTATTCTGCACAGCCACTAATGCAAATAATGTGTCTCATACAAATTCCAGACATATAAGTACGGAGAAATTGAGGAAAATAAATAAAGAAATGGCAGAATAAATTGAGAACAGGGTGAGGCACAGAAAAACTTCAAATGAAGGAAGAAGTGAGAAAAATTGGTGCAAACATATCTCGTGTCAGAATGTATTAGTATAAACATGTCCCTTTGCACCCCAAGAGCACATAATCACACTCTTGTGTCCCGTCACCAAAGTGGCGCTTTGTTTTCTCATGAGAGAAGTAATCATGGGACCTGAAATGTCTGTTTTTGAGACAATGAAAAGTATGATGAAAAATCTAGTATCCTTTCTATTCCGTTCCACAAAGTCAAATCTGGAAAGTAACAGGTCAACTGCAGTGGTCACTAACACAGAAGATGTGATGATCTAATCACAAGACAAAAAAAGAGGTAACGCCACGATAAAATCAACAAAGTGTCACACAGCTCAAAATCAGATCAACAATCGACAGCAGTGCGGGAAAGCATTCAACTAGATTGTGGAATCTACTGCATCATGGGTTTATTTAAGGAACTGACTGAAGCCTACTTTAAAGATGCCTTTAAATATAGCATGAAGTAACACCTATAACACCTTACAGACACCTTTCCTGCACCCCTTACCAATAGTTGATGCAGAATCATTTCCATTAGAAGCACACAAATATTGTCAGATCTTGCTACAATCGTACCTTTCCCTTTGGCCAGCACTGGACACAATATTGGAAAACAATAATTTCCATCAGTACTTACTGAAATAGTCTCTCTCCTATGGGAATTTTATATCAGAAATAGTATATGATCCTGTATTCTTTTTTATTTCAGTGATTGCCTAAACCAGACATTTATAGTAAAAATATGAAGAAAATCAATATTCCAAATAGACCCATCTCTTCCATTTAGATGCTCTCCATGCAGTCCTATTTGTAAAACAACTGCTCACCACCATGTTGTTTTCAAAATGCCTCTCTAGCATCCATCAATAAACCATCCGTTGTGACATGCTGTGCAATGTTATTAACTATCTTCATGGTAATCTTTCAAAGACATCATTGATGGGCTCCTCTGTATTTCTTTACAGACTGGGCTGTGAGATACATCCTACAGCATCTAAGAGAATGGTCTCCCACCTCACACTAAATCCCTTCCTTGTGGCTGAGATAAGAGTGGAACTGAGTTATTGAGCAGACAGTTAAAGATATAAGCTCTCGCTAAAGGGGAGCTCAAAGAGTCACAATGAGAACTGAGTGAGTATTTATTTATTTCTTATCATGGTTTTAAAAAAATAATTATTAAATTAATAATTAATTAATTTTAAAAACATGATACTCATTTGTCCACTGGCCTGAGCAACCATCTTGAATAGGCGCCATATTTGTGTGGGTTATGTCCAGGTACTCCAGCTTCGTCACATAGTGCAAACACATGCAATTAATAGGGTTAGGTTAAATTGTGATTCTAAATTGCACATACGTTTGAATGTGAGTGTGAATGGTTGTCTGTCTTTCTGTGTTACCCTGTGTCAAACTGGCAACCTATCCAGGGTGTAAGCCCAACTCTCGCCCTATGGTAGCTGGGATAGGTTCCAGCCCCCATCCCCGTAACTCTAATAAGGATAAGTGGAAGCGAATCAACGGATGACATAGTAGGAGATACAAGCACTCTTTGCACCACAGCTAAGTGAGAGATTAAATTGCAGTTATTGTGAAGATTATGTTAAATAGTGAATCACAGCATAAGCATCAATTTATTTACTTGGAAAAGGAGAAACCTAATCACAATTTCATGCTCAAATATTAGAGGCACACAAAGAGTTCATATTATGTGGTCTTCCAGCACAGGTGCCTTGGCTGAATACACTGTTAGGATGGGACCAGCCTGAAAAATCATAACAACATTTGGCAAATGAAATGCATTTGCAGTTTAAAGCCACAAAAAAAATTCACTGATGTTCTTTCTGAACATTGTGATACTGAGGAAGATAGTTAAATGGCCTGTAACATGCAAAAAGCAGCTGAAACATTTTTCCTACCTCAGATCCAAAGTCTGAAGTGAGTGGTAAAACCTAGGTTGATGACCTAATATATGTGATGAAATACTGTCTAAAACTACATTTACTGTAATGTACTTTTGATCTTGAACAATCTGAATGAACAGTGATACTTGTGTCAGTGCCACTCTCAACAAAACTGACAATGGCATAAAAAAAAACATTTTCTTAGTCAGTTGTTCTGGAATCTAATACAACACAGCCAAAGTTTCCAATATAAATTTTATAAATAATAATGTGCCAAGCTACTGCTGTAATTACTTTTAATCTCCAGCTGCAATGCCAAACCTATTGGCACCTATTGCATAGAATGCCAATAGTGGAGAATAATTAATCATTTAGAAGCATGAATGAAAAAAGAAACAAGGTAACAGGAGCCTAAATTTGTGGACCATCTGGTATTCGGAAATTCATGAAAACGACCCCAGCAAAACACAGATTTAGAAAAACCACATATGAATCACACATTACGCACAAAAAAAGCCATGACAGATGTGAAAATGAACAGGACAGAAGAGGGTGATGCTGGAACTGGTAGTAAGGGTTTGCCTTGCATTATTATAGTCAAATCAATATGGGAACTCAATTCCATCATCTTCTGGATCTATGAACATGTGTAAAGAGGAAATTTCTACACACAAAATCTCTTTATAACAAGTCTCGGAGAATGACAAAGGTTATCCACTCAAATTCTAATGTTACAAGGAAGAAACTAAATATTGCAACATTTCTACAACCACTGATCCTGATATTTATGGACAAGTTAAACTCAGGACTACATGCAACAAATATTAACTTTTAAAACTGACAAATTAAAATTTGAAAGGGTCTCTTTTTTTCAAAAATCAATTCAAATACATATACTTGCTTGACTAAAATTAATAGATAATTTTGTGCATGGATGTAATGATAATGCTGCAATTAACACAACAATAACAAAGCACTTATGTTCTTTAGAACTCCTTTCTTCACACATACAAAAACAAAAAGAGCAAGTTTGCACAAAATTAGCTGATGATTAAGACATCTAATTTTTGACATCTAAATAGTGTTTACTGTCAGTGTGATTTATTTTTTTTTACATGACAGAAAGGGCTTATGACATCTATAAACTTTCCACAGAAAATAATAAAAAGTGAAAATGAGGTAAATTACCCAGGTGTTTTCTTGTAGAAATCCTGGAAAAGAAAAGTGTTCATGCATTTTCAGTAATCCACATCACAGAGTGAATTGTATTTACTCACAAGAACAAGCCATAACAGAATAGCAGAACAAGGTGTTCTCTCAAATTTATTCCTGAGTGTTGGAGAAAATGTGAAATGTATTTATGTTTGAAACTTCATACTTTTCCCCCCATAGGACATGTATTGTCAGGGTTTGAAAAACCTCAAAATTTGTCTCTTGAACTTTTCTCCCAGAGAAATTTTTCATGTAATGCATGCAGTCCCCAGTCTTTCACAGTGTACACAGCATGATTCAGCAGACTCAAGGTAAGGCTCTGACTGTGAGAAAAATGATAATGGTGTTGATTTACAGACAAGGGAAGGAAAAACATGCAGCGCTGTAGTGAAAGAAAAATTACTTTGACATGAAGACCTTGTGCTGTCATTCAAACTCTGCTATTGGACCGTTTGTATAACCAGGGGTTAAAGCGGGATTTGGAAGATAGTGGGGAAATCTTAAGATCGGGTGTAGATGTGCAATGTAGGGAAAAGAATGAATTAGAGGAAAGTCACATGGTAACTTGTTTTGTGAGCTCCAGTAGATTTTTCTACAGGTCAGATTATCACAAGCTGTGATGAGCTGACCTGTGCTGCTGCTCTTTGAAGATTTAGCCAACTGAATCCAACAAGATGTAAGTAGATCTTTAATGAACTATCATGACTGATCCCCCCCCAGACACTATAAAAGTTAGACTTGATGAGTGAATCTAATCACCAGCCGGGCCTAAAATATAAATTTATGTCTACTGTCCTTGATAACTCAAGATGTCTCACAAAAACATAATTCAGCAAAACATCATATATTGGTCCAATATATGAGCTAAAAACTTTCATAGGACATTTCCAATTTATAGAACTTCACTTGCTGAACAGCCCTTACATTTGAAATAATCTCTCATCCTCTGCTCCTGCCCTGCCTTCATTATATCTTACAGTATTGATCAGTGTTCCTCGACGGTTTTGTCTCTTCCTGGGAACTGTGCTACCTAGCTGACACATTCTGTATGTCTGGTCATATCTGGAGACTTTTTACCACCTAAAAAAAGTGTTACTCCATTTACACGTGTTCCTTTTCCATAGCACTACCTAGATGCTGACTGCAATGTTATTTACATCAGTAGTGATGCTAAAAAGAAAAAAAAAGGAATGTGTTGAAGGTGTAAGCAGGCAATGGGATGGCATTATTTTCTTATTACTAAGCAAGTATCTCTGTGCCATCTCTGGAAGGAATGTCAGGCTGCAGTACATGAAAAATTCACTTATTTAATGGTAGTCTGCCTATCAGCTTTAGCTGTTCATAAATACACTGTTTGAAAGTAATGTTTTATATACTTATCATTTTAAGTGTATAAATACTGATATTTCACATACATACAAAAACTCAAAACCCTTAAACCACACAATACTGGAACACAAACATAGGTTCATTAAGTATTCGGTTTAACTGCTTGTTGTGTGTTCTTTCACTGAATTGTCCAATCAAGGAACTGTAGAGGTATAATTTGTAACAAAAAAGCAGTCACATGTACACAGATAGTTCCAGATGTGCTGTCACACTGAGGCTATAAAAAGATTTTTGATTCATGATGTCAACCCAATGGTAGTCGGAGTTGCACTAATGAAATATGAAAGCAGTGGTTTATGCTGAATCTGCCACTGTTGGGATGCTTCTTCTTTTCCATCTTTACCCTTTTTGTTTGCGTGTTTGCTTATTTATTTTTGTGATCATTTATTTGTATGGTTCACAATAAATGCTCCTTCTGTACGAACTGAGTGTACTTATGCAAAATATTAAACATCCTCTCAAAAGACAATGCTTTTCATTCTAGTATGTTTTTTTTAATTATAGCCTAAAGACATCCAATTGAAATGTAAGCTAGACTCAAAAACAGGTTTTAATAAGATACCTTGCAGACAGAGCTCCTAATAATTAACGAAATCTACAGATCATTAAAGTACTGATCAGTTTTATTTAAATGGAACACTTCTGCTACTACTGAAATATATCTCGAGGCAACTGGTTGGCCGCCAACCAGGAATTTATAGGCTCTGGAACAGCTTACTTTAGGTGATTATCACACAGTTAAACAAAAAGTTTGCTCATTGACTCTATGATCACTGGGTAATAGGGATTAATGGGTAACTGAGAAGCCTCAGATTAGTTCATTTGCTACTTTTTGAATGAAAAGAAAGTACAAAGGTCTCTGTCCAGCAGATAGACTGTGAATGAACTCTCTCTGTGACTGTGTTTAGATCTCAGGGGAACCGTCCAAGGTCCTGAACAGAAAACAATACAGAGCAGAGCTGTCCACAGTGCTGACTGTGTTTCACTGCTTTTGCTTTGTAACATTAGTCAGAACAGACAACTCCACTGACACATCACCGTTTGAGATAGTCCTCACCCTCCTTTGTTTGTCTGCCACATCCCACTCACCATACCAGTCAAACTGTGTTTTGACAAGGGTGTATAGAGAATGTTTTGCAAAATCCATCACTCTAGCACCCCCCCCCCCCCCTCCCTCCATCCCCATTCCCAGCAGACTGTGCTGTACTCTCTGCTTAGAATGTTTTCCACTACCATAAAACATTACATTTACCCCCCCCCCCCCCCCTTAATCAAACCAATTCATGAAATTCTATTAAATGTCAGAGAAAATCTGTACCATTACAATGGCATTCTGATAATGTGTCATTATGATGTCATGTCATGTACTAAGGTAGCAGTGACTGCAGAAGCTGTACAGCGTTATCCTGTTAACCGAAGCAGTTCCTTGTCCAGATGTATAGCCCTATAAACATGAACAAAACATTCATCCAATTTCCACAACTAAAAATAAAACTGTAAATATGTTCCAGGTTCTTTACAAATTCATATTTCTAAAGCTACGGCACCTTCTATGGACATGCTCACTGACTGTAAACTTAGCATGAGGTTAAAGAGTTACAGTGGAATGTCTCCACAATGTTGTGATTTGAAAACTCCTCTGTTACACATTTACACTACAGTATATGTGTTTAAGAGTGGCTCCGCATACATGGACACATCGTCTTTTGAACAGTTTTACCACAGACACAAGATGCTGAAGAGATAGAAATTATTAATATATTATCAACACTCATGGAAATGTCAAGAAGTGTCTGTTAAAGACTAATATACAGTCATTGCTCATATATAAATATATATATTACTGCTACTACAGTGATGTAGTAGTAGTTACAGCAGTGATAGCTGTACATGGTATAACAGTAACTGAATGATAAACATATCTGTATTTACAAATGACATACTAACAATTAGTAATGATATATAAATGATGAATTAAGCACTTGCTAACACCTTACTAGTGCCTAATAATGTGACATTATTATAAAGTGCTACCATGTATGTCTACTATGTTTAAAACCATACCCTATGGAATCTACATGTCCTTAGTGTTTATGTAAAATTAAACAGGCTGATTTTCCTCGTATTCTTTTGTTGGGAAATCATGTTGGGTTACAAATGTTAGATTGATCCTAGATGACTTCATTCTTCATTAGTTATGGTTTGCTCATGCAATAAATAAATTATTACTCATGCAAAGCAAAGAAAAAAAAGATTCACATCCACGCATTCATAAACACAGATAATATAGAAACTATTACGATGTGTTTAAGTCTTTTAAGTTGGCATTTTGTGTGTCAAATTAAGTGTTCTTGTTTATTCTAAAGGCAGTACTAAAAAGGCAAAAAGAAAGTTTTGAAATATATTGAAATGTATTCTAATGCCAATGTATTGCACTGATGTATAAGCTCAGCTATCTAGCACATGTAGTACACACTATAGAGTAATACTGCTTTATGGAGAAAAAAAAACCCTGATGCATTTCATTTTACACCACCTTCCTTTTCTATTCCTGTGATGATAATTTTCCGGGTGCTCTAGTTTGTCAAAGGTAGACTGAATGGCAACTAGTCTCTACAATGATGAGAGCAGTAGCTCTCTGCAACCTCACGGTAATAATTTTTACAGCCTTTGCTTAATTAAAATGTCACATCCACTGTAGCAATATACAACAGAGTTCTGTGCAAATTAAAAAAAAATAGGCTGGCAGATGTGGCCTTAATGGCTTAATCATGCCTTTAAGTTCATTCTAGTAAAGTGTAGCCACAGATGAAAATTGTTTTATCTCTCATATCCATGAGTAATGCCTAAAAACTATTTCATGTGTAAATTTAGAGACAGCTGCACTAGGAATGTTAAAACATCAAAATCTGACAAGTCAGAGAATCGAGCATTTCTGTGTGGTAGCCAGTGGGTAAACATACTCATTAATCCCAGGAAAAATTACAAGCCAATCCGTTGAACTCACTTCACAGCTGCAACCACACAGTATGACAATTTCACTTAAATACTTAACTGAAATTGGATGCAACATTTAGTGTTACATTTAAACCTCTGGTAAATTTATATGATCTATATTATTCTATATTACTGTCTGAGTGTCTATATTACGTTTAAATCTCTACCCTACATAATTTTAGCAGGATTACCAAGATTGACAAACACATTATTTTCTTAAGATGTATACAAATGTATATGTGGATGTTTCCTGCGCTTTGTCCTACTAGAATTTACTGAGGATATTGTACTAGAAGGAATTGCAAAGAAAGGATTCTAAATATGTTATGCTCAAGTTTAATACTAAATCCAATGTGGACTCTTAACTGGTGTATAGATTTATATTGTATATATTTGGAGAGGCACATGAACACTTGTACAATTGTAATATTGTAAACCAAATATATATTTACATATGCATGTAATAAATGAAAAATATCCAAAAAAGAAAAAAAGGGCTAATAACCAGTTTATTTTTTTTTACACTAATATGTAAGTAGCAGATATTGTAGGAAGAAAATACAGCACTTTAATCTCTTACCTGATGTAAGCCTTTCCCTTGACTTATCTCTCAAACATATAGATCTGAATAGGTGATCTCAACAATTGTTTCCAAAAGCAAACAGCTTATTCAGTGTTCAGAACTGTAAACACACCGTTCTTTATTGCCTTAGTTCCCGAACTCTGCATGACATTTTCATGTAGTATTCTAGATTGTTCTGCCTAAAGTATGTTTATCTTACCTCTTTGCCACTACCATCTTTTTTCTGCCTGAAAGTCTAATACTGAGAATGAATGCAGAAAGACTAAATTAAGGGACCCAATTTGAAGCAGAACCACTTCACTGATAAGCTGTACCAGTGATCTGTGAGAGCACTCAGGGTCTGCTACATTATGACAATACAGAGGAATAAAGCAGATGAAAGAGAATAGTCTGGCAAGAGCAGAAATCAGATGGGCAGAAGGAGGAAAAAAACAATCTAAAGTCTAATTGTGTTATGCCTCACGGCTGCAAGGGAGTACGGAGGGACATATTTTCTTTCCTCACGTCGTTCAGCACAGTCCTTCCCCTTCACATTCATTTCCAACCAGTTGCATTTTTTTTTCCTAGTGCATCTATTGAAAAAGTGACATCAAAGACAAATGGTAAAAAAACAAAGAACCAACCCCCCCCACCTAAAACATTGGGTCTGACCAGAATCATACAGCACTTGCATTTGAGGCTATGCAGACTGCTAGATGTGGTGGATACCCACAGAGTCATTCCCTGCAGGAGCAGTATTATTAATATGTCATATTTTATATCTTGACCATATACTATATATACCATATACTTATTGAGGTAAGTCTTGTGTTGAAAGTACACAGGCATTTCCATAAACTGGACTGTCTCATCATTTTGGATTCAAATCTAGAATCCTGTTTGGCTTAAATCTTAAATTAAGTTAAATAACCAATACCAGTACAAAATGCTTGTAAAGGAAACTGAAATTTTCCAATCAATTCCACTAATGCAAATGCAATTCTTTAAATTATGTAAAACTACTTAGCAATGATGATTTCCTTTCCTTTTAACGTCTTATGTAATGGCAGTGGGTTACCATGACTGCAAACACATTTGGTGAGCAAATTAAAACTATTATGTCCACTATTCTATATTTATAAATAAAAAATGGAATCTCAGGGAGAAGCAATCCCTCGCATTTTAAGGACCGTTAAATAATGGTGGTGCAGAGTCAGATCAATCTCACATAGATCAGTGCTGATCGTCATCAATTTGTTGTTCAAATGTAACTAAAACCACATATGCACCGTGAAAGCTGCTGAAAATTGATTTTAAGTGTAAGCTGGGGATAGCAAACATGTTAATTATCTGTGATATATTATAAAATATTATATTACATATTATATTATAAAATAAAAATGTTTTTTTTTAATATCAAAATTCACAATTACAGAAAGACATGGATTTATAGTGACATACCTTGTTAGCTTCCCAATATCAAATGTCCATAAGTTGTTGTAGAAGCACAGAAACCCAGTGGAAAACGTGTAGTGTGACTCTATGCACGGGTCACTTACTCCAGGGTCTGAAATAAAACAAAAGAAACACAAATCAGAGCAGACATGGTGAAAGAGCTCACGACTTCAACGAGTCAGCATCCACAAATGCCCAGCGATCCAGGATAAACACACTTGAAGAAACGTCACTCCAAGGAAGTACATTAGCTACCACACCCGCATGGTAGCCAAGAAAAGACTAGTATGACATACGCACAATATCTTTCTCCTTGCCTGGTCAACTTGATCTTTTTTCTTCCTAAACAGCTGCCAAAGAATGCCTCATTACGCCATCATTTCAGCTGGAGAAGACAAGTGAGTAGCATTTGCAGAGCGCATGCAATTCAGTTTTGCAGCCTCAGATAGTGAATGTGCCTTACTTGACTGTACAATGTTAAAATGCACATCAGCAACAGTTTTAAGATAACTCCACACTAGAAGAGCTGACTTTTTGTCACTCTATTTCACAGAAAGGCAGGGAGCCAAATATTTACTATTTTCTGTACTGTCTATTTAATCTGCAGTTGTCATTGCTTCATTGGTCATGAATGGGTGAGAGCAGCAAGCTTAGTTAATGATAATACTCCAAAATTAGTCATGTTTTTTTAATGGCCAATATAATATGTAAAACTATAGTTGACAAACTATAGTTGATAATCATGTTGCTAGGCAACCCAGAGTTGCAGTAGTGGTTTTAGCTTAATTTCTATGGGGTCAAAATGATCTCCTCAGTGGTTCTAGGTAGAAATGATTAATATTTTGATCTCATACCATGAAATTAAATATTTGATGAATAATACCCTTTTAGGAAAATTGAGGAAATATGATTTTATGGCATTTTGATCTAACAGAGCTACAGAAATTCTAAAATGCCAACATGGTCAAAATTACCCCCTTGGCACTTCCAGTGCTAAAGACTGAACTAGTATAACGAAGGGGAAATATCTTGCTGACAATCACTCTTTTTTCTTTATTAAATGGAAGAAATGTACAATATGAAGCAGTTAAGAAGTGAAAACAATATATCTAACCATATTCATTAATGCATCCACTGGATAATAACAGATTATGAAACAGTGAAAGATAAAACATTTAGGGCTCAATGACCTTGATGCTAGGTGGAAATCACATACCATTCGAGTTCAGCAGCACTTGCTTAGTGATTCCACTTGCTAAGCCACATTTGAGATATTTAAATAGGCCATATCTATTATGACGAAGTTTTTAGGTTAATTTTACCTCTAACATAGTTCCCTTGGCTGCTGACACTTAAGGAGTGCTCACCTCTTCCACTGACATACCAGCGCTGCTATTTTCATCCCACCCACTGAACAGCCTAATCCACTGTTGAAGGATTTGTGTGCTGTGGTACAAAGCAATTGTGCTGTGGCGAAATGTGTGTGGCTTAATTGGAGCAAAGACTTAATGAGGGCCCTTCGAGGATTATGATCTCTGGTTTAGAAATGGCCCAGGTAGCGAAAGACACGGTCAAAAGGATCAGCTCACAGCTTTCAAAGTGGAGTGACTGTACTGAACCGAAACTGTGCCAGCAGAAGTGAAAGTTGTTTTTATGTTTTGTTTTGTTTTTAAATTGTTGTAGTTGGTTTTTTTCTCCCCATTTGGTTGTTTGTTGTATTTGTGGGGAAGTTCTTGGAGAGAAGTGAACTAATGGGAAATTATCCATGGAAAATATGACTGGAGGAAAGTAATGGAGTGTTTTCTATTCGACTTTGGTGCAATATTAATAATTTGAACTTAAACAGCTCTAAATAAATATCTTTTTAAGTTCCTCGTTTATTATTTATCATATTAGTCTAATGGCATGTAACATGGGGATAAATACTTTTTTCTACAGGTTTAATTATTTTATTATCTAAAATTGTTCTAATTCGAGAAACATACACTTTTGGCTGATTTGGATATGCTGCCACTATAGTATACAGACAAAGCAGACCCTTCACTAGCTCTCCAAGCAGTTTATTTCTTCAAGGAACCCATCTCCACCTGACAGCCAAAGATCAGATATGACTGACCAAGATAAACGTTAGGCTCTAAAGTCAGATCAATTCAATCTAGCAACTGTCCTCGCCAGGAACAAAAGGCCACACTGTCAACAAGGCTCAACTCACCTCAGTCTTTTTGTCCTTGTTACGTAAATAATAGAGCCAATGAATAGCGTGCTTTTCAAAGATGATAAACTATCTTTCCCAAACCATAAATTGATGGCTATTTAATTTATATGCTTTTTGCTGCTGCATGATGTCCTTTCCTTCCAGTGAAGCCCCACAGCTACAAGTGGAACGAAATCAAACGTTCCTTAAACCTACCCAGTTTATCATTGCTCCCCTGCAGAATTTATCACCTTGGTTCACTTGTTCATCTGGCATGAGTTATTTCAAATTTCTATTTTGTAGATTTCAAAGTCTGAAGTCAGCCAGATTCGAGAGCAGTCATCATCAGTTACGCTGTTAATCAGCTCAAGCCGCATTTTTTTCTTAATGTAAGCAGCCACAAAGGACAAGTCCAAGATTGCACATTGAACTGAGCTGATGACATAAATGTGCCAAATGAGGCTTTTAGGTATAGTACTACTGTACAAATCTCAATTACATTGCACACACAACAAGAACACTAGTGAAAAAGATTTCTGGTCTTCTCTCCACATTGTGTCCAAATGTACATTTGATGGTTAAACATATGCACTGGCATTGACTATAATCATATCAAATTTTCCTATTATTATTTTTTTCATAATACGCACAGTAGCTACAGCTCACTCACTTTTGTGATACTATGTTTCCTACATACAACTTCAAAAATCAAGGCAAATGTTGTAACTGTTTGATATTATTAACGCAAACGAAAACAAGTTTCCTTTTACAGAATGTATGATTAATTTAATATTTGAAACTGTCTTTTTATAGTGTTACTTTTGAGGACTATTAAAGAGCTGATTATAGTGAAAACTCCTTAGAGGTTTAATACAAACTCTGCATCTAGTTTGTGTTTTGTTTGCTTTACTGCATCATAAATGATGTACATTACCTCAAAAATCCAGAGAGTACCTTTACCTTTACATAGAGAGTAAATGCAATGTAAATTACAAATACATTAGTTGAATTTAACATACAGCACAGATCACTTAATTTTAGACACTAAATTAAAGTATGGCTGCTTAAAAACATGTCATGAGCATGTCTTCATTGATTAATCAACTTCAAGCAAAGAGCAGTAAACATAAAAAAAAATCAATCAAATCAATATCTAGTGTGTCCACGTTTTACCTCGCATAGATTTTTCAGTTATTCCAAGTGACGTTGAGAGCATGCTGAGACTGGACTGAAGAATAATCAGTGAAAAATAATTTACATTAAATGCATTTTAAAAGGAATGCATTTGCATTGCCAATAATAGATGATACTGTTAGTTAGTGTTTATAATAAAAAGCCAATGGAAATTATAACAGTTGACGTTTTGCAACTTAATTGGACATTGCAGAGCGGCTATATGTTCATATTGCCACTTTATAAAAGGTGGTAACCTCTGGTCTCATTTTTATCCGTGTGCACAAGTGTACATAAAAAAGGAATCAAAAGGAAAGGTTTGTAAGGAAAGCATCAGTATTTTAAAACCTAAACAGACAGAGATAAGATGAAGGAAATTCACCAGCTTTAAAAAAATGTATTTAAAGGAGGGAGGAAAATATCCTGCTAAAAAATTGTGTATGTGTCCCTTTGGCCCCATGCTGAGAGATCAGTGTCCACCCCAGTGTAATGCTGCCAGCGTCTTCCCAAAACAAATGTTTATTGCATGACTGCTTGCAGTACACAGTGCCTGACTCAGACCCCTACAGTTTCTCAACCTTGGGACGTTTTTTATGAGGTCACTTCTGAACAATTTGCAGTGAGACAACCAAAGATAGCGTGAACCTACTCTCTTGTATAGTCATTCTTTTTCATCTCATGATTCAATAGCTTGCAGAACCAGTAGCATTCACTTGAGGTAATAATTTTTGTATGCCTTTATCAGTCTTTCGCAACATAGTGAAAGCATTTTGGCCCACTCTCCTTTACAACTTTACTTCAGTAAAGTAAAGACCCTATAATATTACAAAGTGAATATTAAAAAGTATTAAAAAGACAACCCTATAGCAAAGCACCAGTCAACAGTGGGAAGGGAAAAAGATCCCTTTAAACAGGAAGTATGTAGGGACTGGTTGTACACCAATTTTTTTTTGTCCCCCAACAGCAAAAGACATGACGGGACCTCTCAGGAGGCCTTGCTGGCACCAAGCGGCAATTGAGGAAACAGAGCTCTTCGGCATGCCAGGCAGGATGCCAGCAGCAGTGAAGATGGAGGCTTTCAGGCGCCTTGGTTGGTAATGGAAGAGGTGATGGGACTCCTCTGGAGGCTTTGGAGGAGGCCAGCAATGAAGAAGATGGAAGCCCTCTAGAAGACAGAGTGACAAGGCAGGGTGGGATACCAGCAGCTGAGGTGGAGCTCATCTGATCGAGCGGGAGGCCAGTGATAACGAAGCAAGTGGGATCCCTGTGGTGGTTGTAACAGCATCGAAGGGGACCCTCTAGAAGCCAACAACTGCACTGAAAGAGAATCTCTGGAGTCCAGCGGTGAAGGTGATGGAATACCATGGGAGGCTTATCTGAGAACTGACAACAGCAACAAGAACCCTTCAATGACTTGGCAGGAATCTGGCAATAATTGAGCAGGCAGCATCCTTCAGGAGGCTTGGTCTTCTTGGCATGTGGAGACAAACTTGAGCTCTTGGGCTCAGGCGACACAGGACCCACTAGCCTGGGCTCAGCCCACTGGCTTGACCTCAGCTCACAAGGGACTCATTGGATTAAGCTCAGGCAACACAGGACTGATTCAGGGTCATGCTACTGGGGCCGCATGACAGGGTATGTCATGCGGCCCCAGGCTAGGGCTGCCAAGTAGGACATGCAGATGATGCACAATGCACACAATGTGAAGGAGCTGGGGTTGAGCAAGGCACACGCCGTCCAAGGCCTGTACAAGGGAGCAACATAGTCAGGAGCCTTGCTTCCTTCTGGAAGCTGGATCCACTCCTCCTTCCTATAACCCCACCAACGATAAGGCTGGGCCTGATGAAGAGCTGACAAGGCTACAGAGCAGCATTGCCTCTGACAGGCCAGCATCAAAGTTTGAAGACCCAGTCTAAAGTCCTTTGGCTGGTGAATCTTTCTCTGCTGCTGAGCTCCACGTTTCATGTCTTTTTGTGGTTTTGTGATTGGAAAGCTGGTGAGAAGATGGTGTGCTGCTGCATCCACCACAAGAACCTGGTTTGCAGCTGCAGTAAATGCAAAGAACTGTGAAAAAGAAAGAGCCAGTTCACAGGCATGCAGGCTTGAAATCTCAGGCAACTGAAGCAATCAGGCTTCAGGGATTTTCCTAAATTATGGTTGTCATTCTTTTAGGGGATGGCTGTGAGGCAGGCAGGATGTAGACCCAAATGCAGGACTATAGAAACTCAACTCAAACATTGAGCTTTAATGTGGATTAGACTTTAGACTTTACAACTTTACTCTTGTTTTTGAATTGAAAATAACTAATAGACAATATCTAAAAAACAAAACTAAAGCACTGAACCCTAGGACCATGACAGTGCCATGCATGTTATATTTAATCGGTTAATAAAAAAAGATTAATCATATTTAAAATTGAAGTAGGAATGTGGTCTAAAAAGTAAATTCATGGAATAAAGAATCAATTTTGTGGTTCATGCATTTACATGTGTCACATATAATAAATTAAAGTATTATATTTGCATTGTGTCCCACTGCGTGTGATTACACACAGTGGGACACAATTTCTAAATCTCTGAATTGCTTTTGTTTAATTACTTGCAGACATGTAATGACTGGGAGGTGATTTAAAACTGTTGGCCAGAAGTCCTCACATCCTGTCGCACTAAGCCAGAGATGACACGAGACTCAGTGAGCCCTGATGTGATAGCACATGCCACCAAATCCACAGCTAATTGGACACTTCCTTCACAACAGCCCTTTGGTAAACAGCAGAAAGCAAATAACAAGCCTAAGACAAGGTTCCAGAATGAACAAGAGGAAATAACTCAGATAACAAAACCAAAAGCAGATGTGCTGTCCTCCGCATTATATTGTGTTTAGAACAGCAGCTTGTCTTTGACTGTATAATCCTTACCATTCTGCTTAACTATTAGCTTTCCCGTGCTCAACAGCTTGTATCTTAGCCCAGTTTGTCTGGTTTGGAAATGTTAAGCAGAACCATGCCGGTTGCATTCTTTATTCCAAATGGACATTTGTGTGTAGAAAATGGTCAGCAGCCAGGTACTGAGGAGGGATTGCACATGATCAAAAAGGATTTCATGGAAGCAGATTGAGCAAAAAAAAAAAGACTTATGGAAATATCACAGTGCATTGTGCTGGATGCCTCAATGCTCATGAGCCACTTCACATGAGGTTTTTTCAATGCTGGAAGATTTGGAAGGATTTAGCAATGCATCCAGAAGTTCAGCAGAAATAGTTTGTGCTGAATTGCTGAGGGCTGAAATCCAGGTGAGTAGTTGGCTTACGATTCAAGTGCCTCAAATGGTGGTAAATTATGTGATTATTTGTTTATATATTTTAATTGTTTCTCTGCCATAATATTGGATAACACTCCATTCACTACAAAGTGTAGTGAAGTGGAGTTCATGTATCCGATTACAGATCAAAATCAGCTTTCAGTAGTATGTAGTACAACAAAAGTATTGTGAATTTAAAACTAACAATTCAATTTGAATCAATTTTATTTATACAGCACGAAATCACAACAACAGTTGCCTCAACGTGCTTTATTGTTGGCAGACCCTACAATAATAGATAGAGAGAAAAACCCAACAATCATATGACCCCCTATGAGCAAGCAGTTTGACAACAGTGGGAAGGAAAAACTCCCTTTTAACAGGAAGAAACCTCCGGCAGAGCCAGACTCAGGGAGGGGCGGGGCCATCTGCCGTGACTGGTTGGGGTGAGAGAAGGAAGACAAAAGACATGCTGTGGAAGAAAGCCAGAGATTAATAACAAGTATGATTCAGTGCAGAGAGATCTATTAACACATAGTGAGTGAGAAAGGTGACTGAAGAAGAAAATCATGGGAATCCCCCAGCAGCCTACACCTATTGCAGCATAACTAAGGGAGGATTCAGGGCCACCTGATTCAGCCCTAACTATATGCTTGAACAAAAACGAAAGTTTTTGCCCTAATCTTAAAAGTAGAGTAGAGATAGTGTCTGTCTCCCAAATCCAAACTGGAAGCTGGTTCCATAGAAGAGGGCCCTGAAAACTGAAGGCTCTCCCTCCCATTCTACTTTTAAATACTCTAGGAACAACAAGTAATCCTACAGTTAGAGAGTGAAGTGCTCTAATAGTACTATAAGGTCATTAAGATAAGATGCGGCCTGATTACAATGAAAAACAAAAAACGTCCATTTCAGTGTTAATAGAAATACAAAAATTTGTGGTAACAGAAATCATCAAAAGCACCCGATCTTACAACAAATCAAATGGTGTAAAGAAGACATAAGCATGTTTTTTGTCTCTCATCATGCTTCTCCACGTCATCATTAGAGTTATAATGCTTTGAGACATAACCAAAAGCATGCAGGCAGACAAACCTCATGAACACAAACTCAGCAAAAGACAGAATGAAGAAGTCAGATGCAAACGTCTTGTTTACTAAAAACTCTATGAGAATGTGATGATCAAAATAAGAAGGAAAAGTAAAAACACTAGGAGCTTACATCTAAAATGAACAAATAGCAATGTTTATACACAAATTCCCTATTTAAGCATCCTATGTATTTACATTACAAGATTTGATGTAATAATACAGTGATGATTCAGTTATTGCTAATGTCATGTATATAGTACCCAGGTATGATATAAAAAGCTTGTCATATGCTTGACACCTACTAGTTACAATTGTTAAAAAAATACACTAACAATGCTTATAGTGCGTTTGATATGAAGTATCAAAATTTAAAAACTGTTGGCACTCAAGTGTTCATGTTTGTGTTGAGAGTATTGCACCCCATATGGGGAGCATATATTTGAGGAAACTGACCAAAATGAAAAGACCAACCAATGTAAAAAGAAATAATGTACCAGTGCTTTTATTCTGTTGTTTCTCAAGCATTTTCTATCAACTAAAAGCTAGTCTTGTGAAAATTTAATTTCATGGGTGACAATGAAGCAGATGGAGTGTTCATTTCTGGACAATTAGAATGCCTTATTTTAAGAAAGAAATCTGTCTCGAAATGACACAAGAATTTATCCTGTACTACTGACTATGGTATTGTTTTATGACAAGCAATTGCTGCTGTTACAAAAGAAAAATCCTAAACATGTTCAACATGGCATGTTGCATGTATGCCTGGGTCATTGTGCCTCATATAGCAATGAGTTGCTCTTGATTTGTGTGCCCTAGGAAATGTCTGCTGCTTCAACTTTACCCATCTGGTTCACCCACAAACAATTAAGCATGTCTATGATCATCATGTTTCACACAAATGCCTACCATTTATGTAGCACTTTGTCTTCTGGAATCCACAGTTTAGTTAACTGAGTCCTGAGTCCTTTTTTCCCCTGTATAATTCCATTTTTCAGGAAAAAAGGACTCATGCCTATGGACTGAGCATTTGCACTTTTGCATCAAAAGACCTTTGAAAAGAACAGTTTATAATATCCACTATGGGGAAAAAAATGAGAAGATGGAGGTAGTGTTCCTAGATCAAGTTTAAATATTGAATTTTCAAAAACATTAGAGAGAGAGAGATAAAGAGAGAGAAAGGTAGATAGATAGATATAAAGAGAGAGAGACAGAGAGTAAATTTTACATCCAAAAAATCTTTTACATCCAAGCTCCTTACACTTATAATGAAAACAATGACAAAGATAGAGGTCATATAATTTGCATTTTTTAACAGTGCAGGATAATCATGGCCTTTCTGCAGCATCAGCTGTCGAAAAGGACAGTCCAATCAAACCATCACTGCTCAAACAATCATCTCATAGATAAAAATCTCTTCGTTGTTAGCAGAAATGTCAGACGTTATCGGCATCCTTTTTAATTGATTTCTCTCTGCCTTCCATGTAGACAGGTACTTTTTGGCTACACTCTCAGTACAGTGTGCTTGTTGCCATCAAAGACAGCTGACAGTGAGACCCAAGGTTGTGCATCTGTAAGTTAACAAGATAGAGAAGAAATCCATTGGCCCATGTCTGTTAAATTTATTTAAAGTCCCTTTCCCCCCCCCCAGTTTCCTTCGTCCAGGAAATCAATTGGCTTATCACCACAAGCAATGAGGTTTGCTTTGGCTGATAAGAGAAACAGTTGACTGTGGAGTCCTAATTCCAACATTTTGACTTTCATAGTGTAACTCTTTTATATCCCACAACAAATTCATAAGTTTTATTGTGGGACCGTGATAACGTGAATAATATGGTGCTTGTTTTCCACAAAAGCTATGAACTACATTAAAAAAAAGAAGGTCAAACAATTGGCATTTCATTCAAGTTCTGATTTAAAATGAAAGTGAAACTGAAAGTAAAACGCTTATTTAAAATGGTCTTCATTTGGTGCGCTGAAAGTAGTTTTGCAGCTTTTTTCTTTATTGTAAATTGCATTTTAACAATATATCATCTTAAAACTATGTTCAGCAGTGACTAAACAACTGTCACTATACAATCATTTTAATAATCTTTTAATGTGTGCATTCTCTTCCTTGTTAACTACTGGATGTCAACATTTTTTATTTTATTTAACAAGACTGAATTTAGATGCTGACCTTTTAGATTTTAAGTGTCTATTTTTCAAATATCAAGCTATGAACACTGGTGAATTTATTACTAATGTTTACCGCTTGTGCTGTTACACAGTGATTTCCCAACATATACATCTTGCATTTACCATTAGTGGGTTAAGATGAATAGTTATTGCATGTGGCACTTCACATTTATAGAACAATAATGCAGCATTAACAGCCCACATGCCAGCAACACATTCTGGTGCATACAAGTGTCAGAGAATGGACAACACGTTTGAAGGAGGCCGGTCTCTACTGTTGTTTGTGTTGTGTACATTTGACATAATGAAAGAGAATGAAAGAAATTAAATAATATCCCAGTAAAATAAAAGTACTTGCAATGGCTTGCAAGAAAGACTGACATTGCACTCCTGTAAACAACTATAAGCTTCTGTTTCTGAGAGAATCGAAACAAAGCATTTACATCAGAGGATATTTGTATAAAGCTTAGCCACGCTCAACTTTTCCCCCAGTGTCAATGGTGCCTTTTAAATCTCTGCAGCTTAGCAGGCAGTGCCAAGCCTCGACAGTAGGTCCCTTCATAATGACTAGCTGCCTATTGCTGTCCTAGTTTTTAAACTTATATGTCTGAATAGCTGGAAATGTAATAACCAGCCACACAGTCAATATTGTTGCTGCTTGCTTGTTTAATTAGTGATATTACTTCCTTCTCCCACTGCCCACATCTAAACACACAGAATAACCTCAGTTTCCCTCCTGCTTTCTCCAACGTCTATTTGATTTGCTCAGTCTTCACCCTGCCAAGGCATTGCATCAGGAAATGGTGTAGGCCCCACTGACAAGAACTTGACACTTGGTGAATCAATAGAGGATTGAATCTTCACTGCACCAAAAGTCAAACTACATCGTAAATCAATGGCTGGGAACTACTAACGGGAGAAACATCCTCCTATTTTGATTTTTATGTTTTTGTTATTTTCCATTGTGTACAATGCCATTATATAAAAGTTCTAGGAGAAATAGGCTTACTCATTGTATGTCTGATTTACAAGTATTCTTGTTTCTGCAGTTCTTTGTGAATAAATTTAAGACAATTTACCTGCAGCTTTCTAACAACCTTTATTCATATACAAATTAATTAAACTGCATTGTAATTGTATTAATTAAATAAGTGTAAATAATTGTATTATATATTTACATACTACTGTTTCACATGTTCTTCTTCAAAACGTAAATATTTCCATCCCAATAGCAAATGTATTTCTTTAGCAAGGGATTTGGCTGAGAGAAATAGTCATGTCTTAAGCCTGAATCTTCTTCAGTGATATAAAACAGTAAAGCAAATGAACTCATGAACTTAATTTTTGTCCTGATTATGTCCTGAGGTTCAATTTTGATAGTTATTCTTTACTGGTAGTAATATATTGTGACCCATGTGAATCCTGAATTCAACAACAATTATTATTTGGAGTTATACTTTGTTTTTCATCAGGAAATAAATGCATAAATGAACAGGTAAATCATATTGGAGATTATGTATCGGAATATCAGGAGCGGGACCACGCCTCCAAACGCACTCCTTCCGGTTGTCATCTATGTAGGTTCCCCCCAGTTCTGCAAGCTGTTCAGTCTCATTTACGTGCCTCACCCTCCCTCCTTGTTCTCAACTCTTTACCTTCTTCACTTCTATTTAGTACACAGGGATCTGCCAGGCCCGGGAGCCGTCGCCAGTCCCCTTTGAGGCCTTCCCCAAACCGCAGCTCAATTCATGTCCAAGCATCACCTTTACCTACTAAAATGCTGTCAAACCTAAAATGAGGACGAGGGCCCAGCTAGTGAAAAATATTAAATGCCCCAACTGTGATCCTCCATTTTATGATAGTAATTTTTCATATTTAAGGGCTACTTTTCTTTTTTATAAATATAAAAATAGAAAAAATAGAAACAAAAACTTTGGGTAAAATGTCAGTACTTAAATGTAAAAGCAAATGTGAGAGACTGAGCATTTTAAAAACTGAGCTGCACAATCAATAGCCACCCTGACCAGTTAAATGCTCTGGATTGTAATGAATGTCAAAGGTGAGTGTACAAACAATCCAACACATTGACACCTGTTCCAATGTTCCAGCTTGTAACGTTTTGCTACTCTGTACGTGTGTGGCCTTTTGCCATGCTAACCATTAGACCTTCGCACAAATCATTAGCAAGGGTGTTGTGAAGACCAGTGATAGAATCTATAATCTTGGTCCCTTTATCTGGCTACCCAGTTTAATGACCGGGCAGGTGTTAATGATGATTGAGACTAAGGCTGGTTCTGATCAGACGAATTGAGTTGAGTGTAATGGACTGAAAAGCTTGCTTTGGAACAAAAGTAAATTATGGCCCTCACAATCAATAGTAATAGTCAAGTCAATAGGGCTTTGCTCCAGTTCTCATTGAAATAAGGAGCAAACCAACAAATTCTTCCTCCTCATAATCCTTAACTTGTTTTTATGATAGATAGATAGATAGATAGATAGATAGATAGATAGATAGATAGATAGATAGATAGATAGATAGATAGATAGATGATAGACGGGAGTCTAGTATAACATAACATACATTTGTGGTTGCCTTTCCATATTTAAATTGAATCTAAAATTAATTAATTGAATTTAAAATTCAATTGTTTTTATGATAGATAGATAGAGAGAGAGTGAGAGAGTCAATTTTACATACAAGAAAACCCTTTTAATGAAAATACAATGAGAAAAGAAAGAGGACATATAAATTGCTTTTGCAGGGTAATCGCAGCCTCCCTGCACCATCAGCTGCTGAAAAGGACAGCACAATCAAATCATCACAATCGAATATTCATCTCATAGCTGCTCTTATTTTCCTCCTTGCAAATTCTGTACATGTCCTGATTCGTTCATCAGCTTCTCACAGTACTCTTTCTGTCTTCACACACTCTCTCTTCACTCATTTGTACATTTCTATCTCTTTCCTTGATCACCCTAAGCTGCTGCACATCCTTTCCAGCTCGATCATCAGATCTTTTTGTCCTTCCTCAGTGTTTCACATACGCTTACAATAAGCTTTAATCTTTGCTTTTGTTCTATGCCTAGCCTCCCAGTTTTTTGTCTCACTGACTATACCACTGTTTCTTTGCTTTTTGAATACTTTCTTATGCTTGCTCATTTCACCACTAAATCTCCTTAAGGGAATATACATGATGTGCATATAAATGAGGGGCATTATGAGGGTATACACTGAAACAAACATTTTATCATTTGTTCCCAGCTGTCTAATGGCAAGAGCGATGGTATACCTTGGCTAGATCATCAATCTACTGCAGACTTCTTAAAACTTGCCATCACATACACAATGTTAAAATGATGAAAGTAGGCCATCAATGTCATTTTAACCTTCTGGTATACTATTATTTGCAAATTAGTCCTAGAATAATTTGTTTAAAACTCTGATATTTGACAAAGTGATTATTTCACCTGGTAATAAACGGAAAGTTGGCCAAAAATTATAACCATTTATCATGCCTGTGCTGAATCTTGAGAAAATCTAACAATTGTTTTGTCATTTCACTAAAACACTAAACCAAAAAAAAGGACAACTTTACTGTTGATTATAGGGTTACCACAGTTAGTTAGTATCCTAATTTAATGAAATACACTGATTTGTATGGATACGAGACAATTACAAACCGAATAAAGGACTGCATCCTTTCAATATCCCTCTTCTGGCAAGGCCTTGTGGATACGCAGGGCGTGAGACAGTGAGTCATGAGACATATGGGAGATGGACTGAACACTGCTTGGTGTAGCATGGGCAGAGAATAAAGCTGGTAATCAAAGCTGACCAGCCATGAGAAGCTTTATTTTCAGACACTCTTTTTATTGGAAAGGGAGTCGGACAGATCTTTGACAGTCACTAGAAAATATTTATGGCCTTTTAATGTGCGTGTTTATGTGTCTATGTTTCAGTGCTGTGGCTATGTCCTGTCTCACTGGTAGCCTTACGGTTTGTCAGTCCTATCTTGTTAAGCTGTGCATGTAGCCCATGTATAAGCAAGCATATGAGTTGTGTTTATTGCCACTAAAGAGGGATAAATACATTATCCCATCCATTTTGTCATTTTCTGAGTGTGTCGTCCTTTCAAATCTTAGTATTACAATCATCAACTTTGTGTATGAAATTAGTTAACTCTTCTATTTTAGTTTGGCTTATAAGAAGGGGTCAGCGTAAAGCCTCTTATGTCACAGTAAGGTATGAGTCATCCAATCTGGCTGAACCATACAACACAATAATAAGGCTATAAAGAAGAACAGGAAGGTGCTAAAGCAGACAAAATAAAGCTATTTTTTATTCGTATCTCATTTTAGTTTTTACTTGTTGTAATGACAGAAACCACAGTGGCCCTTGTAATCAGCCACAATATCCCCCAATAGACCAGTAAAGGAGCAGCAAAACTCTAAGTAACAGAACTATTACTATTTTATCTCCTAACACACTAGCTTGATCTTAGGAATCTCAGGTTAGCCCACACAGGAGCTGATAAAAGCCTTTGTGCCTTACCTCAAAGGAGCATGGTTTTGTAATTCTCTCTGGCAGAAAGTTAAAAGACACACAAATGTAAAGCTTTTCTGTTTCCATGCTCTGACAGGTATGCTCACATGCTTCCAGACAAGAAAACATTTTTGGACTTCTTTGATAATTCAGCCTGTCATGGGTACTCAAGTGGCAATAAGGGTGTTATTACTGACACCATCAACAAATCAAACTACAAATCAAAAGTGTCATTATAATATAAATAACGACAAGGTTTATTTGTATATCACCCATCAAAAGCAGTGTGCAAATATGTTTTACACAGAACACAAAAATTCACAGTCATGTATAAATACATAGGCTGATGTAGGAGTAAACCTGAACAAATGGGTGATTAAAAAAACAGTGTAGCATGAATAATAGTTTGAGTGTCATTATATCCTAGAAATAGTTCTCATTAGTTATCCTCACGACGTGCTCATTAATGTGCACGTTACACCCCCTACTCAAACTTTTCCAATTCTGAGGAGGTGAACATAAACAAATTTTGACAGAATCAAGGAGTTGCCTCATTATCTCAACCAAAGTGACAGGAAACAAGGGAAGAGATCATTTCATTTTTTTATTATTATTCCCTCACAAAGCCCTGATAGGTGTAAAGATTATTTATTGTAGAGACTATTTTTAAGAAATACTGCTCTTAATGATTTTGCATATCACCTGGAAGCATTGTTGTCTTGTTTTTATTTATACAAGTAATACAGGCTTCCTGCTGTACTTAGTGGACCGCTTGCATTCGCAAAGGGCTTTGTCTCTGATCACGTGTCCTAGTGAAACAGTTAAAAAAAAAAAAAGAAAGAAGAAGAAAACATGTTTTAGGATTGTTTGAGTCAATGGTTCTCATTTCAAAAAAACAACCATTAATTGCCATGATTAATTAAAAAGAGCATATAAAGGAACTATGGAAGAGGTAAGGTGATGATACATTTTAAACAAATGATATGTTCGACAGTAGCCTTGGGAAGCTATTAAGAAAAAGGAAAACAATGGTTGAAACTCTGTACGCCTTGCAGGCAATTCATTTTTCTTTGTCTAAAAGAAGCTAGGGGGTGCGATTTCTGCAGGTAATTGCTTATGTTAATCACAGTCATATTTGAGAGTGGGAAGAACCCTCTGCCGTTCTTCTAAGCAAGCAAGGCCATTGGTCAGCTGCCCCTTAACCAGAAAGAGCTTCGGTGACTAATTACTGCACTCCAGCTGCCTACACTCTCTGGAGCACTCACCCAGCTTCTTTATCCAAGCACTTATTTTCTAGTCTCTTCTGTAATCACGTCAGTCCTTATCCAGTTGGGTAAGACCATTATGTTGCCCCTAGATTCTGACAGTTGAATGTAGTTCCCATATGGAAAAGAGAAAAAAAATGTGAATGTTGTGTTCCAATAAACACTATTTTTTGTTTTATACATATCTGATAAGATTGGTATTGTTTATATTATTTTCTATGAAATATCAACCACAGTTTGTTTCCAAGGATCGCCGTTCTGAGCCAATAATAGCAATACCAAATGGTAATACAATACATAGAAATGTGAATAATCATTCAGTACGTTTCATTTTCTTCTCCTTACGGGTTGTTTGGATTTTACTCCATTCTCTAGCTTATATCTATGCCCGTTAAATTAATCCTCCAAAAATAATTAATAAACTACAACGAGAAAATCCAACCAATCTAAGGGGAATAAATAGAAAACACATTTACAAATGATAAAAGAAACAAAAAAGCATTGAGGTTCAGTTCATTTTGAAAATCCTAAATATATCACCTTATTTGTGGAGCATACAAAATAAAGGCATTTTTAAAACACGCCTAAACATGGCGCTAATTTAAATAGATTTAACAGGCTACATGCTGTACTCTGGGCCAATATTAAGTTAATGTATAGTGTGCACTGTACCAATTTTGTTTTGATCTAAACCTATAGCCGGAATCTTGAGTACTGCTCAAAAATGGGTTTAGTATACTGGACCCATTTTGGAGTAATATTCAATATAAATACCAGTCACATCAAAGAACAAAAAACTGCTATTTTGAAAAGAGAGGTAGAATCTTCACTCCAGCCTTTAAGAAGGGCCCAGCATCACACAATTTATTCCTTGTTGTAGTGACTCTTTAAAACTATCCACACAGGCTCTCTGTGCAATTCCCTGCATGGCATGTTGTAGAGCAGTATTGATTCTTCCTTTGTTTCCAGGTTTTAATGTTTCTTTATGATGTACCTGCAGCTATCCAATATTCCTGTTCATTTTTTGCTATCTGTTTGAAAAAGCACCTTGAGTATAAAATCAACTTTTTTATGTATACATCTTCTTTGAGATGACCTTGTATCATCAGTGACAGTTTTGTACACAATTCTATAAACATTTTTGTTTTATGAATGCGTAGTATTAAACTATATTGTCTTGATGCATGCTCAATCAAATCCCAAGAAATCTTTAGTTGTGGGGATTAAACCATATTGCGTTTCGTCCAAGCTTTTTTTAATTTACTTATTTTTTGAGTTCAGTTTTATTCAAACAACCCCGTATCCTTGCCACCAAAAATCTTTTATTCCAGTGCGTCACGAAAGAACGACCATGGACCTACTGTTAAACTACAGCAGTCAGCTGTGTCCCAATCTCCTCAAAGCAATCTATATAGCATCCACTTCCTCCAGGCACTTGGGAAGCTCACTTAAAGACATCAATACTTCAGGAAATGAGACACAGAGCAATGGCTTCAAAGACTGAGAAGTTAGACGCCTGACCGAGATGCCCTTACATCTTATTTAAGGCGTTGCTGCTTAGTGTAGCAGAAATCATTGAGTGAAGTGCTTTCTTTCTTGTTAAAAGATCAACCTGCACGAGAGGTCCAGTCAAAAGGTAGCAAAGTAAGGCAGTTTTCCTACTCCTGTTTGATCAACTGTATGTTATTTGTGCAATTACGAACACTACAATATTTGTGAAATTGTTCTTAAAAATGATAACATAAAATATATATAAAATGATAATATATTTAAACTGAATATCAACTAGAATAACCACAAATTCAATTATTTCACATTACACTGTTTTTTCCCCCTCACTATATAGACAGTATAAAACCTTTGAGTACACTTTTGATTTAGCCAATTGTGTGTCACAGACTCTATTTAATTTGCCCTCAACAGTCCATTAGTTTTTGTATATAGATTCTCAACTATGCGCTTCAATTAAGTCAAACTTCCATCATAACGTTTAAACACCTTTTCTGGCTCCTATTCACAGCTGAAGATATTCAGGAGTACATGAGGAGGATTAATCCTTATGTTTAATATTCAGATAACTTCCGTGTCTCTTTCCTGGAACATTGCACTGCCAATCAAATGTCAGTATTCGACCACTGCCGTCAACAGCCCCCATTCCTATTGCCTTGGTAACAGAAAAAGACAAGTGTACTGGGAATTCAAATCGACTGGCATAAGAATGACAGAGGAGGGACTTGGCAATAAAAGAGTCAGAGATAAAAGTATCACAAATTACTTGTGACAAATGGCCCACAATCTATCAGTTTCTAGTTCCAACTTAAATTGATGCAATATGAAGACGCTAGGATGCAAACGTTGACCTATTCTGCCTCAATCTGATGAATAGATGTTTTTTGGGGGGGTTTCAGATGATTGATACAGCTTTAACAGACACAGAGCTAAAATGTGCCTCTGACGGTGATTTCAGACGTTCCAACAATGCATAATCTTGATGTCCGCTGCAACTCTCGTCCGTGATTGATCATGTTGTCACGACGTCCGTATATTGTCATCATGGGGCTGCACTCAGTTATCACATGAGCTCAAATTTATGCTTTATTTGCTATCTACACATTCATGTCTATTCCAGCAGGCAACATAGTTCAGCTCCACTGTCAGTGGAGAGACATACAGAGACACTGCAGCACCAGGATGGAGACTAACATCTGAGATAACACCACAGCAAGCATGAGTCGTAAATTTCACTGTGTCAGATCGATACGGTCGATAATCACTTCTCTTGCACATTCACTTCTAAGTCAGAGCTGAGAACAATTGCCCAATAGTCAGTGGTTCCAACCAACAAACTACACTTGTGTGTTAAATCTGTTTTGGGAAACACTGTTATCAGGTGACTGATTATGCACAAGAGGAGTGCATTAAAAAAGCCCAAAAAAAGTATTTCACTACTTTTTAAATGGGAATTTAAATATTAATATGTATTGTATATTTAACTGCCCCGTTTTTGTTTTACACATGCCTTCTCACTATGTCTCTATCTCATATGTCACATATTTGTCCTTATTTCCAATAGATGAAGCCAGGTGGGAATATAAAGCCTAACCCTACTCACACTATTCAGGTTTATTTGTTGATCTACATAACATCTGATGCATCCTTTCATGCTCTGCCACCTCCTCACTCAACAGTATGGTGCTGCTGACTGTCTGTTCTCTGTAAGAGGCTCTGATATGGCAACCTATGCTCCATTGCTACTGCTGGGCCCCTGGTGGCAATAAAGTTGGAAAGTGATGATGATGTTTTGAGAGAGAGAGAGTTAGGTTTGCATGAGCGGGTATGCAGCAGGTGGCATTAAACACATTTAATGTTAGTGTTGACCTCAAGGGCAAGCTCCCAGATTTTAGGTTTATCAAAACATCTCAAATGCAGCGTAATTCTTTTCATTTTCATTTCTGTGGGCCTGTGAGACTGTGCATAAAATAAATCACAGCCATACATAATCCTGACTTTGATCTTTTGAAAGAAAGTATTTTTGAAGTATTTTTATTGCTTTTTCATTAGTTCAGACAGTTTAGTATTATTTTCATTGTACAAACATACCAACGGGAGCACTATATTTTTCAAATGCTGTTTGACATCAGTGTATTCTAGTTGCTTACGAAACAATGCAGTGCAGGTGTTCAGCAGAAGAAACTCAAAGAGCAGAATTGCCAATTAGGAAAAGAACCTTTTAACTCCAGGGCTTCCGGCTCTCAGCTTTGAAGTCAGTTTCATATAAATTCATAGTCTCTTGAATTTATTTGAACTTCACCACATTTTGCATATTGCTTCTACTTGAAAGATTGTTCAGTCTAGGAAACACTAATAACATATAAGAATTCTGTTTTTTAAAATTTCTTCTCTAAAGAAAACTTTACAAGTGCTGTCTTAGTAATGATCATTCCTAGGCATTCATTTCCAATCACAGAAAAGTAAAGTATTAATGCAATGCTTAGAAAAATACGGTTGGACAAGGAATCCAGTCCACTAACTAGGGAACACGTTAAATCGTGAACTTACTTAATAAAGTTGCCTTTTAACTAGTAAAGTAACCCTGCAGGGAAAACATGTTTTAAGTGTAACATAGATTATTAAATTTACACTTCTTTGCCCAAACTATTTATGCAGGAAAAACTGTTTAGATTTCCTGTCAATTTCAAATGGGATTTTAACTAAATAGCCTTTTGTTTGCAATATACATACACTACTGAAAAGCACAGAAGTTAGAATGCAGTACTATTAATTTACCTTACCCACTGACATATTGTTTGAGCTGGCACTTTAAATTTCCTTCGATAAAGTCACTGGCTTGATAAACGTCACATCCCTGTAAAATAATAATGGAAGCTATGAGAATACACACCAGCTATGGCTGAATACTTTCTTTTCACCCATTCACAAACAAATGAAAAAGTGTTTCTTCATAATCAATCAAATCAAGTAGAACTTTAGCTTTTAGTAAAACTCACTTCAATTTTCTTTTTTGTATTGGATTTGTTTGTCATATCTGCTACTGAACAAAAGAACAAACAAATAAACAAAGATGGCATCACTCTTTTGGCATTTCCTTTGATAATATCCAACAAAGTAGCAGCAAAACAAATATTCCAAATGTGATTTTCTTTTAAAGTAAGAAGACACAATATGATTTGCGCCTTCATTCTATGTTATACAGTCGTGTTTATTTGAAGCCTGGCAAGCAGTCTGAAAAGCTTCAGTTGGTATAGATCATTTTTACTGTCATCACACTGCCAGTAGCTGCAGGCTAGAAACAGCAATGACTTGTTCCATTTTGTCAATCTCCCCAGAGCTATCACAGTTTTACTAGATCCCCACAAACCTCAAGCAACATCTCCACTTCATGTTTGATTAGTTGCATTGGCAATTAAAATCCAATATCAAAACAATATCAAAGTGGTTACCACATGTGTTGTTTAAGCAAAACATATAATTACCAAGAGATTCTGGTGTAATTGGCAACATCATGCTTTATTGCTTTCCGTTCCACCGCACTGTGTTCTCCCCCCTAACGTTGCCAGTATAATTTGGTATTGCCAGATTGGCACAATAGTTGGCATGGACCTTTGAGCATGGAATTATCATGCTTAGCACAATGACAAGGATTGGTAGGAGAGAATGACTTCATGGTTCTGTATTTTTGCCCCTGGGTTTCAGTCACGGTGATCAGCCCTTGTTTAACCCGAGCCACAAGCACCTTTTTAATTATTTATTTTTTCACCACAATCGCACTATTTTAATAAAGAATAACTGAAAATAGCAGAAAATGCTGACATGCTTTACATTGATGCATTAAAGCATGTCTTTTTAAAAAAAAAGATTTTCAGACGCTCATTAGTTCTTCATTGCAACATTTTACAGTGCTGAGAAATGTAAAAGTCAATGTTGTTTTTCAAGATTTGCTCTGACTGTCAGCAGATTACTGACAGATTACTGTGAAATAACAGTGTGTTCTGCTGGCCTATTTTAAAAAGCCACCCACGGATTCTACCGCTATCAGTGCACCTGCGGGTGACTTTGTGTGTATGTATGTGTTCCATTTTGTCACAGGTTTCTTACTGTCAAAATTGGTTCTCTTATTAACAAAAGAAAAACATTAACAAGCAATATGAGAATACCAAAGAGTCAGGTTTCAGAGCTTTGTTTTGCACACCAGTTTCACAAAATTAAAGTTATTCTTGTTTTAATTTTCTTTTAAGCAGTAAGTCTGGAAATCTTTGACCTGTGTCTATTCATAACACTAAGAGTATTCATAAGAATATTCATAGCTAACACCTGGTTTCCCAAATCCATAACAAGTCATGCATGAAGCCCTGCTATTTTCCCCTGTGGAACACATTTATTCATGCTAGCAGAGACACAAAAGATTAACTTACCATACTGGAATAGAGGCAAAGAACATTTCTGCTTGCTTTCAGGATAGTGGAAAGGTGCCTACACAGATTCAGTCTGAAACATAAAAAGGAAAGACTTCTGTAAGGACACGCAATATAAATGACTTATGTTATTACACAGGACAGACACATCAGAAACATTTGAAATGTCAGCATGCAAGAAGCTTGTGTCATCCACTCACTGTACTCAATGTCACATTTAATAAGAGCAAACACTGAATCCCTAACACAAAGATGCGCGGTACAGAAAGATCCTTGACTTTATACAAGTCACTGGGTTATTTCTGTGCATGTTAAGGGAAAGATAACATAAACGGAAATGCATTATTAAACAACTTTGCAAAATGTGAGATTAGTAGTTAATTCATTAAAAAAAAATATCACAGTGAAGTTAAAGCCTTGTATACACTGAGATAGAAGCTCAGTATTTCTGAACTACTCATTTCAATTTGTAAAACTTTAATATTACATTGTGCAGCAGAATCCACACTGTTGAATTAGAATTAAATGAGATCATTCTAAACAGTCTATTCCATGAAACAATAAAGATTTACCAACTGCTTAGATTTGGAGCAAATATTTATACAAGGTGTAATTGACGTCCAATAATTAGTATTCATGAGCAGTTCTGCATCACTGTAATATAAGACAGGGTTTTCAATCAGTGTGATAAAATACTTTTTCACTACTGGGTTACTTAAAAAGACCAGTTAAATTACATATTCCACGAGTAAAAAGAGCGTCCTTTTTGCCTAGCTCCACCAACCACTATGTTACAGGCTTCATAAAAAACCTGTGTTCTGTTGATATTTTGTATACATTCAGTATACAAATGTACCTCCACTGCGAGACAGTTTACAAACAACACAAACAACCATTTTTGTCATTTCAGTTGAATTGCTATGCCAGTTGTTTTCCCATAAGCAGCACTGGTTGACTTCTACTTCTGTCAACCAAGAACTTTAAACACAAGAAATATGTCTGTGTGTTGCAGCATCAAATACATCTCCCTGTCATTTTAATACTTTAAAAAACACGCCATTCTCACTGTGAAATTTTGACATTTTGATCAGTAAACCAAAAAAGAAAGAAAGAAACAAACAAACAAACAACTTGAAGTAATGTTAAAATGCAGCTTTATGGTTTTAATTTCTAAATGCTAACACATCAATATTTTTCACTTGAATATCACTAATATATTTGATGGAATTGCATTTGACGTGAAGAGAAGTATAACAAGCACAGAGAAACCTCAATCTGCCATTCACTGCATTTCTTCCTCTCTGACAGCAATGTTTAGAATTAATGAGATCTCGAGCCTGGTTTACTCTGAAAGGTATGAGCCAGCAAAAATGGAGATGACAGGAAAAGTCAAAGAGCCACACTAATTATATATTTATTTTAAAGACATAGACTTCCAAATGATTTTTTCTTGGCTGCCTGTTGTTGTATTCTTCACACTCAAACATTTTCTCGGTTTTAATCACACCCTTTTCTCAAATTATTCAAGTTAAAGTGAGACAGATGCTGGCATCTTTTTCTGGAACTGCTAGCTATTTTTTTTCTCTTTTTCACAAAGGGAAGGAGAAAGGCACGGTCCTGGGAGGGGATTTGTGCGAAGGAAGAATGAAAGGGCGAGGAGAAAGAGAAGGAGAAGAGAGGGATGAGACACCACTGGGATGTAGTCTTGAGTATGCCAAGGTCAGCAGAACTCTCACTATGAAATGAAACACTGCCAAACACACACAAAAGGATAGACCTAACAGACAAACACTCACTCACACACACACACACAAGTAGCAACTCACTGCCCCATCTTAGCTCTTCCCTGAACACAACCTGCTGAGAATTGTTAAATTGCCACTGGGCTCACACTTGGCTTTGTGGCCCCATTATATCTATGCACACCAGCACGCCCCCATGTCTAAAGACTCTTGTATGAAACAAGTGGACATAGCAGCTACCATGATGTCACCCTCTGGTTTGTGGACTGTTGTTTTGAGGGATTGAGTTTGGTTTTTGGCCTTCCTCATAGCCACAAATGGCAAACAATGACTGAGAACCAAAAGAGACTACACTATATAGCAAACTGCAAGTCAACCACAGCTATGCACAGCAATCCCAAAGTGGAAGAAGGGAGGTGGAGGTGATAGGAGGAGCAGAGACTCCACATTCTACACAGTCAAAGGAGCTTGCAAAAGAAAGCGTCTG
>NW_005187421.1:1027750-1029409 GCF_000239375.1 Pundamilia nyererei
AGATTGAAGGTACTTTTCAGACCCGAAGGCACAATTCATTTTTTTATGATTGTTTCTAGTTTTGCACAGCCTGACCTCACATTAAGATAGACAATAACTGCGGATTTTTTAAGGTTAATTGGAAAGTTGTTTATTTAGGCAACCTCTTGCGACCGTAGGAGTAACAATAAAAATGAGAGAAGTTTAAATTTTAACATGTGAAAGGGGCTGCTTACACCTAAAACCAACGTTTTCACATGGGATTGCAATTATGAAAAGACAATAAAGTTCAGGTGTAGTTAAAGAAGCCATTCAAGCTATCAATCTGCCATTTAAGTACTTCTTTTATAAGACCAATTTTGACCATTTAGGATGAGTACTATGTTGTAAACACAAACATATTGTATCTCATACACTGTGTGTGGATACACTCAAAGGAATATCCTCTGTTCTAAGGATTATTTAATGTTCCAATACACTTTCTGTAGTTTGCTGAAGAGTAATCTTTTAGTCCTCGTAAAAATTTCAATGAGAGAGAGAAAAATATAATGTTTGGCTGTGTGTTAAACAAGTTATCAGTCTTAAAACATTCATGCTTATTCATAATAAAAAAAGTCATTTCAGACTTCAGGGAGAACCGGCGAAACATTTCCACATCACATGGGTATTTACGCAATATAAACAGAGCGACTTTTGTAATCCTTTCAAAGGTTTCTTAACTAGTAAAGTGTTTTTGTGATTTTGCTTGTTTCCTACAGTGTGGACAAGAAGGTGTGCAGAAAATTCAGAGTTTATACCAGCATTTAAATCACTCTGATTTTCATTTCCTGATCAAGAGATATTAAAAGTGTTATATAAATATAGGTTTATAACTGTATATTTCCCATATTCTGATTGCATTCATAACCATAATTTATCAGGACTTCCCTGAAGGCAACAGGTGCTAAATAATTGATGAAAGCCTGAAAGCTGTTTGGCTCTGTGAGGGAGTGCTTGCAAGTCTCTCATGAGAGAAAAAGGCAACAGCCGCTTTGAAACCAGCGGAAGCCGGCAAGCCGCAGAAATTACTTCTGTGTTCCGTCATGCCAAACATTTAGTGCTGAGACAATGCAATACAGTTTCATTACAGTGCGGTAGCCTTGCAGGCAGAGACATCAAAGATCTGGTTTGTTTAGGCCTCAGTTAACCAAGACAATCAAGAGATAACGATACAGCTGAGACTAATTTCAAAGAGAACTACTTACCATTCTAAAAGTAAGGATGTTTAAGGATCTTAAAAAGTGGAAATGAATAATATTTTTTTATGTACCTTGAAGTAGATGTCCAATCTAAAATTAAACAAATTTGTTTTCACACAATTTAGAAACATGAACATATCTTTTATAAAACAGCAAGTTTGTTGAAAATATTCAGATCATTGTCATGAAACTGAAATTATATACTGCTTTCTTAATGTCATTTAAGCCCATATAATGGGATATATATAGCTCATTTATAGTTGGTTGCTAGGCAACATGATGGTGTCATAATATCTCAAATAAGGCAAAAACGAAGGTTTTGGTTGTTCAACTCCTCCTCGTATTAGATGAGTTTGTTGTTGAATTCATGAAAACATTGTATGAATTATAGCAAGATATACAGTAACATTAGTTTCAGATAAAGACAAACATATTAGTAAGA
>NW_005187421.1:1048708-1050595 GCF_000239375.1 Pundamilia nyererei
ACAAAATGTAAAACAGTATTTCCACAGTTTTTGCTTGTTAAGCGTCAATATTCTCTGTAATATATTATTTTTAATAGTGTCCTACAGAGTCCTACTAAAAAGCACCATTGTGCTTAGATCCTGTAAAACCTGCTGAGATAAAGGAAAACATTCAGTTTTTTTCATTAAAAATGGCTTGGTTCACCTTGCTCATTAAAGCTTACTGTCAGTGAGAACATCCTTATTAAAACTGCTGACTGTCATGTAGTGTATTCTCTCATGTGGCTCAATTTGCTCAGTCACAACACATTACCTTCTTGGTCACCTCCCTCTAGATTTTGACTTTCATTTGAACCTATACTTAAGGCACGTGAGGCAGTATTTTCACATTCTCTTACTGAAGTGTTGGTAGGTTGGTAGACAAATAGCGCATTTTTTCTACTGGCATTACAATAAATTGATTTGCATCAACATTATGAATAAGAAAAGACATTTTTATAGGGACCTTACATTGAAAGGAAAGAAAACATATTTAACCTTCCATAAATCATGTTAATGTTATTAAATTTTTTGAATTTGGTAAGCAGAAGCGATACAGTGTTTCGAGTCTGTAATATGAATTTTCATTAAACCTATAATCATGGCTGTGTGATTTATCTATATTAAGGTATTAACACTTGCAACTGCATTGCAAGTTAACATTTTTCCTCTCAGTTGACATGCAAGATATAGACAGAGCTAGTAGGACTGCATAATAACAGGAATCCACACTACCCACACTTCCTTTGATATATTTCTAAAACATCTGAATGGACCATTTGGAAACTATATTGATATCGTCTCCATCATGATGATAGACTCTAGAAGCACTCAGTGCATCCTTATGCCTGCATGTTACTATAAAGAAGGAAATGGTTACATTTGCTGACTCATTTCTGTTAAATAACCGCAAGAACTCATCTCAGATGACAAGTCAGAGGAGAAAATAAATAAATAAATAAATAACAGGCACTGTCTACATTTAAACAATCCTCTATTTAACCCAAATGCAATTATCTCTCTTCCTGTTTATGTCTGTGATCATCTGAGGAAATACACTGGATAACTGGATGTTGAGAATATTGGAGTCTAGTATAACACTTTCCTGATTGAATGACAATATATATGAAATGAAGTACTTGTCTAATTATAGGTAGAATTAATTATATTTAAATCTAGAAAATCAGCATGGGAATATTAGATCATGGAAAAGCACAGCCTGTATATAAAAAAGATAAAGTTACTGTAACACATGCAATGTCCTAAGATGTTACCTTAGAGCAAAGTTAGACATAAAACAAGGATGGCAATTTACTGACTCTGGTATGTAAAAGTTGAGTGAACATATAACTTCATAAATTATTCTTTAAGCCTTGCTGATGGTGAGCAGGGCAAGTCATATACTTTTCTCATTTTTATTATAATTGATTTTTTTTTCTAAATTTAAAAACACGGTTGATAAGGTTGGGACTACCCAAATGTCACCACCTCCCACAGCAGCTGAGAGATCAGAGTTCTTGCTTTAGAGGGTCAGACAGTCTCTAATACAACTCACAAAGGATCTTTAGAGCAGTGTCTTGAAACCCAAGGGTATACACTCAGTGCTCAGCCTAAAGCTCACATACTCAAACTCTCAGCAACACTGTGTGCAGAATTTCATCTTGTTCTTTTTTGAGACAACATGATCCCAGTCTTAGTTACACAGTATACAGTGTGCACACACTACTAACATCTCCATCAGTTTTTATTGTTGATATTACAGACATATATGTCAAAAGATATAATTAGACAATGTGTAACAGTAATGCTAAATAAATTGTGTAAAACCTAAAAGAGTTTGGATTTAATAAATAAACTAATTGACACACA
>NW_005187421.1:1051142-1056967 GCF_000239375.1 Pundamilia nyererei
ACCTACAAAACACTCATACATCAGCAAAACTCCCAGTAAAGCCAGTTTGTTTTAGTGGCTTAGCCAAAAGGCTAATCACTTCATCACCTTGTAATTAGAATCACTCCACATTTGCCACATAAAGAGGATTAATAGTTGGTGACTCCTTATACAATAGGTGGTGAGTGTGGGCCATATAAGCTGGCCCATGTGAGTGCATTGAATGTGTGACGCCATCATAAGGTCTTTGCTCAACGGCACCACATCAATGAACAAAGAACTCAAAACTCTCAGTGTGTTCTGTCCATGATGCTAGTGTATTAGCATTATTTTCCACACAAAAATCACTCCATGTCTAATAAAACCAGACACACGCAGAAACCCAGATATTTGGCGCAGGACATGCTTGGCACAATGCGTGGCAGGTGGAGGTATTGGAAGATAAAACAACACTGTGAAGTCTTTGTCTAATGGCACTGGACAAAGACTGATCAGTGCTTGCACTGCAAGAGTTGGATGATTACCTACACAGTTCAACTCCTTCAAATACTGTCTGGAATGTAAATTAGACTGATAAAACCAAGATATGTTCACTCGGGAACCAAACATCAAAAGCCGTTTCTTTAAGCATATCCAGTCATTACCAGTGGTATGACATCAGAGTAACTGAATAGGAATGGCACTACCCGTACTGGAGCATAACTTCTACCCACCGTTTGATGCCTATGGAGTGCAGACCTTTGATCTAATTTTGGTGTGTGACTTGCCCTTCACACAAACACTCATTATCCGTGGCACAGTCAGAATAGCAGCCAATCCGTACCATCAATTCTTGCTGAAGATTTCACACAGTTTGAAATTAAAGAAAAAATAAATACATTCTTCTTGTGCTGAAAATCTCAGGCTATGGGCCCAGCCATCTGGGTTATGAAGGAAAAAGCCCAGCAAGGGATATGATAGGAAAAATAAATCTGCGCGCTCATGGCAGGAAAACTTTGCTGTCTGTTGTTCCTTGTAACACAAATCTGCATCATCTTCTTCAAGATATCAATTTATAACCACAAACACCTTGGGGATTATTTGGAAATCTATTTCTTTCTTTCCTGAAACTAGTGGCATACCCTCTGGTTCAGCTTAGAAATAATACTGAACCATGCCAAAAACTGTTTATGTCCTTTCTAAGTAGGAGAAATCATACAAGTTGCACTCCATTTACTACTGATTGAATGCAATGACCTGCTCAGCTTCCTTCAGTGATCAAGTGCTCTGTAATTTCTTCTTTTTGTCTGTTATATTGCATGAACACAGCAGAGGCTAGCCTGCTGTCATGCATACAACTCTCTTCCCAGAATCCCAATGAGGAATACGATACAGTATCGCATCATTTTCCATTCTCCTCTTTCTTTTTCTCCTCCACTCTCTCCGTTAAACAGTTCACTATTACCCTCCCATCTGCTGTTTTCATGTCTCATCAAAGATTTCTCTTCCCCTCACCAACTTTAAATATTCACTTCGTGTTCTTTCAACAATAGCTTACAAACACTTGGAAATAATTGAGTCTCAGCGGGCTGACAAAAAAGGGAGCAGTGATCGTGCACAGTGGAAGTGATCAAATATGGCCTTGAGCCAACCGTCTTTGTAGATGGTCTCTGAATTGCCATTGATCTGGGGGTGGATACACCCGAGGAATACATTATTTATGTTCTTTTTTCTCCCGACAGTAGCAAGTCACAAACGGTAATGGGATGAGATGGGTGTCACACCGGAAGAGAGGAAACCAGTGCCGCTGAGTATATGGGCAACCCTGAAGACTAAAGGCCCACAAAACCATGATAGAGGGCTTTCATCTCCTAAAGGAAAAGTAATTGTCAAGTTAATGTACTCCTCAATCCTACTGTACACAGGGTGCCATGTCATCATTACTACGAGCACAGAAAGTGCTTTCAACAACCCAACAAGCCGATCATATGTCCTTCCAGTAAGCGGTTAAGCCTCCTTCTTTTTCTTCCTGTAGAGCAAAAAAAGTAATTGTGCAATCAAACTGTGCAATCTAGCTGTTTAGCTCATGTGGAACATTTATGTAGTTCTGCTTTCACTTTGTATCTATCTAAATTGCAAAACATGAAACAATAAATGTAGTAAATTTGTTTTAGCATTTTTAGTGTCTAAGGTCATTCAGTTGCTAATTAGCTGAAAGAAGCTAAGCACTTTCTCTTGCAAGCAACACAAACAAGTTGAACAAGCTTCCTGACGCAACCATGTACGATAATTCAATTACTTTCCGTTGAGTGCTCTTGAAATAATGCATCTTAGAATGCTGATAGCGTTTAAATTATTTAAATTTCTCTGTGCGTGTTTGTGTTTGCATGAATTAGGCTTGAGTGAAATTTTTAGAAGATTAGTTTAGTGTAGTTATCTTAAAGTCAATACAACCTCACTTTTATGTGTGCTACTAATATAAAACATTGTTGGGGATTATAAGGTATATTACTAAAACAAGAGTTGGATATATTTGTGCTGGAAATCCAAGAAGGCCAAACTGAGTTGCTTACTGTACCTGTAACACTCTGAGCTCTGAGGTATTAAAGATAGAAAAGTCACACAGTGTTATACTGGTACAATAAGTGTTGGTCACATCATTACTAAAAGCTGTTCTTTTAAAGCCATACTGGTTAAATGGTAAATGGTAAGCAGTCTAGCTTAATGCTTTCTAGCTAATTTTCACAGTTAATATGATATTTATAATTTTACAATTCTTGTTCAATATGCTTGAACAAGAAAAAAAATCCTTAGTATCCTTTCAACTTTTTAAAAAATATTCAAGCATGCCTAATTGGCCATAATTTTACTGAAGCAAATAAAGCTCTCAAATTCTGCACAATGACTGTGCAATTTTCTGTAAAGTATAAAAGGAATCGTGTGAAATGTCCAATAAAAGAAGAGCAGCATATTGACAATGACTTCAATACTACCATGATAATTAAACCAGTAGTGCCAATTCAACAATAAAAAATCCACACAGTAACACAGCCCTTCTGTCTTTTTGACAGCACTGAGGACACAGCTCATCATCTGTGGCAGCTCCGTTTCCTCCTGCACATGGTGAATTTAGTTCCAAGATGACAATAAAACCTGTTACAATCACTTCTGATCATAACACATGTTACATAGTTTCCCAGTCTCCTGCAGATCAGACTGGGCATTTCAAGCAGATTAACTCTAAAACCCTCACTTTAAATGAGTCAAAACTGACAGGTAGCCTCACAACAATGTGGCTACAAACAAGCCTTTAAAACTCACCCATTAAAAGCACAGCATTGAAGACAACATTATCCACTCAATGGCAGTAATAATGTGCCAGTGCTACCAGGTTTATACTGAACTGAGCTTATGTACGTTGTTATACGTCTTGATAGAATGCTATTAGAACCCTACAACTACACCTTACTGTTTTTTGTTTTTAACAAAAAGTCAGTATTTTGAACAGTCAGTGTAAGTGTTACATAAACATACACAGAAATATTGGGATTTTTAATTCAACATCATTTATCATGCAACAATATCTAAGCTTCTCAGTATGTAGGCCGTAAACTATTCCTGAAACAGCCTGAAGCTAAAGAAAGCTAACTCCCACATTCACACACAGCCAAAGACACACTTCTTTTCAGAGCCAGTGCTATAAGCCCCCTGACTCTGTGTATATGTATGGATAAGCGCCTGGCTGTGACCAGCAGACCCAGAGTTGGACAGCCAAACATCCCCTGAGGTGCCCCCTTTTCCCCTCCTATTCAGTCTTTCATTGCAAGCAAAGCCCTAAGTGCTGGAGGATTTTACACTAATTTATGTTCATTGATTTGTAATTCACAGAAAGCATGCTAACATCCAAGGCTGGGAATTACACGTGTTGACAATAGCAGTGGCTCTTGTGAACTTGGAAGTAAAGGTCAATATTTAAATTTGGAGCTTTAATTCCCAGCTTATCAAAGACAAATCCCTGCAATATCTAACATGTCAGGAAAGCTGAAATCCCTGTGTGTGAAGTGTTTTTCAGGACATGTGCATTTACTGTGTTGCACACATTCATCATTTTTTATTTATTTGTCTTGTATTTTCAACACCCTGAATGTTTGGACATGGAATATAGCACATGTACCTGTTTATACTACCTTTCTACCAGTGATGGGAAAGCTTTCTTTTTGGAAGGAAGTAGTTTTGATTCTGTTTACCTGAAAATTTGTTCTGATTTGTTCAAGAAGCTTGTTCACCACCAGTAATAAGAAGTAAGCTAAGAAAGACCAATACGTTGTGTGACTGAGATACAAATCGCTTATTCAGTCATACCCAGAGGTAGCCTAGTTGACTCTCTCGCTCTTCCAGTCACCCACTCACTCATTCCTTCTGTCCCCTTGCACATCTCAACTTTCAGTCCCACTCCCAGCTCAGCAGTCATGACCGACAGGAAGCCTGGAGAGGTACCCTGAGTGTCTCGTTCACCCACTCACTTACCAGATTGGTCACTCCTGTGGCTCTGATGGGTCTCAATAAACTGTAGTGCTTTGTTGCAGTCCAAGTTAGTTTCAAGCCAATCACGCTTACAGCACACTCTAAATGCCTCGCTGGCCATAGTCGATAAAGAAAGAACATTTCAAGTCACACATCTGATGAGACAAGCGGAAGACCAAAAATAATCTGTGCAGAGAGGGAGGGAAACACACTGGCAGGGCCACATTTGCTGCATCTGAAATACTTGCAAACGTCACAGCATTAGTTTACACAGAGTAGAGTACGGTACTGCAAATGTGTACATATATTTTTAGTACAATCCCTTAAAGGTATATGCATGCTGGATGTAACATGGCAACTAGTAAATTAGAGCCACCAGCATTCAGTTGATTCCACAAGTTATGGAATTGACTGACGGGATAGAACGCTGCTCTATAAAAATTCCATTTTCGGTTTGGGGAATGATGGCTGTCAAATATATCAAAAATTCCCACAGGTTTTACTGAAAAGCACATATGATTCACATGCATTTCTTATTCATTAAGCCATTCAGACACTGATCAAGCTCTTTAGATGGAATCGATGGGTTCATGAACAACAAAATTTCTCTCAAGACCTCTTCCTCCATGATTGGGGTGCTTTTTTTTTGTATTTAATTTTTTTAGTGCCATGCTTTTGGATTGATTAATACATGCCAAACAGTGTTTACTTCTGATTTTGAAATATACAGAAATACAATCATTCGCTTCTTTACAGGTTATTGATGTAAGATAACTAATTTATATCAGATGATATCCAAAGACAGTAAACATGATCATAGACCAAAAAGTCAGACTGGCACATTCTTATTTATTAAGCCATTATATTTATGTTTTTAGAACACATACAAATCTTGAGAATGACACAAAAATTAGTTCCTAATGACAACACGCATTCAAATATGAGAGCGGAGGGACATCTTCAATATGATGAATCATTATGTAAATAAAGCCATTAGTGGGCAAGCAATGTTTTCACAGAGAATGTCACTCTAAAAACAGATAACAAATTTAAGTAAAAACAAAGATTCTCATTTGCTCTCATTTCATAGCAGCTTGATATTTCGCAGGATGTAGTTTCTCAAAAATATCTAGAATTCTAAATCTCTAGATCTAAAATTGTACAATAAATGAACAGATATGGGTCTATATATACAGAGTGGGCCATTTATATGGATACACCGTAATAACATGGGAATGGTTGGTGATATTAAAGTCCTGTTTGTGGCACATTAGTATATGTGAGGGGGCAAAATCCTCAAGATGGGTGGTGACCATGGTGGCCATTTAGAAGTCGGCCATCTT
>NW_005187421.1:1056987-1076927 GCF_000239375.1 Pundamilia nyererei
TCCTGTTTCAATTTTTGTTTTGCCCATTCTGCAAATTCTGTGCGCCGATCTGGGTCATCCTCGTTGAGATGCTGCAGTAGCTGGAGTTTGTAAGGGTGCCATTTGTGAGTAGCTAATATCCACGGAAGGGATGTTCGACTAATGCCACATTCCAGTGACATGCGGCGAGTGCTACGCTGTGGGCTCTTGCTAGCTCAGCTAGGACAGCCACTGATGTTTCTTCATTACTGACAGTTTTCTTGTGTCCACATTTTGGCAAATCCAACACTGAACCAGTTTCACAAAACTTAGCAAGCAGTTTGCTGACTGTAGCATGGGAGATGGGTGGTCTCGTAGAGTGTCTTGCATTGAAATCTTCTGCAATGACCTGGTTACTGCGTTCACCAGATATCAACACAATTTTGATCCGCTCCTCATGTGTTAACCTCTTCGACATGTCAATGGCTGGGAACAAAGAGAAACTTATAAATAACTCATGAAAGAATAAAGTTACGTTGAAACCAAGCACACCATTGTTTTTCTTGTGACATTACCAATAAGTTTGATGTGTCACATGACCCTCTTCCTATTGAAAAAACAAAAGTTGTATCCAAGATTGCCGACTTCTAAATGGCCACCATGGTCACCACCCAGATGGATTTTGCCCCCTCACATATACTAATGTTCCACAAACAGGACTTTAATATCACCAACCATTCCCATGTTATTACGGTGTATCCATATAAATGGCCCACCCTGTACATGTTGAAACAGTGGCCATCTTAGTCAAGTTATATAGCATTTAACCTGAAATCAATACTCATATATATGAGTATACTACATTTGCACGAGACAAGTAACTGATTTACCAGACAGCCGCCCTCTGTACATGAAAGGACACTCAGCAGGGAGGCGATTATGTACAGCCTTCAGTAACTCTATCCAGCTCACTGAAACACTCCAGAGCTTCCACTGGACAGTCAAACCTCTGGTAACACACTGAGTTAGCTGGGAAAAAGAATAGAACCAGAGAAATAAGAAAGAGGGAGAGAAGCTGGGACAGGAGTAATTCATATCTATTTACTGTGTTTTCCATCCCTCCCAAGAGTCACAGCATGACAAAGGTTCTCACAACTCTCAACTAACTAAAGCTGTCTGAGTTTTTACAAATATGAGAAAAAGAATGGAATAAATTAAACGGGGAACAACGAATCACAGGACCATCCTGATTTATTGGCACTTTACGTAACAGTCTGAAATGGAGCAGGAGGTAACTGCAGTCTCTGGGAGTTCAGGAGCAGGGTTATTATGAAATTGGGTCGTTGTGCTTATTGGACAGCAGCCAACTGTCACTATCTTAATAGAACAGGGCAGGTGTAATATGAGACCTTTGTGCCTTACATGAATCGATCTCATCATTTTGGGGCTTTTTGTGTTTTTTGTAGCAATTAAATGGTCTGTATGGACATTAGTCTCTGAAACCCAATAAAACACATGACCAAGAATTATAGAAACTATATTTGTGCCAATAACTCTTTTGTGGATTCATATTACATCCGTTTTTTGTTTTTTTTTATTCTTTGTTTCAGCTTTAAACTGCACTCGCTAAGTGTAACATTTTACTTCCAACGAGAAACCACAAGTCATTCACAAGACTCAGCAAAATCTTCTGTAAGCCTAGAGCACAAAAAAAGCTCTTAGCCAGATTTTAAGGTGTGTTAAGGTGTATAGGGGATCCTCCTCTCCACAGACTCCTTAAAGCATTAGAAACTAACAAATATCAGAGCTGTACTTTGTTCTATATCAGCTGTAAGCCCAAAGGAGACAAGGATCCAGGACCTGCCCTAACAAGCACTGGTCGACTGTCCTGCTGAGAGCCTTTCATACTCTGGTAAAAACGAGGTTATGGGAGCTTGTCCAGTGTAAGAAACACAAGTACTGTTGAAGAGTCCACAGTCTCCTCAGAGGCATAAAAGCATCCATGTCCTGACATTTTCACTATTGTTACAATGAAAAGACTCCACTCTGACATATCCCGATCTAACTGTGAAGCATTAGTGGGCATATTGTTATGCACGTAATGACCTAACCTTTCTGGGCAAAAGCCTGGCAGCTCACAGTTTAAAAATACAATTTAAACAGCTCCCTATTATCATTTACTGCCACTTTTAAATGCATAAGTGATTTTTGGTTTTGTCGAATGCAGGTTTCTGTTTTTGTTATTTTTACAACAAGACTTTTACTGAATATATTTTACACAATTTGCACTTGCAGAATAAATCTTTTTTCTTATCTTTATAATAAACTAATAATCTGTTATGTGAATATATCTTTCAATGGCGCTATAAACATGAAAGGAAAGAATATGGCTTCACTTTGGTAGGAGGGACGAAGCATTTTTGTTGCCATCTAAAAAGCAAAGTGGTCAATACTCTAAATACCCGATTTCAGACCTGAAAACTGAGGGTGCAAAGAAAGGATGAAGGGGGGCAAAGTCACTGTAAGGACATCCTAAATTGGCTGATGGAGGCAAAATACAAAATGGATAGTTCCAACGGTGACCTTGCTAAAAAGAGAACTAGTATCCATCTTCGTGTGCCATTAGGATATAAGCAGGTTGTTCTACTGTGTGAATATTTAATGATTCTTAATTAGCTTAAAAAAACAACACTGGTCAGTAATGGCGCTTAAGTGCTTTGGTTGGTGTGTTTGTATGTTTGCACCATAAATCACTTATTGGGTAGATAGCTACTAGATGAATTACATGTGTCTTAGTGACACATACTGAGACACAACTCCTTTTATTACAAAATGGGGTCAGTGTAAAACATTATGCCCAAAGATGTTATGTAACAAAAAGACACCAATTTCATCACTTTGGTCATGGAACTAGCCCAAAACATTTTTCCCCTTTATTTTATCTTAAATGCCACATCGGTGCGACATGGTCTGCCCCCAATTCTTAGCCAGCTACATCACCCTTGACCCTTGCTAATGCTCCTTGTCAACAACACACAAAAAGGGCCTTTCCAAAGGTAATGCGACATACATTGCCCACGGCAGATTGTCCAGGAAGGTCGTTCTTCAAACTGACACATACAGCAAGGTCACTGTCAGTGGAGGCTGTTCGGAGATCAGTTCTCTTGCATCAGACTGCCTTCAGCCCCTTCACTGTTACACTATCCCTAAAGGGCTACACTGCCACCAGCAGTCACTTAGCACATAAACTCAAAAGAAAACAAATGCCAAGCATTTATCACCAAACTGCAGCTATACACTTACTGTATTTTTAAGTATATGTTAAAGATTTTTTGTCTTGTTTAAGAAATGCAACAAATGAAACATAGTCTCCTCTTATTGTCAAGCATTTGCTCAGCACACTTGAGCATTGACAACATTAGTATTATTTTGCTACTTTTAATTAGAATATTAAGTAAAGTTTAAACAGTAACCTGTTTGTCCATATGCCTTCCATTAACTTTTCCTTTTTCTGCTTTTTTTAAATAAACAAGCTGTCAATGTAATGAACTAAGTCATTCAAGATATATATTTTTTTCTCTGTGAGGCAAACACTATTAAAACTGAATTATTTTCCCCTCCTCTGAGGGGACTGTGATGAGTTGGCATTTTCCATAAATGACCCAGCTGTTCGAGCATATTGTGTTTCGCTTCATCAGGGATTCAAAGGAGCTCACAGCAGATCATCCATATCCTGTCATGCTTTGGTCTTGACCATACCTCTCTAAAAGCTGGTTTCAGAGCTGGTGGTGCATATGCTACAGATGTGGGGCTAACATGACTATGTTAATGTTTTTCTGACTGCAATTAACCATTAAACACATATCAGCTTGTAATAAAATATAGGGGGTGGGCCTGCACAATATGTGTGCTACAAATGTGACCAAGGCAAATCTACCAACATTAGTGATAATAAATAAATCTATGGATAAATTAGTTGAAACAAATCTGGAAAAAAACCCAACTTATTTTGTTATTTACAAAGTGCATATTTCCAACTGTATTCAGAGGTCATAGAAGAAAAAGTTAAATTTGAAACCCAGTGTTTCAGTCTGTGATCATTGATTTTTCTCCCATGTCCTTAATGGACAGGCTAAAAATATGCTGCTTCTGGGTACAAATCTTGCATCTGTTCTCTCACAATACCAACAATACAGACAACATCTAATTGATACTATACAAGTCGCAGTGCAAGTTATTATTTTTTACCTTTTTTCCCATCACTTTGAATTTTGCCATTTTGGTATGCAGGATATTTTTCTAATATTAAAATAATAAAAAGCTTTGAAACTCTTGAAAGTCACATGAAATAACATTTCTTTCAAAAGGGAAATTTGGAATTCAACATTTTAGCATTTTTGAATTCTAAAAAGGTTCATTTTCACTACCACAGTGACTAGAATGGTTACTCTGCCTAAAATTGGCAACATGACCAGGGCATGCTTTAATTTAAAAAGGTTTATCAATATATAATATAGATATTCATGCAGTATTCATTTTAATGAACCTTAATTATTAAAATTAATTAAAATATTCAGTGTAAAAGCTACTGTACTACTAGCAGTCAAAAACATATATATTAAGATATTAAGCAAGATTTGACAATTTTATAATGTGATCTGACTGACACATGCACATGATTGCAAATGATTTATTGTATTTGGAAGCAGGTGTGTCAGATATCAGCTGCCTACCCGCGTGCATGCATACTGATATAAGCTGTCCTCCTGTGAGTAATAAATCAAAACCCCAACATTTTTGCCATTAACATTGTTTCCTTGTTGTCTCTGTGCTGTCAGCAACAGTGGATAATCCCAGTGTAGAAGAGGGCTCTGTCCTTCTGCTGCGTCCATCCTGTGATTCAGAGGATACAGATTATCACTGCAAATGGAGGGCCTTGTCTTTGACTCATTTGCTAGAATCAGCAATAGAGGAAAGACTGACTCTATACTAGCCCCTTAACGGACTCTAAATTCACAAGCAGGCACTTTCATCTGACCATACAGGCTGTATACCCACAGCGCACATACACCCTACTAGCTTACATCCAGACATGCATGCTCAGACCTTCACACTTCCTGCATACAGAACCAACCTGGACCAAATCATTTCCCAATTCTAAAGGGCCAAAAGAGGCAGACATAGCATTGCTAATTCAGAGTTAAAGAAAATACAAAGGTGAGCAAAGTCAGTGTCTGTGTGTTCCTTTAACCATGCTACTCCATATCAGAGGGAATGCGTCAGCCCTACTATGGTTAACACTCAATAAAACATCAAAAGGGATGAAGCTCAGAGCTCTGGACAAATACACACCCACACAGATACCAGATACACACAAAAACTCGTTTCATTTATACGCCTTCTCTTACACACATATGTACACACGACGTTGCATATTGAACAAACAAATAGTGCAGATATAGATCACTGGATTAAATGAATAGAGCAGGGAGAACAGATAACAGGGTCGCATATCTTTAAAGAGTAAACAAACACACATCATGCATAATGAACGCTAAATACGAGTTCAATAGAACACTCAACAGAGCAGTTTCTTACAAACACACTATACGTCTGTGAAGGTTCTCAGTCATCCAGGTCATCGTAGTCAAAGGAGCTTGCAAAGAACACACTATACTAAATAAACACACTATACATTCACTGGAACAATTGGAGGTTTTAGCCAATATTGGCAGTCAATGCCAGATACACAGGAGCTGTCATCAACTTCCCATCAGGCTCCACTCCCCCCCAGTGGATGTTTTGAAAGAGGAGAAACACTTCTTGTGAAATTTTTATATCCAGAGGCAAAGGCATTTAATGGTCACTGTTTGGCATGTTACATGAGGAGATGGCATTATAATCATCTGCCCAGGCCAAAAACTGGGCTTTGACAGCTTAGACAGGCTATTCATTATTCAATTATTTTAAATATTTCAGGGAACCGACAGGATGCTCAAGCAATAAATATTTCAACCGTTGCCTTACAAAAGGAGATAGCCATGCACTTGGCTGGTATTGATCAAGAGGGCAGCAGATTCACTCTTTCCAATAAAGAAAAAACATATACGATCATCTCTCTGTCAGACCCTACACCGCCTAATGAAAGAGTCAACATTTTCATCTGGAAAAAAAAAAGAAAGTTAGAGCATCAACAGAAAAACACTTTATCATCACTTTCACATTTGGGGAAAAAGCAAAGAGACACAAAAGTGCATTGCTAGAACAGATTCAGAAATACATAGAAGCTGAAGGTGAAAGTGTGATGTAGAGCATCTGAGCTGGTGTAATACCAGACAGAATCACTTATCTGTGGCCAGATAAAAGGAATAAGGCAGCCTTTAAAATGCTGAGGCCCTCACATTTATGAATAAAATACAGCTACTGTACAAAAGTAATTCCCTTCTCACTGATACTAGGTGTTGCAAAGATGCGAACAAACAACCACTGCAATTATGCCCCTTCCATTTGCAGCCTCCCCTGGTGATAACCAATATATAGCAAGGAAGCAAAGCATGAATTGCTTTGCAGGCAGGCATCTTCCCTCTCAGCAAACACACATGCACAAGTATGCAGATACACATAGACACATTCTTCTCTGCAGAGGGGAGTAGTCTTTCACAGCCGTCACAAAAAGCAATCTTGTTCTCTGAAAGCCACGGGGCTTCTCATTGTGTAGTTGTACATTTTCTCTAACTTTGCACTTTCTGTAAAACTGATTAAATACAATGAAAGACAAGATCAGTCTTTTTCATAGTGCTTTCTCTTTCCCACGTCACTGCATCTTTCATGCTGAGCTTTTCGCCTGCCTAATCTGCCCCTTTCACAGAAAACCCGAAGGGTGCTTTTAATATAAAAGAAGCCACGGATGTTTTCTTACCTTGAAATACTATCCAGAATCCTATAGTCCGCAAGCTGTCATGAGATACGATTGGTTCTGCTCCACAACAAGGGCAAAAATCCCACAAGTCTTTTAAAATCAGAAACCAATTAAAAGCCTTTTCTGATTTGAACTTACTTTTTGTGAGCAGGATGTCCTTCAGTGAATTTGTGCATAATCCATTACCCTTTAGTTCCTTGGTTTAGATTAATTTCTTTTGGGCTGTTCTCCCTGATATTCCACCTTGGCAGAGCTAAACAATGTTAGGTATTCTACTGGAAAATGCGTTTATGAGAGACAAGGGAGAACGAGAGACTGTAGGATCTCTTCTGGTGCGCACTACCAGCTCCAATGCAAGTGAATCCAGCCGGTCCTCACAGCTCTCCCCCTGCCTTCAGGAATGAAATTCAGCATCCACTGTTCGTCCCCACAACAAGGGGAGGGTGTCCCCCCAGGATGGAAACTTTCACAGACCTCCACCAAAGCTATAGATGGTGATAACACATGCCAGTGAGACTAGATTATGTGTTCTTTTCCTCGATATGCTCCCTCATCAGTGGATTTTGTCCTCTTTTCCTTCTCCTATTCGCCTGTTCGGTAGCGCTCTCCTCTCCAGAATAGACTCTCACAGAATAGATGCTGAGAAAGCAGCGGAATGAGGCGAGCCGCTCGTTCTCCTGCTGTCTCTCTCTCTCTCGCCTTACCCCTCCCTCACACATACACCCTCCCTGTTTCTCACTGCACCTCCCCACCCTTTCGTTTTCTCTCTCCTCCTCTCCTTTCCTTTACACACACACAGACACACTGCGATATGCACTTCTCTAGCTTTGGCTTTTGACAATTACCGCTGTGCCATTTCCAGCCATGTCAGACAGAAAGGTTCACCGCCCATAGTCCTCAGAGTAACAAATAATGCCTGATAAATATGTAAAATTAAATAGATATGAAGAGAAGGAGCAGCAGCATGGAAAAGAGCACTGAACCAAGAGGCAATCTAATCTCCTTTCTTCATCCTTGTAACCTGATTACTAAATATCCCTGGAGCTGACATTTTTTTTAACTTTTTTTTTGGTCATAACTTTTTTTTTCTCTGATGTTCGGTAGTTGATGCTGGCCAACTGTCAAGTGTGACTGAAGAGGAAGACAAAAATAGCAAGCAAGAGAGCAGCACACTGCATAGAAACAAGAACCAAGCAGTAGCAGCTGTACAATTATATAATTAGCCACCTAAACAAATTGCCAGGAATTCTGTTATCATTGTGTGAATACTTGACGAGCTGTGTGCAATAATAAATATTGTACCAAAAAAAATACAATTCGAAAACATTTGTGTAAATGCTCTCGATACATACCATTCATGGTGTAACCAATTTGTCATATACAAAGAGCTGCCACTCTCACATGCTTATTATGTAGCATCGCTAAAGCCAGGCAATTATCTTCCTAAGCCTGGACTTCACATTCCAAGTGAGGTAGCTTGTTTCCTATTTAATGGTATGTGCAACCCCTCATATGTTCGCCAATTAGGATTACACAGGCATTATAATTTAACTTCCAAGTCATGTAGAACACAAAAAAATTTGGTAGCTTGGTTGGTTACATTTTAAGTGGGCTTTATAAGTGGATGGTGCCCTTGATTTTATCGAGGCAAGGTTACATCACATCAACAACCTGACACCAAAACTATGAGCAGGTGGTTTTGGCAGAGTCACTTGCTACTGAATTCCATCCATCACTCTGGTCTCCCTGGGGAGTCATGCCAACAAGGACATTTTTTTAGTCCAGTTAAAGAAAAAAAAATCTAATGTCAGGGGTTTGTCTAGGAAATCCATTATCACAGGAAATATTTTAGTCAACAACTTCACATTTGTCCAGTTTAGTGAAAATCATTGCTTATTGTCAATGAGAACTTTTTCAGCTTAACTGTATTCAGTGGTTCTCTATGATCATTTAAACGTTTGTTCTTTTCATTTTTATCATTTTGATTTGTTGTTATTGTAAATGCATAAAAACAAACAAGTGAAACCATAAAAGGTGCATATATTGTGTACATATATTAATAAATTACAGTAATTCATTCTTTAAGAAATTATTTTTAGCCACTTCTTGTCAAACTTAATGCAATGTCATGTAAACATTAAATAAGTTTGCATGACATTGCATTAACAAGGCAGGCCTTTGTCTTTTTTTTATAGCACAACAAACATAATGCCCATTTGTATAGCCATTATACTGAAGCTTATGCATATCCAAACACTTTATTACTGATTACATACAGAGTTACCGATGCCAGCATGCACTTCGCAGCGGCTGCAGCTAGTTCTCAGACACCTATAGTACAAAGAACAAACAGGTTCATTAAACGCATATGAGGCTTTGACTGATGCTTTAAAGCTCTGACTTTCAGGGAGAGGCCCTACTGACAACCCCATTTCATGGACATTTGTGAAACAGTGTAATTGTTCATGTTTGTGCACACCTAATGAACCAAAAAGTTATTTGCAGAAACATCCATCCATCCACTTTCTCAACCACTTATCCAATTAGAGTTGAGGCTGACACTGGACGAGAGGCAGGGAACATCCTGGAAAAGGCACCAGTCCATCACCATAGCTAACACAGAGAGACAATCATTCATGATCACTTCTGCACCTCCTGCCAATTTAGAATCACCAATTAACCTAACATGCATATCTTCGGACTATGGGAGGAAATTGGAGTATCCAGAGACACAGGTCGAATATGCAAACTCTCAGCAGATCATCAGGTTCAAACCTAGAACAGGTCTTCTTATTAAATTTGTGTAATCTCAATACTCTTTGTAATACAACCTTAAATTCCCCACAGTACATATTATCACAACACTTTGGTAATAATGCTATGAAAATGGCAATTCTGCAAGAAGATATACTGCAAGAAAATCATCAATGACTCACAGCATATGTTTTACTGACAAGAAAAATTACTCCTAAAAAGGCAAAAGCAGGGATCATGTGTATTTCCACTGCATGGTACCAGTGTGTTTATTATTTTCACTGGTCAGTTTTGTTGTGTCCATGTATTTAATGGGCTTTCTGATATGCTTTCCAATGTATTCAAAGTGTCTGTCATTTCTGCCCTGTGAATTTCCTCTTCGTCACTGAAAGTTACTTTACTTTCTTGCACTTTACCCTCATTCAGTTGAGGGCAACATGGGAAGGATTCATGAACTGGTGACTCCAGCAAGTTAAATTACACAGGGGAACGATTTATGGTGTCTCATATATTAATAATGGTCAGCTTATCAATGTTTTGTCCCACCAATAATTACGAGCCTTTCGTGAGAAAATTTGGCATTTTCTTTTGTCACCAACTGGCAACTATGATATGCTTATATGAAAGTACAGTGTTTTGGCAGACCACGCTTTTCATTTATAATATCTATCTAAAATATGATATAACAAATTTTAATAAACTGAACTTGCCTTGTCCAGGTTATGCACTAATAATTCAAAAGTAAGAAATTCAACACCTACATATTATCTTTTTATTACTCTATAATTGCAGGCAATGCTTTACCACAGCCAGATGGTCCCATGAGGCTGAAATTGTCACTTACTCAACTTAGAAATGTGATTAATGTTCTAAAACTGGAAGCAATGTTCAATATCCATCACAAGTGTTTACTGTGAAAGACAAGTGTCTATCCCAAAATTCCCATTTTCCTTCTATTTTTCTCTCTCTCTCCCTCAGTGTGGTACAGCTTGCAGATAAGCCTGGGTAAACCCTCTGGCTGAGTTACTAGCAAAGACCTTCCTGAATATCATTATCAAGGTAGCACAGTTTCCAACCACCTGTCAATGGTCCAGATCCATGTTTCAAAAAGCCAGCAAATACAGCTCATGTTCCTTTCCTCTGCCACTTGGCTTTTTTTTGTTTGTTTGTTTGTTTTTTTACTTCTCAAAAGGCTAATGAAGTTACATAACTGATGTACATTTTTCCAATTATGCATTAAAAGGTATGTAAAATACAAAACAAAATAAAACAACAACAACCGGTAGGTAGCACAGGGAACAAAGGGATTATTTAATCACCAATCTTTACCAAGAAATAAGTTGTTGTATGACCTCACAACTACACCAACTGCACTGTACTGTCTTCTTCCTTGTAGTTATGGTTAGTTTTATAAGTGATTGACAAAAGTTGTGCTGTTCTAAACACAGGTGCAGTCACCTGAATATGACATGCTCAGTTTATGTGCAATTTAGTGCAAGGTCACAAACTAAGACATGATATTCAGCTTTGGGTAATTTACTAACACGACAGACGCAGCTTGTTAACTGTAATCAGAAAACCTTGCATGTGTATTTCTGTGCTCTCCAACTGATGGTGTTAACAATACTACTACATTTTTCAATGCTGGAACTGTTTGAAAATAATAATTTGAAGATTTTGTGGAGGATTCTTATCCCTGTGTATCTGTGGTCGATATCTCCATGAAATATAGTAAGATTGCTCCATTGTTTAACATTACTTTAGAGGTAGCAAAGGAGCACCATGCTGTAAATGCAGGCACAGCTTTGATGATTGCTAGAAGTATTCACATTAATCCAAAAAACACACAAGGCACCAAATGTTTTGGCCTCCAGAATAAGATATCATGATTCAACAAGTTCCAATTATGCAGTTAATGCCACTGTATTTATATTTTGCAGTGCAGACTATTACCACCTGCTGGATGTTTTCTTAAAAGGTATCCTGTGGAGTGTTCTATTTACATGCAGCACTACCGAAATGCACAACCCTGAGGTCTAAAAATGTGATGAATGCACTTCTGTCTCTATAGAGCTTTCTGTTTTGTTCTTTTATGTTTGGACTGTGTAAGAATTACCTATACCTACACATTTACTAGAAATCTTTTCCTCCCCAACCTTTTTTAACCGCAGACATTTTGACTCGACACAATAAGGAAAGCACAGGTGCATTAATAATAGCGTAGTTCCATTAAGTGTCTCAGTAAGTGTTTCCATTAAGTGTTTTCAGAAGTTATGACAGTCAGAATGCTAAACAGCAGGACCTACCCTACATGCAATACAGTCATGATTAATACACCTGCGCTTTTTGTATATTTCAATATCCTTGCTCGCTTGTCTTTATTTTTACTTTCCGTACATAATGCAGCTGTGCTTAAAAATCCTGTAGTATTGTATGCATAATGCACAGAAATGGGATATGCTACATTGCAACGTGAACTTAACCCTGTTGCCGTTTGTATGCCTGGCTAAGTGACTATAAAGCATGCTGGTTTGTGTGCTTATCAATGTGACCGAAAACAGTAGGACATGCTGACTTTTTTGGCATACAGGACTTGACATATGGGCACAAAAAATGTTTTTGTGGCACAACAACTAGAATGATAGCAATGTGTAATAGAATGGCTTCTATATTTACTGTCAGAAAGGTTGTGTGTATCTTGCAACATAACAATTATCTGTCAATTTGGGAAATATTGTGAAATATTGAAATATTTATTTTATTATCAGAAATATAGCCACGCTTTGATGTTTTTCCATGTTATCATGTATTATCATGAAATTGTAACTTTTTAAATCAAAGACAAATGTTCACTGGCCCTGAGATGTCAGCTCACAGCAACCCAGAAAAAAAAACACCAGAAAACAAACAAAACAAAACCAAAACCAAAACAATGAAAGTATGCAATTTGTCAAAATTATGAACACATGGGGAACAAATGCTCCAAAGTGAGAAAACACACCCAAAGACAGCAAGGAGATGCAAATACAGTCTGACAGAATGAAGCTGTTTACAGGTTGTTCTGCACACAAAAGAAAAATTATATCAACAGGACTACAAGATCGACAGGACTCTAAAGAGCCTTTTTAGGACCACACCCATAGAATCAACAGCACTGACATCAGAATGTCATTCACACTAGAGAAGAAGTCTGTCGGATGGTAACAAAAAGGGGGAAGGCAGTCAAAACTCAGATCATCAGATACCATGTCTGGATAATAAGCTGGCCAAAGGAGGATCTAGAAGCCACTGACATCAACAGAAGGAAGCTCCGTACCATGCATGGTGGATTTCACCCCAAGTACATCACCTGAAGCTGTACATTAAGCGGAAGGAGGGAGGCTGAGAATTAGTGAGTGTCAGGAAGAAACAACAACTTGAGTACATCAGACGGATAGCCACAAATGGTAGTTTGCTTAGTAAATATCTCAGACAGAAGAAAGCCAGGAAAAGAGAGGAACAAGGAGAGGAACCATCATTGAAGGACAGGCCCTTGCAGAGTATGTGCCACCGGCAGAAGAAGTGTCTGATATTGAGAAATCCTACCAATGTCTGGACAAAGCTGGACTGAAAGAAAGCACAGAGGCACTAATCATGTCAGCACAGGAACAAGCTCTGAGAACAAGCTCAACAGAGGCTTGGATCTACCAAACTAGGGTAAACCCCAGGAGCAGGTTGTGCAAAAATGCCCCTGACACAATCAAGCACATAATGACAGCATGAAGCTGCTAGCAGGCAGGGCATATGTGGAACATCATAACCAAGTGGCTGGCATATTATAGAGGAACATCTGTTTTGAGTATGGCCTGGAAGTCCCGAGGTCAAATGCCCCAGGAGAATGCTTGACATTTACCAAGCTAAGATCCTGTAAGACATCCTGATATGGATGGACAAACTGGTGATGGCTAACCAACAGGCCATAGTAGTGGTGGAAAAGAAGAGCAAAACAGCCCTAGTGATAGATGTAGCTATGCCAAGTGATAGCAACATCAGAAGGAAGGAACACAAGAAGCTGGAGAAGTACCAAGGGTAGAGAGAGGAGCTCGAGAAGAGTGAAAGGTAAAGGCAACAGTTGGTAATCTTAGCACTAGGGGCAGTCACACACAAACCGGGCAAGTGGCTTTACCAGATCCACGGAAGAACATCCGAGAGCTCTGTCCAAAAGAGCACAGTCCTAGCAAAAGCACATGTAAGCTCCCAGGCCTCTGGTAGAAGACCTGAGCTTGAAGGATAAAGCCTATAAAAATAAATAAATAAAATGGCGTGTCTCTGCCCCTTTGATCAACAACAGACTTTAAAGTCTGACATGTTAAGGAAGAACTGATTGGAGGGAGACATATATCATCAAGCCTTGTTACAATGAAGATCGGAAAGACAATCAGTATTTCTGTGATCTAGAAGTTTTATTTACCCAAAATATGATAATTAATTCCCACTCTGATTCTGAGGTAGATGTCTTCATGTTGTTGTAACTTTATTTTAACCTCCTAGGAACAATTTCTCCTCACACATTGCACACATTAGGGCTGTCTTCACACACACTGATACATTTATTTTTAAAGACCCTTCCATTTTCTTCCACTTACACAAATCAATTTAGAATTGCCAATTAACCTTACATGCATGTCTTCTGACTGTGGTAGAAAACTGTAATACCCTGTGAGAGCCCACACCGGCAGTGTGAGACTGTGAAAGCTTAACACAGAAGGGCCCCAGAGAACCAGTGCATTTAAAGGCCCTTCTTGGTGTGAGGCAACAGTGCTAGCCAACATATTACTGTGCAACACTTTAAGTAAAATGTTTTGTCAGAAAATATGCTTGCATAACCATTTTTAACCTAACTTTAAAGCACCATAAATATTAAAGTTTCCACTTATCTGAAGAGCCACACTGGTGTGTGTTGTCTCCATTCGTGCGTTGGAGACATTGTTGAATGAAGCAGATTAGTAATGCTTCATGTATGTATTACGCTTAAATAGGAAGAACAAGTATACCCAATGTCAAGTTTGCAAAAGATTTTCTAAATTTATCTAATAAAGTAAGAGGCATATTTATCAGTGTGGCTTCAGCTCTGATGTTAGATTATGTAATCATGTTGATTTCAGCTTTAGAGTGAAACATTCTGCCTGCAATGACCAAACATTTAAAAGCCCTTCTGCACACAGAGTGATATACTCGGTGGCAGGACTAATGTGAATAATAATTATGTCATTTGATCATTCATTAGAAGTCTGACCTTAATCACATAGTGCAATTAGTTGCCTGCGATTCAGCCTAATTTATAATCAACTCATTTAGGTTGGTAGCATGGAGGGATATGGTTATGGAGGAGGATTATATTTGTAATTTAAATAGAAAACGTTTTTTTGATATCATGGTTTCGTACATAAAAGCCGTTTGCTACGATCAAGTTTTGAAAAATTGCTGCAGCAGTGCATCCAGTTATCGTTGAATAACTAAACTTGTTCACTTCAAAAATAAATATAGTATCCAAGGAAATTTTATTCTTGTAAACTTTACATTTTTTTAACGCAGAAAATGGCAAAAAAAACATTGTGCGATGTTAAAAAGAAACAAACAAAAGATACTTAGTTTAATAAGTGAGATATCCAGGTTTTTTTATAGTTAACCATTGAAAAAATTAAATGTTTTTAATTACAAAGTAATTTTTGTATTAAAAAAAGGTGTTACTTTTGGCCATTAAACGTAGAGAGGAAGTTAACAACTCTTTGCTCCCCCGTGCAGTGCATGAGACAAACTGTGTGCTATAACTGTCTGTAGTGTGCGTTTAGCTTTTTTATTTTTAGTTGTTTCCAGTCTTGCACAGCTGTAATTAGGATCTCTCAGGATCTCGTCTGTTTTTATGCAGATAATGTGATTCTGTTTGCTTTATTGAGCAACAAACTTACTTTGCACTGGGTGAGATTGGGGCAATTGGTGAGAACAAGTATGAGGCCACGGTTTACAGCTGGGAAAGATTGCTTATTAAAGTAATTTGTCCTTGGGGTCCCCCAGGGGCCCCATTTGGTAGTCCATGTACATTAAAGTAAAAGCATGAGGGTTAAATAGGGTTGGTTTTTGGTGTTCTTTGAACACCAGAGTAAACTGATTATTAAAAATTACTGTGAAATAATACAAATTCTGTTTTCTTTATTATACTAAATTAACTAAAAGGTCTGAACTTATTTGCCAGAATCAGAAAATATTCCAGCAGTGTCTGCCCATTTAAATTTTTGCTATATTTGATGAAATTCACACTGTGGTTAACACATTTACCTAACATGGGAAAGACCTTCAATTTTGAGACAAGGAGAAGACAAAAAAAAAACAGACTCAGGAGTCACAAGTTAGTGTACTCTTAAAATGGGAGGGTTGCATCAGAAAAGGCAACTGGCGTAAAATATGTGCCAAATCAAATACGTGGATCCATACACTGTGGTGACCCTTTGGGAAATAAAGGAGCAGCTTAGAGTACCTTTGGTCATTATCTCAACAATGAGTACCAGTTTCAGCTTGACTTACCAGCACATTTAATTATAGTCAAATATCACAGTGGATGTGTGGTCAATTGTACTTTCTACTATTAATTCAGATTCAGTATGTGTAATGTGATGAAGTGATACTAGAATTTTTTTTTAAATGATGGCGAAGTCAATATTACAGCTTGTTTTATAAGCTGTTAGTTCCAGGCTACAGTTTGTTTGAAGGGTACATAACAATGCAAGTGACACTGTTGTTTGAAAAAACTTTTCCAATAACAAGTTTCTATTTCTTGTGGATTAGTATGTATGCTGTGTTATTTTTGTTTCCTATTCTGTGAATGTTGTGCACAAATTTAATGTAAAAGCATTTGGGGGATGTACAAGAAGATAAATCCAATAATCACTGGTGTTGTGGAGACCACAGATGCTTCCTTTCCAAATGCTTTATGAATGCAAAAATGGATGAAAGTGAAAAACACCAAAACAATTGGATTTTTTTTAAAGCAAAAAAGATAACAGGTGTTTCACTGGTGTTTGGTTCTTACCATTTTACTGTGATAGGTTTGAAAAAGACTCAGAATGATAAATGACCTTCCTTTTCTTTGTGCCTATATCTATTGTATGTATTGTTTGCTGTATTTGACTGGACACATAGTTTGAAGTCCTTTTTGGTGATAACATTTTTGCATTGTAAGTAAACTTTGCATAGTGCTCACAACTTCAAGTGACTGGATAAGGGTTAGGACAAGGGGTTAAAGGGTTGGAATTAGGTCAGGTTTAGCTAAAGATTTTAATTTAATCTTTAGTTGTGATGGGACAAAGGGTAAAAGAATCCATAATGTCATTAACAATGCTCACAGTCAAGACCAGTGTGAAATTATTAGGGGACAGGCAGACAATCTGAGTACAGAGTAACATCTAGATTTGCTGCAAGAAACATTTCTAATATAAATCTTGTTCATTTCTTTCTTTTGTTTGTGTCTGTGTGTGCACATGCTTAAACGTGCAGTTTTAAAACATATCATTTTTGATTTAGTTAATTTATGGCCGTTATTAAGTTATCTAAAACCAGTGCTATACATTTCAAACATATATCCTTTTGGTGCAATGCCTTTTGTGTAGGTCAAACAAATGAGTACAATATAAACATTAATTGACCTTAGTAAAATATCTCTACCTATTAATATGATTCATGTATAAAAACCTTACTTGATAACACAAATAAAATGACACTAAACAAAGTTAAAATCGTAAAGAGCATCAGTTATTTTCTGTTTCCATCCTCTAAGCAGGTCAAGAAGTTACATGTGTAGGCAGTGAAAATGAATACAAGGTATATATCTGATAATATGTCCCCCAGACAATAATTTATTCTGTGATTAAGAACAAAAATAGTCAAATACCAGCTAGTATTAGAAATAATGAAGCTTTTTCTAAGTCAATTTAAAAACTGACTGAAATTTATATGTAATATGAACCAATGTTAATTACTATCTGTTTACAGAAAATGTGTGCTTGTATTTGCATCAATACCTATCGATCTATATTTTTATATTTAATTGCATCTTTATTTTCTATGTATCATGAAGCAGTGACATCTGAGTATATAGAGGGAACAAATCCAGACATCAAAATGTCTTCATGCATTAAAAGTTACAAGATAAGCATGTAACAAGAAAGCAAATACTCTAAATACAAATGTACACAGAAATGTACGGGAATAGCAGATTTTTTGAAACATCACAACTAAAATACAATAAATGCCCTTGGACTTCATTTATGCTTTCTATTAAATATTCTAAGAGTTTAGTATTTTAAAGTCATCTTGCTTACATTGGCTTGGCATTCAGTCAACATGACCCAATTGCGACCCTAGTATTAACCACCTGGCACTGTCTGGATCCCACCCCACTGCCTGACCTACTGTATAATAATATATAATTATCTCTCAAACCTTGAAAGAGGTTATCCTATTCTCTTGTGTATAAGATCCTGCCTGAAGTGCTGTGTTAGGCTGTCAACAATTGCTGAATAAGTATATGCAGAACCTTTGGGTGCTTTGATACCATATGTATGTTTCTTTAATCAGGACTTATCCAATAAGATAATACGCTCACAGATAATAAAACAAATATAATGTGGTGGTCATTAAGGATTAAACATTTAAAATTACAAGTGAATGGACAAGTAAGCCCCGAAGACTCTTCTGTCCTTCACAACTGCCTGCTGTCTGCTCACAGGCACACATTAATAGTGCAATAATCCTCTTTGACTTTTTTGGCATTTAATACATACAGTGTATTAGGAATATGCATAAATTTACCTCAGAATTGTGATCGTGAAGTCCCTGTATGGGTGAATCAAGACTATTACCTACTTTCAATCCTGTATAGGGTTTATTAGTGATTGCATGACTTGGGGTTAATACAATTTTTGTGCTGAATATTGATACAGAGAGGACGTGTTATGATTACAATCTCATCTTCACCTAATAAGATTTTCCATTGCACACATATTAATGATACTTTTGGTGACCCAAGTATTTACAGTGACCATAGTATCAAAAATGTAAACTCCTTATAAGATCCTTACCAGCTGCATATTGGCAATAAAATGCATCCCAGTGTTTCATCATTTAAAAACACTGAGCTGTCTTTTGCCCTGCATCAGTTGCTGTAGGCTCCGGCACTCTCACCCTGAATCGGATAAGCAGTTAAGAAAATAAATGAAACACAAAGCTGATAATTAAATTTATTTTGTTTTTATTTATCTCTGATTAATAGACTTGTTTAATATAATGTCCATTTAACACTGCTTTGTAAGATGGCACTTAGACACAACTTATCCATCAGGATGTATAAACAACTGTTATTTTTCTGATTGGATCGAAGAAAAATTAGAGCTCAGGAATATTCAGAACTATTTATTTATTTGTTTTTGCTTCTCAACCTAAGGCACAACTTTTCCCACCCTTAAATCTGAAGCTCTCCCTTTTGCAGTTTTTTTTTTTCTGTGAACAAAAGAGGAAATGTAATTTCTCTGCATTATGAAAATATTTTCTTAAACCTGTGTGCTAAAATTACAGCAAATTTACAGCAGAATCCTATCATAGTGGAGGGGTTTGTGTGCCTGAGTTATCCCAGGAGCTATGTTGACTGGGGCAGTTCATGCCTCTGCCACCATAAATCACAGCAAACTTTGACGTTAACACTGTGCTGTATATATGGGAAAGGGGCTGACGGATAATGCATTTGGGTGGAGGGGGGTTGGCAATGTGCTGCGTGCAATAATGTCCTTAGGGATTAATAAAGTATTCTGATTCTGAATACTGCAGTGGAGAGCCGACAAGCAAAAATGCTGGTGGTCCTCTGGCGTTTAAAACAAATCTATTTATTTATTTATTAAGACAGAGATCTTAACCCCCCCCCGCCCAATGTTCAACACAAAGTTACGTCCATGGATGGATATTTATTATACAGGTATAGAAATTCATAAAAGACTGATATGAATATGTTTATCAATATAAATAATATGATGTATATAAATGAGTACTGATTGTAAAGGAGGACAGGGTGATTTCAGGATTATTAGATACAAATCTATTAATGCTAACAGTACCTAACAGAATAGTACGTACAGTAGTGCAACAATAATATGTTCAATAGGTATTGTACAGGGTGGGCCATTTATATGTACAGGGAGTGCAGAATTATTAGGCAAGTTGTATTTTTGAGGAATAATTTTATTATTGAACAACAACCATGTTCTCAATGAACCCAAAAAACTCA
>NW_005187421.1:1079999-1081729 GCF_000239375.1 Pundamilia nyererei
TAACAACAAAACACTATGAGCTGAATTTTTATGTAGCGTACCTTAGTGTTGCTGGAAATCTGGCAGGTAGTTAATTTAAATCTGCAAAAGTGCACAGAATAATCAAAGTGGCACTAATGTAAAACTGCTCTTTGTGACAGATAGATTTATGAGGGGCATAATGTGAAAATGTGTCACTTGAACTCATTACCCCAAAACACATACTGAAACTAAAAGCCACATATATGGGAAAATGGTATTCAATTACAGTACACAAGCTTAGAGTAGCTTATAAATATTAATGCAAAACTTTCTATCTTCCACGTCTTTTTACAATCTGTAAAAGAAAAAAAATGCTGTTTCTTTGTGTGCAGTGTAACAAAAATTTGAACCTGTATTACTCATTCACACATTTACAGAATGATACTCTAATATTTTTAATGTGCACAAACAAGCCAATAAATCACCTTGTAACACAGAATACAGATATAGAATGAGGCAGTGGGGCCAAACATGCACATCGCAAGGTGACAAAATGTATAATGCACACTAGACCGTGCATATAAAATAAGCATGTACATTAAGTAGTGCACTAAAAGCATTCATGAGATACAACAGGAGTACAACTGTGAATAAGGGTTAGTGTGGCTCAAGCAGAGCACTGAAGTAATACTCCATCAGGTAGGTTGCTGTGTGGGATGAAATGCCTGAAATAAGTTATGACCACAATTATGGAAGCTAAAGTGGTGTGGTGCACTAAGGTATCTCTATTACTCATTTCTTTTATTTATTCTGAGAAGCTAAATGAATGCACAGCCATCTTGCTATTTGTGTTCATACTTTTGATTGCACAAACAGGATCAAGCAGTGCCATAAAATATTGTCTTCTAAACAAGTGAACAATGAAGATTTAGATAACCAATTAGGGTCTCAAATACTAACTGCTCTCCTCACACTACTTGAGACAATAGATCATGATTTTCATGCAGGTTTGGCGTAGCTCCATGAGATGATCAATTGCCTTGCACAAATTCCCAGCGATCATCTAGGCTCATTTGTCAGTGAGCTTATACAATGAAAAATTACATCTGTGAGGCAGTCTATCTGTAGATCTTAGGCACTTTAGTCACTCTTTACCTTTGTGTCTTTGTTTGATTTAGTGACCCATTGGAACCTACATATATGCCAAAAAAAGAAAAGACAACAATATACACTGGGTTCTTTATGTGTAATACTCCATTATTTCCCACATGCATTCTTGTTTCCACTGCATTCTCATCACCAATGGCACTGAGGACAGCCTACGGGAAAAGCCTGCTGTTATTTATTATGGCTTAATAACTGTATGCCTGCCAAGTTGGAAAGTGGTCAATAAGAAAGAGTGGCTGTGAAAGTGCTTCATATTAAAGGTGTCAATGTTTGTTGAATACAGAGTGTCTTTGTGAACTGAAGAAACATTACATTTCAAAAAGGTTGACCTTCAGCCCTAATTTAATATGTATTAATGATGGGAGGTAGTGATTAATCAACCTTTGTTTGGGTTGGACCTGACTAAGAGTAAAGACCTCAAATGGTGTGGGGGTGTTAGAACATGGGCAATAAATGTGGAAATACATTTTCAGAATTTCAGAAAGTATCCATGACATACCTTTATCCAACCTGTAAACAAACAGGATGAGAAAGTTTACTGGTCAACTATAACACAAACTGGTCTAAGACAGTGGTCCACTACTGTGACAGTCAGTCAGTTA
>NW_005187421.1:1081749-1093201 GCF_000239375.1 Pundamilia nyererei
TCAGTCAGTTATAACTTAAAACACACACACACACACACACACACACACACACACACACACACACACACACACACACACACACACACACACACAATCCAGTTAAAATTGCATTGGATGTTAATGAATGAAACAACAGAAGGTACAGTCTCTAACTGTAATGGCTCAAATCACAACAAGCTGCAGTGACAGGAGTCTGAATGACATAAATCTAGGAAACAAATTATGAAGTTATCCAATACATGTGCTTCTTTGCTGTTTTCCTGTAATGTCTAGAAGCATTTTAATTATCTCATGTGTAGGTAGCGTAGGTTGAACTCCCTGAAGCGTAAAGTGGGTGGATTAACTACTGAAATGCCATTGCTATTGCTATAATGAGTGTCTGATGTGTGTGATGCAGTTGAATTATACATCTGATCAAAGTTATCATTCATTTCTTTCCCAAAGCCTTCACAATTCATGTATAACAGGGAATACTTAGATGAGCTCAATACTTCAGTGCCCTGTTATCCTTGAATATGTAAAAGCGTTAACCTCAGTCAAAGCTCAAACAATCCAGTGAACAAACATATAGCTCTTGTGTTCAGGTATGAACTTGATGTCCCCTTTGTTGAAATGCAGAATAGCTTCAGAAAGTGCCAGTATGCATTCTACAAGCATTATGGCTTACTTCAGTGCTTCAGGTATAGGGGTGGGTTTTGATTATCGATTAAAATCGATTCTAGCTTGGATAACGTGATATCGATTCATTAAAATCCTGAATCGATTTTTTAATATAAATTTATTTTACCCGAAACGCCAGAATCTCAGGTTAAACCTCACTAAATTTCAACAACCACCAAACAGCTAAAACGGTAAATGAGAGCAGGTACACGGATTCTGCACAAGAAGGTAAACACAAAGCGTGGACCCGCCGACGGATCAGAATCAGTGAGACGTCGCCTTTCTCACCCGACGGCACGGACACTGTCAGGGCTGAAAGCCATTTCCGACTTTTGCTGTTTTGCGTTCCACCATGATAAAATCACACTGCACAGTTCTCTCTCTTTCTCAGTACACTTCAAGAACAGTTTCCCATCTATAAATCTCTGTTTTCTGCATTATTTGCTTGCTTGTTATGCACAAGTCTACCGTTGTTTACAGCGCTGTCGGCCGCTGTTTTTTTCCTTTTACGTTTACTTACTTCCGAAAAGCCTAATTTCTGCCGTTCAATAGGCTACTGAAAAAATGTAAACTTTTAAAAATTATGCAAAATTGCAAAACGCTTAGCTGTGTCTCTAAAACCTCTGTAACTTTGCTCTGCTTCAGCAGCATCAGGTAATGTTCATATGTTGATTAATGTTTTTCTTACGTGTTTGATCTACTGCAGAATATTTTTATAAAATCCCAGGCCAGGAAAATCACCTTAATGTTTTTCTGTGTTTTATCCTGTTACTTTGACACAAAGGCATCTGCTGAGGCAAAATTTCCCTGAATCGAATTGAATCGAATCCTGGACCGAATCAATTTGGGACATTGTGAATCGGAATCAAATCGATTCTAGAAATCAGTGACGATACCCAGCCCTATTCAGGTATATCATAGGTAGGTATAGTCCTCCACACAAAAGAATTCCAAATCACTCTTACTTTATATAAGTGGTAGGGATGGACAATGTAACAGAATGAATGTTAGAATTCTTGCAAAAGTTTAGCAGAAGCCAAGTTGATGTGAATTTTGAATAAATATTGGTTTAAAGCCAACATTAGAAAACTTCAGACTCTGATGCCTTTGGCTATTTCTTCTCCCATACTTTGTCCATTATCTTGTAATCAACCAATTTAGACAGTGATTTTTATTATACAGCACTACACCAATATGCATTTCCTTGTACCCACATTTCAAGATCCAGAGGCTTAAAGGTACTTCAAACAGTGGCTGGTTACACCCTCGTAGTTATCACATTTTCTATTTCTATGCACTTCATGGTCTGTTTGATGTTATTCATGAGCTGTAACTGAAAGTAATACAACTGCATGGGGCCAGAAAATGGTTTTGAATACAAAGTGCTGGCTCCTGTGCTGTGGAATCATATAGATACCTGCTCTTAATAATGAAGTGGAATTAAATCCTGCCTAGGGGTGGGCGATATAAACAATATACGATAGAAACGATATAAATTTGGCCAACGATAGAGATTTTGACTATATCTAATATAACTATATATACATAGTAATATAACACTATAACTAATGTTATGCTAACATAGCTGTGTTGCTAGCAATCACGTAGCACATCATTATATACCAGGTAGTCCAACTTCAGTAACCCTGCAAACACCACTGCTGTTTAGTTTTCTGTCTTCATTTATGTTGGAAGTGATAGCAGAGCTGTACGTTTTAATTCGTTTCAAAAATCTCTCAGCCAGAACATGCTGTGTCATGTTTAGGTGGAAACTAGCGAGCTAACTTCCTGTTAATTTCTAACTCCGTTAAATTTAATAAATTCTGTTTTCATGGACGCATGGATGTAAAACTTAATTGTTATACCTGGTAAAGCAGCAACGCTGATGATTTTATTAAAGATGAAATAATTTAGACCGTTTTTAACTCTTAGTGTTCGTTTGACATTGGGACCTGAAGGGGACGGAGTTTTGGACCGACATTACTCCGCGAAGCTCCTCACTACGGCAGCCGTAATGCTCTGACAATCCATCAAGCAGTGTGGCTTACCAAAGTTGTACTAAAACAGATTTCTGCACGCCAAAATCGGTTCGAGGTCAGTAAGCACAACCAGAATTCATACATAAGGCACACTCTCGATTTTTGAGAAAATTAAAGGATTTTAAGTGTGCCTTATAGTGTGGAAAATACGTTATACAGAAGAAAAGAATATATCACGATATATATCGTTACCGCACGTGCTTCAAATTATATCGCAATATGAATTTTAGGCCATATCGCCCAGCCCTAATCCTGCCTATCAGATATTATAGCACCTTTCTGTTTATGGAGTGTGGCGAAGAGGTGCGTTTTCACCTATCTGTGAAATATTATACAGAGTTTGTTTTAAATTATGGATTTTTACAATGGGTATACTCTCATTATTACACAAAAAGTCTTGTGATACACTTAAACATTTTGCTCAGGTTTTGTGAACTTTTGTCAGCTAAGAACTTCTATTGTGAGTTCAATTTGTGAGTTGTTGCATGTGGTTCGGTTTGGTTAAGAAGGAAAAACAAGCCGAGTCCGTGTAGGTGTCAAAAATAGTGATCTTTATTACACACTCTGCGCAGAAGTGCGGGGAAAACAGTTTTACATCAACAATCTCCGCCGGGCGGAGGCTTTTCATGCTTATATTACCATGATGACGTCACACAGTTGGACCTTACTGGAAATGATAACAGTTTGGGCCTGTTCAGAGAGTTTACCTAATATGGACATGAACTGCTAGTTTTAAGAGAAAAACAAGTGTGTATTACATTTGTGCCTTTTGAGAAAGTATATCTATCAGAAAACTGTCCTCAGACGACCCTGGTTCACCACATGCAACAGCGTCTCTCTCTACATTTAAGACGTATACTTGATGTTGAATATATTAAGAATACTTTATCAGTATTTTAATAAACAGTCCCACACTCTGAGGTTAATTTCTAATCTCTGGAAGGAAGACATATTTATGTATGAGGCTCACAAAAAAAAAGATAATCTTAATATACAAGCCTGCCCATGGGATATTACATTTTCCTCACAGATAATTTAGTAACCCATTGCCCTTTTCAGATCTTACTAAGATTAAATTCTTGTTTACTGATACTGATATAATTTGTGACTCTGTATTTCTGCAGCCACATTCCCTCAGTTATCACAGCATCTTTTTAGCCTTTTTGTCCACCCTAATATATATATATATATATATATATATATATATTATGAAAAAACAAACACACGTCTGTGTGAGAGGTGAGAGTGAGAGAGTAAAGGTTGGGGTAGCTCACATGCAGTTTTGGAAATTCTGCTAACTCTGCTTTGAACCCAAAGCGTCAGCTAGAGGTTGTATAATACATTCCTCACCAGTCCGTGGGTGGAATAGATTAGCCACTAGTGCTATGTGAGTTGGCTTTGTCATTTGTCTTAAAACCACTGAAGATGCTAAGGTTTCTTTCTCATTATTATTGCCACCAAAACAATTCACAAACCCTGCTGGGACTCTTGTGGCTCTGTAGGCCTGGTAGTGTACTACATAATGTGCTCATGACAAGGTGGATGAAAGTCAGTTTCAAAACCTTTGCTGCATGTGATTTCCTTCCTTGTTGTACTCCATTGCCTGCATTTTTCCATTGTGTTTTTTGCTCCTCACAAAGAAGAAATTCACTAAATACCTCATATTACTCATGGCTAATGTTGAGAACAACTGAAACCTGAGTGTTAAACTTTGGCTTCTATTCAGTTGGTGACTGCTGTGAAGGAGTACATATGTACTTCTTATGTCTCTGTGCTCATATGTACTTCTTCTGTCTTTATAGCCATGCCAGGAGTTTGTCTTTAAGAGTAATGATCAGAGGGCAGAATATCTTGAATGGATCTAATGTCATCCTGTTGCCGGATGGACATTAATGGCCTCGATCGTTTAAGTCTTAATGCACCAAGCATCTTCTAACCAGTTTATGCCTCAGAATTGTTGTTTAATGCAGTTGCCAGTTAGGCACTGCGGGAATGTCTCCCTTTGTGTTCTATTGCATTTTCCAAAATCAGCTTTGTGCCAGTGCTGCCAGCATCAAAGTGCAATATGCCTTAACACTCTGTTCATGTCAACATGACATACAAAGCTGATTATCTCTGGCAAGAGAGTCATTTGGTCTTGTCACTCCGGACCTTACAGCAGCCATATTGTGCTTTATGACATTGTTGGCTGAACATGTACCAAGCTTGGGGGCTTTATGCTGGCTTGTGCTGTAATAAAAGTTGAATCCCCTCTACAAATGTCCTTAATTATGATTTTGTTTCCTACTGTTTGATAGGATGAGCCTCCAATAACAATGAAGCAGGGATAAGTCATTGGGGACATTCGCTAGTGCCTATGCTCCCATTTCAAATCATACGGTCTTCACATCAAAGGTACTGAAAGAACTGTCTCTCTGGTCAAAGCAAACAACAAACAAACATAGGATGCAGCCAATCATTGTCTCCAATGATATGAGCTTATTTCTAAACTTGGGGAAATGGATTGGAACAGACTTGGAGAGTGGGGCATGAAAGTGGGGATTATGTGGCACACCTTTGATATTGAAAAGTTTTGTTACTGATACCAACTTTGGATTCTTTGCATTTACGTGTATGAATTTAAAACACGTCTATCTGTTCTCAACAATACCTTTTGGACTGTAGTTTTCAAAAGACACATTCAGATTGAGCTGTGCCCACAGTTGGTACAGATGTGTTTGCAAAAAGTGCCAGTGACTGTAATTTCATGCTTTTAAAGATGATGCCTTTGAAAGCCAGAAATCTCAGACCCTAGCAAAATAAAATGAGCACTCATATTTTGACAACTTGATGAAATCCCCGTAGATACCATATTATAGTTATTTTATGATTTGCAACATCCTTTCATGCTTAATACTCCTAAAATTCGAAAAATATCTAAATCCTAAGAATAAAATTGGTATTTTCATACAAATCTTTACGCATATTTTGTACTTCTCTTCATTGTCGTTTGGTGATTTGGGGCACTTTAGGTAGATGGGGGTTTTCTGAATGTGTGATCTCTACATCTTCTTCTCAGCAACTTTTATTTATTCTACACCATATGATCTTTAAGTTCACTTCAGTTCATTTGTTGTACATTTTATGTTGCTTTATTGCATCATTTTGTAATGTGGTTGCTCATTATTTACTGGCTGAGCTTGTTGACTGCAAATTCCGTTGAGACAAGCTTTGTGATGAAGCAAACCCATGTGGAAAAGAAATAGAAAAAACTTATAAAAGACTTGCATCAGATGTGGCCTACTTCATATAGTGAATTATATAAGGCTTATATGATTTACTCATGAAAGTGGCCACTTTCATATATTGTTTTAGTAAGTATCCAAAACATACAAGTTTCATTTATATAATTTTTCTAGGGATCTTATATCGGTTTTCACTCTTGTATGCTTTTCATACAAGTTTCGCACAAGACAGATACAAACTTTATAAGATTTATATATATCTTTTCCATATGGGAATATGAAATCACTTAATGTAGCTTGATACACAGTAATACGACAAGATTAAGGGCCTCGCATTTTATATAAGTGTGGTATTATATGTACCCAGCTGACATGTTTCCGAAAGCTGTTATCTTGTAGGATAAGGTCAGTATGACTTTAGGTTTAGGAATGAACATGTTTAGTTTATTCTCTCTGCATAATTTTAAAGTGGTACAAAAAACAAAGTGTATAAAACTGTATTAGGCACCTCTGATTATCTCCATTGTCTGGATAAGTGTGAATACAAAAATACTTCTTATCCTAATTGGTGGCATTATTCAAAATACAACTGTAACACTCAGACAGTCCTAATGGAAAACGTTTTTAACACTTTAACTTTAACACTTTCTCAGAAATTGGAAAACATGTGACAAGTTCTGAGATCCTTTACTGCAAATTTAATTTAAAATACACACACACACACACGTCTTTCAAAATGAGTACGCACAGGGGAGCAAGATATTTGCTTGATCCAAAGATGAATCAAGAACATTAACAGAAAATTATTTGTTTCTCATAACAAAGTCAGAAGGGTTTGATTTGGTCTCATAGTGACTCGCAGGCCTATGCAGTAGCACAACCTAACTGAGGGGAAAAAAGAAACTTAGGCTAAGGTAACGTGGCTTGTCAGTTAACATTAGACTGATAAGACACTAACTAGGCGATACAGTTGTCGCACACAAAATAGCTTGTATAAACAACTGTGGTGCTGTTGTGAATTGCAACACTAGCTCCTTTGACAAGGGCAACATAACATATTAATAACTTAAAAGTTAGCATTACAAACAGTGCATCTACAATAAGATCATCAACTATACAAGGAAACTTCACTACATCACTAATATATCTTCACCACAATCATATCAATGTACCTATGCAGTCAAAGCTCTCTCTATGACGTTGCACTGCAGTGATGCCACTGCTGCCAGTGACAGAAAACACAATGCATGTAGATTCTTCTAGAGGGTTATTATAGTGATTAAATTACATACAATCATAAAAGCATTTAAGTGCAGAATTATGTGAATCTTGAACTAAAGCTTATCAATTACTTCTTTTTGAGGCTGATTGACTAAATGTTATGGTAGAGTCCAGGTCTGATTACATGTTTTGATTTTCAGACAATGAGAAAAAAAAAGGTGGGTGCTTTGCATCTAGCCTCTCCACACAAGCCATTTTAATGAGGCCTCATTGGACTGACAGCCTGAAAGAGGTCAGTCTGGTGTTGTATGAGGTGCAAGGAGAAACCACAGATTTCATGCAAAACTAGGGCAAGGTCGGTCGAGAACTTCAGCACTTACTGCAGATGCTGAGCACACAACACTAACAAACATGTTTAAAGGCAGATCCATACAGGATGATCTTGGCAGGAATTCACAATGCAGCTGTGGACAGTCTGAGCCAAATTGGAGCCAGAATGCAAGCAGTTTTCTGTTCAGCCTTTCAAAAAGCATGATTTTTTTGTGCAGTGTATTTTATAGGCATAGTATAACAGATAGTAGCCCAAATACTATTATAAATAGGATCAGCACAGCATATTTTTTTGCTTTTCTGTGGAGCTATGTGTACCCAAATTGATAGATTTGTCTCAAATACATTGAGTTTAGAAGGACTGCATATTCCCATATTCCCCTACATGTAAGATACCTCTCTATATTTATGCAGTATGTCAAAAGCAAAGCCTACCTGGGTCAAGCAAATCTAAATCAAACATGACAGTCCCTGCTCTCTGCAGCCCCCACGGTCAAAAGCTAAGTTTGGTGTGAAGACCTTCACTTTCTGTCTGTGCTAAGAGGATACACCCTTGTCACTCACAGTCTATCCAGTTCAAGATGATGGCTGCATATGAGAGACCCCCCTCCACTCCTTTATAGGCTGGATGCACAATCAAAACCTTTAGATAAAACAAGATTGTACCTTCCAAACTGCACATCTATTTAAGTGATTTTAAACATGGTCAGAAGACTAGTGTTAAGCTTGCACAAACTCCCATATCACCCATTCAAAATGTATTATTCATCCAGTGTTGTGGGCTCTTGGAGTAGTAAAGCATCATTGTCACTTGTCAGAATAAATTACATCAAGATTGCACATCGACTCATTCGAACAGAGACACATAGTCCCGTCCTTCAGAAAAACAAAAGAAAAAAAACCTCATACATCACCACAATTTTTTTGTCAGCATCTGTCTGGCATTCAGCCCTAAATAATACTTATAACCCTTGTGTAGCCAATTTGCCAAAGAAAACTGTTTTTACTCAGTCCCCAACCACTTTCTTCATGACTGCTTTCAGATGTTTTTCTCTGATGTCCTTTTTAAAGAAGAACATGACCTTTGTGTGGGGCATCTTCATTTGTTGGCTGTCTTTCAGTATGTGCCTGCTAAAAGGTCACCTTCTCTTTGACAGAATGGAAAAGCTAACACACGTAGCGGACTAATGGTGAGCTAACTTTTAAATATGAAGGTTTATCCATAGGTTTGCAAATATCCTGCAGTCATGGTAAAGTTTAAATTTATTTAAGAAGACTGATGAGTCAAGGTTTGTATCTCCACTGACACTGCTTTGGTTTGAATATTTACTGCTGACTAACAAGGAAGAAACTATACTGAAGACACAATCACGAATGCCTTTCATGCTTCTCAGTGAGCATAGCCGAGACTGACAGCTGTCTTTTGTAGACTATGCCATAGTCAGTCAGTCAGCCTCAAATATTAAATCTAAAGCTTGCTCTTGTATCATTTGTTCATTTCATATTTATCTTTGAATACTTAAAAATATCAATTAGATACATACTTTTTGTGGAGTATTTTTCACTGTTACATTTCGTTTTATTATTTATTTATTTATCTTTGTTTTTATATTTTTATACCATGCACAGTGGGTGTGAAGCAGCCAGTTACATTGTACAATGACAATAAAAGGCTATTCTATTTTTAACCAATAATGTATTCAAATGCCCTGTATAAGGATCTTATAACAGCATGCTGTTTCTTTCTTGCTTTTCACCCAGGCAGACCCATAGGATGTAAAACTCACATTGTTTTCATCCAGAAGAAAGACCAACAGCCTTTTATAGAATTTCTTTAAGTAGACAAACTGAAACTAACCAATAAGGAGATTACTCACAAAAAAATAAACAATGATGTTGATATTTTTTGTGTGCTTACAAATATAAACATGTAGGTTTAAATACAATTTGCTTATCATTTTTAGAAAACTAAACAATATACTTATTTTTAACAATCAACTCTCATCAAAACATGAAATTCATCAATTACAGTTTTTACATTATGAGTGGAAAAAATACAAAGATACATAACATGATGTTGCCTCTGCTTTTGGAAGCAATGTTCAAAAAATGTGCAAAAAATTAAATTAGGTTTAGATGATGAGTGAGACGCCCCAGTTTAGCCTAGATTCTAAGGACACTGTTCATCCCATTGCTTCACCATTGGGTGAGTGGAGCTGTGTTGCACTGTCAGGTGTGGAAGAACCCATGGGCCCTATATACTGCTCAAGCCTCATCTTTACCCATATGGAAAAGATATATATATAAATCTTATAAAGTTTGTATCTGTCTTGTGTGAAACTTGTATGAAAAGCATACAAGAGTGAAAACAGATATAAGATCCCTTGAAAAATTATATAATGAAACTTATATGTTTTGGATACTTACTAAAACAATGTATGAAAGTAATGAGAAAGTGGCCACTTTCATGAGTAATCACATATAAGTTTTTACGATTCCTTTTCCATATGGGTAGCCACACCAGGAAGTTTCACTATTATGTTATGCAGAATGCTTTTATTTTTTCAATCTTATCAGAATAGATCTTTCAATCCACACATTCACTTTGGAGATGTTGCTGTTGTATGATACTGCTGGTATTTAATAAACTCAGAGGGAGTGCTTTTTTAAGAATATCGAGGTGACAGGAAAACTCATGAAATGCTGGCCTACTCTGGATATTTCCTCCAATAATTCCACATCCAGTGTATCTGAAATATCTGAAAATCATCTGCTATGTCCTGGCAGAAACTGACCCACTCTAGATTAGATGCAGGGGTCCTCATGTGTGTGCTGCCCAGAGTCATTTTGGAAGCAGATGTTGTGGACATACCACTGGCCAAAATCATCAAAGAAGTGTTTCAAGGAAGAAGAAGAAAGGCAGCAGCAGTTTATAAAAATAACATCTTGCACAGGAAACAGAGTAAATGGAAGAATAGACTGGATTTAATTAATATTTGTTTCTATATCCAAATCTCAATAAACTAAGGTTGGCATCTACATCAGGCCAATGATCCAAAGAAAACCTCACTAACCACTATTACTTCAAGAAATGCAAGCTAAAGAGGAATACTGACAGAGTATTCTGTGTGTGCAAGGAAAGCCTAAAAATATCTCAGAAGTGAAATGATCTGCAAGGAAGAGTGGGTGAAAAATAACCAGTAGGAAAGCTGTAATATATCTGCGCCCAAACTTTTGTACATATCATTGCTGTACTTTTTCCCATGGGGCACCAGTCAAAAATCTAGCCTTTAATCCAAAGAAAGGCATTCAGAAAAAGCACAAGCAAAAGGGCAAGGTTGAAAAACTGCCAGAAAGCTACAGACAATGCAACCAAAGACTAAGCAGAAGAAATTAAACAAGCAACACAGCTTGTGACTAAACAGAAACCCATCACTATGACAGATATTAGCTCAGGGGTGTTAAGACATCTGCATACAACTAATCTTGTGGCTGTTATTGCAATCACTTTAATATAGAAATATTTTCAAGGATGCACCTGCTTTTATTCAGCTATATAACATGCACAGAAAATAACAACATTATAAAGTATTTGCTCAACTTAAGTTGACTAATCTTTTGACTTAAAGGTGTAACTGCTTTTTAAAATGTTGTGAAATAAAAATCTAAAATGAATAGCCATGATGAGGAGAGCAGCTATGAAGCATGTTTTTTCATTATTCCACTATGTCATACAGGGAGTGCAGAATTATTAGGCAAGTTGTATTTTTGAGGAATAATGTTATTATTGAACAACAACCATGTTCTCAATGAACCCAAAAAACTCATTAATATCAAAGCTGAATATTTTTGGAAGTACTTTTTAGTTTGTTTTTAGTTTTAACTATTTTAGGGGGATATCTGTGTGTGCAGGTGACTATTACTGTGCATAATTATTAGGCAACTTAACAAAAAACAAATATATACCCATTTCAATCA
>NW_005187421.1:1094373-1100014 GCF_000239375.1 Pundamilia nyererei
GTAGGCTTTCGAGCCTATACAGCTTGGAGTAAGACAACATGCATGAAGAGGATGATGTGGACAAAATACTCATTTGCCTAATAATTCTGCACTCCCTGTAGATAGACAGATAGATAGATAGATGGTCTTTGATGTATATGTGCAGTGAAACTCTATCTGAGACAGTTAAAGGCATCAGAATTTTTCTTATTTTTCTCATGACAGCTGTATTATAGCTCATCCCACTTTTTCTTTTGTAGCCTTGGTTCAAGGCTGTAGCCTTCCTCCACATACAAAAGCTTTACACAAAAGAATGTCATATTGGTGGATCACTGAGTCTGTCTGCTGTCTGCCTGCCGTCTACGCTAGATGCTACTATTTCCCTTTTTGGAAAGTGATAAGGATTGTTTTCTGTCTTTCCTTCTTGGTTTCACGTGTAGTATTTTGCAAGAAACTTGGAAAAGATAACAAACCAAATGATTTTGCCTATAAAACATCTCGATGAACACAAGACTATGTGTTGGGATTCCATTTATTTATTGGCTGTTCCATTTATTTTTTTTAAGAATGTAATCTTCTTGGAAATAAATGCTTGCTTGCTGGTAATAGGGCTGGGCTAAATCATACCGTTCACAGTAATACCGGTGTAATTTTGGGCAACGATAGGAAAATGAAATATCGCGATAGAATATGGGTAAAACGCGCATGCGCAGTGCCTTTGTTTACATACATACATGGCGGCGACGCAGAATGAGAAGAGCGAAAGTGGATCGTTGAATGAAACGGATGAACCAGAACTGGTTTGTAAAAATGCTGCAACTTCAGTGGTGTGGAACTGGTTTAGCTTTCATCCGTCAGATACACAACAAAGAACTATTTTTGGTGGAGCATGCTAGCGGGCCATCGTTATTACCGTGTTGTTTGGAAAATACGGCACATTTAAAATCAATCCTTTGATTTTTGTGAAAATCGACAGTGCTCCTTATAATCCTGTGTGCCTTATGTATGAACTCTGGTTGTGTTTACTGACTTAAAAACGATTTTATGTACACGGCGCTCGAAAATCTGTCAAATGTTTTAGTACGACTTTGCCAAGCTACGAAACAGCACCGCTTGATGGATTGTCGGAGCTATCGTACGGCTACCGTAGGTAGGCGCCTCGCGGAGTGATACGTACTGTGCTTCAACATAATATTACTGTATTGTGTGTGTATAACCTCTTTTTAAGTTTTGTGGATATTATACATGGTTATGCTCAGGATGTCGGCCAATTTCCACTGGAAATGCCTTTTGGTTAAACTGTCAGCAAGAAATTTGAATTTGCACTGTTAAATTTTTATATAACTTTAACACATAAAAAACAGCTGCTTGTTTAAGTGAAAATACATTGATGGGGTCTTTTGCACTAATAAAGTTGTGGAGTTGTAAAGTATTTTATCTAGGGTCAATTATATCGTCAGTTATATCGTTTTCGCAAATTTTCAAATGTATATTGTGATAAATATTTTTGGTCATATCGCCCTGCTCTGGTAATACTGTACCCTTCTAAGCAGTGTGTTAGCAGGAAAGAGGGCCAAAGTGCTTTTTCAAAGAATTATCCCAAATAATTGTTGGCTTACATGTAGAGCTTCAAAAATGTTTTATGTAATATTATATTTGCAAAGCGTTTGTGTTCTTCCTACCACATAGACACCCTAAATACACACAGAAAAGAGGAAATCTTTGGCTACATTTCCCAGTCTCATATTCAACTCGATCCACATCTAAGGATCACTACCCCCAGGAAAACCCTGCCGCTCTGAAAAGTCTTTGTAAGCTGAATCACATCCAGACAAGTGGGGCAGAATTTTGCTGCTGTGCACAAGGGATGAAAATCTCAGTGGGGGATATGAATTGGTTGTTCCTTGAGTACCATGAATCACGAATTATAGGAGGTACACAAAATGCATTTCCAGCTACCTTTTGCTCACTTCCAGAGCGTATTAGTACAGTAATGTGACTTGGCTGAACATATGCTGACATATAGCTTTTTGTGCATATCCTTTGAATGGCACTGAAACAGTGGAATCTGTCATTATGTGCAAATTCATACTGATACTCACTGATTATCTTTCATTTTTTAGAGGATTAAAAGATGTCCCTGACTAATTCACTGGTGACTGAATCATTTCAGCATCCTCGCTTAATACACCTCTAACCACCCAACCCCTAAATTTATTTTTCAAGGTACTAGCATGTAGTTTTTTTAATTAAGAGTCACATGTCAAATACTGTGTAGAAATAACTATGGAACACACTGACACCATGCATACCTTTGCACTTTAGTGTTAGATGCGTTTTACTTTATTTTATATTTTTACCTTTTTCTGTTTAACTCTAAGTGCTCTCTAAATTACTTTCAGGCCTTATGAAGTACACAGCTAAGCTAAGTAAACACTGGCTTCAATACATGGTCCAAAGTACTGGTACATCTACATATTGCAAACACACGAGCTGCTTGGCCATGGACACCTATGCCATGAAGCTTACTACACACCATTTTTGTGTTGATGTTACTGTCAGACTACTTTTGGAACTCTGTAGTTGCTGAGTGAGCAGTGCTGGTGACTTTTATCTACTACACACCTTAGCATTTGGAATACCCTGCTATCTAAATTTATAGGGTCTACCACTTCAAAGCTGAGGTACTGCAAGGTACTTCCTAAATGCATGAATTTAAAATTTTAGATTACTTATAGACATAAACGGTAGTAACCAGACCGAAAAGCAGCGCACATTTCGGTGCTTTATTTCGGTGCTTTTTTTTTCCTGAGCTGTGATACACTTCTAGCCAATCATTTTACGTTTCCCAGGATAGTAGGCGGGGCCACGTACGTACGTTCTGTTAGAGCAGAGCTACAGATTAAAAATGTCCAAGGCGAAGCGGTCAAAAGTCTAGCTGTACTTCACAGCAAAATATGCAAACTCAGCAGCCTGCAACAAGTGCTTTAAGCTGATACTGTGATACTGTCAAAGGAGGTAACCGTAGGTAACACCTCGAATCCGATGAAACACCTGGCGACGCTTAGCGTTTTTTTTAAAAGCCGAGAAATGCGCCGTATTTGATAGCTTGCTGCGAGACCTCACACTGTGCACGTTGGGTGGGTTGCCAGTTATCGGACCCGGAGCAACATCCCCCAAAACCCCGAAGAATAGAGTCCTGGCCCCTAGCCCTGCCAGTGTAGCAGAAATGATGAGGATGATGATGGCAGCAGCAGCCGTTCTTCTCTGCGTGAGTCGCTTAATGTTGTTCGAGTGTAATTTACGTTGAGTAGGCTAACCACGTTATTATATTAATGCAGGTAAGGTGAACTAGCAAACATGATCACAGCTACATGTGGCTGTCCTCTTGTTTGATGGCAGATACTCCCTTCACCCTGGACAAAAAGGCTAAAATGACCAAAGAAAAAGTGGGAAACAGTTAAACATGAGAGGTTTTTGGACAAAGTTTGTGTTTTTTTTCCATTGTTTAAGCACTGCTTCCAGCCAAGAGTGATACCATATATGCCCCATAGCTGCAGAAAAGGCTAACATTGTTATCTTTTTACAAAAAAAAACAAAAAAACAGCTGAACATGAGAGGTTTTTGGACAAAGTTTGTGTTCTCCATTCTTTAAGCACCGTTTCGAGCACTGTTTAAGCACCGGCACCGTTTCAAAAGTACCGATTTGGCACCGGTATCGGATAAAACCTAAACGATACCCATCCCTACTTATAGCTGATCACAGAATATTTAGGAAGGAAGAAACTTCACAAACTGACCTGTTGCAAAAGTGGCATATTGTTACAGCACCTCACTCAAATTCAGTGAGCTCTTTCTTTGTCAAATGTTTGTATATGCAGACTGCATGGCTAGGTTCTTGATTTTATACACCTGTGGCAATGGAACTGAGAATACCTGAATTTAGTTTTACCAGTTGCGTGCGTGACAAAGAAAGAAAAGTAAAAGAATAGTAAAAATACATACACCAACAAAAACATCTTCCTTTACTAAACCTATTTAACAAGATAAAATTGATCAGATTAAAACATACCATCTCTGCTGTCTGTCTGCACTCTACATGGACATATTCACCTGCTTGCACTCCTCCTGAAGAATTGTCAAATATTGTTACTATTATAGTTAAATAACAAATTTCCCACGTGTGGGACTAATAAAGGTCATCTTATCTTAAATAAATATCTGCTATATTACCAAAAATGATTTGTTATTTGATTAAAATGACAAGTGGTGGAAGAATCTTTCAAACCATCGTGATACATGATCAAGCATCTGAATCATCCGACTGAAAATATTCATGAAGAATAAAGGTGGAGTATTGGCTAAACAGCTGCACCTGGTTAGCTTGCCTGTTTTTTAGACGCGGTCTGTGCTGCCATCCCCTCAGCTAGTCAAGATGGTTAGCAACAGCAAAATCATCTGTTGCGATGCTGAATCACTGAAGCTGGTTTAATGCTAGCTGTGTTTCAACACAAAGTAGGTCTAACTGATCTCAGTGCAGTCAACGCAGAACAGCGGCAGCTTCTGCTCTCCCATGCACATGCGCAAAAGACCAGAAGCAAACTGCTTGCATCTCAGCTTGCCCACTTCCAGCCAGTGTTAGTAGAAGAGAGACACGCCCTCAGACAGACAGCGATGACTACACTTTGCTATGGGATGAAAAAAGCGCAGCTTTTTAGCGACAATAGCCATATGCAGCCACACGATGCCAGCAAGGGAAAGGCTGGATGCACATATTCATTGGCAATCGACGAGCTTTACGACAGTACTGTCTAAAAAAGAGCTGAAAGTGGAGCTAATATTTTAATTATTGTATAGTTTTAGATTTGACTAGCAAGAATTCATAGTCTTGTCCTATACGCCAAACACATTTCTGCCAGCTCCAGCCATACCTACTTCTGGGAGGTGTGGCCACACACACACACTGTAGCTCCTAGCTGTTACAGAAGAATGGTGTTTAAAGAAGACACTCTGACAAACTGTGTGATCATATTAAGAGGTCTCCCATCACTAACATCTCTTATCACATCTCATCACTAACAACTGATATAGAATAATGAGACAGCCCATAGACGTGCTACTTAAGCGGTCTTGTAACTTTTCTTTCCAAGCGTTGTGAAAAATATTCCATTTGTACCTGGCACAGTGAAAATGTGCACGCTATAATCTGAAAATTTATATCAAAAAGTGAAAGTGGAGTACAAGTGAAATCTCTTGTACTACAGCTGACAGGGTCGGCTTAAAATTGCATATTCAGCAACACGGAGTCAGGCCCAAAAGAGCATATTGGCTCTAAACATGCAACAACCTTCAGGGAAAGACAGTAAATATTTAGTTGAAAAAATGTTGTTATTGGATGAGTAAAAGTCTTTAATCTAATTTGCATAGTCCCTTGGGAGCAGTACTACAGTATGTGTTTTTCTGAACTCCTTTAAACAGTCACTCGTCATGAAAACCCACACTCCACATGCCCTGCAGCTGAGGCTGTCTGCCAATGGAAATTAAGTTAGTGATACATTAAATGCCAGTGGAAGTATAACTTGCATAGAAATTAATATCAATCTATATATATATGTTTTTATTTTATTTTATTTATTTATTTATTTATTTATTTTTTTTTTTG
>NW_005187421.1:1100080-1102904 GCF_000239375.1 Pundamilia nyererei
AACCACTGGATTTCTTTTAAACTTGAATCTTTCACAAAAAATATGTTAATTCTAGTATCTTTTAGATTCTTTTGCAAGTTAAGACCCTACATAAATACAGAGGAAAGGGGAAAAAAAAACAAAATCATGATGATCCCTCAAAGCAAGTGCTTTGGCGACAGTGGGAAAGAAAACCTCCCTTTTAACAGGAAGAAACTCCAGCAGAAACAGGCTCAGGGAGTTGCAGCCATCTGCCATGATGGGTTGGGTAGGAAAACAGGACAAAGACACGCTGTGAAAGACAGCCAGAGATTAATAATCTAATTAATGATTAAATGGAGTGCAGAGTGATGTATAAACACACGGTGAGTGAAGAAGAAACACTCAGTGCATCATGGGAAGCCCCTAGCAACCTAGCCCTATTGCAACACAACTAAGGGAGGATTCAGAGTCACCTGACACAGCCCTAATTATATGCTTTGTCAAAAAGGAAAGTTTTAAGAGACTGTGTCTGTCTCCTGAATCCAAACTGGAAGCTGGTTCCACAGAAAAGAGGCCTGAAAGATGAAGGCTCTGCCTCCCATTCTACTGAACTAAGTTTTTCTAACCATATGTCACAGTTTTAACTCTTAAATCACACAGCCATCACCCAAAATGCTAGTTTGTGTTGATATGTTTTGTGGCCTTTATTTTTAAAGGTTCGTAAAAAGGATGACTCATATAAGTATTTGATTTTAGTTAGGTAAAAGCTCATGAATTTAAAAAAAGTTCAAATGAAAAATTAATATAGTGGAAAAAAACAAACAAACAATTATTTAGTACTTTTGATTCACTTCTTGAATTTCAATTCAGACTCAGAAAGGTTTATGACATTGCTGAAGTCTGACTTGAAAGACTAGTGTTATTTTGGAAAGATGCTCCAGACTGAGCAAATACTACTGGTTCAGATTTATCTTCTTTGCCAAACTGCAGCATTAATCCTCTGAGATGAAAGAATTGTTCATGTAGAAAACACAAAATGCTATTTACACCATCTTACAGTCACAGCATTTTTTTAAAATAAGGTTTTATGCTGTATAATTAGTCTTTATCAACAGTCCACATGTTAATATACATAATTGTATATTAACATGCAGTTGATATTCTTCATTGTGACCTCTTAGAAAATGCATACTTATATTTTTCCATTTTGAATCAGCATGGTTATTTTAAGCATGCAATTACATCTGCAATGCAAAACAACAATGAATGCGGTGGTGCTGAGCCTAGTCTGCTGTGGTCCTGGTGAAATATTACATGTTGAATGTTTTTCATTTAACAGCGTCTCTTTGTTATAGTGTTGTTGTGTTTCACAGCTGGGTATCATTGATTTGCATGGCGAGAGTAGAAAATGAAGTCACCTAATTCTCATGTTATCAACATTTCTCGGTCATTCAATCAAGCCTTATCGTAGTGCGCTGCTGGTCGCATAATGACAGTAATAAATTTAAAAACAAACACCTCCCTCACGTTTTAGGTTTCAAGAGTTTCACACAAATGTGTGCTTATAATAGCATGCTATTTGTCAGAGAAAATGAATCTGTTGCTACCGTTACTACATTTAAGCCATGCCATGAGCCTGAAACAGTGTTCATATTTTTGTAACTGAAGTGATTACCAATGATTTACAAATAGATTTAACATTTGTTTCCTTTTGTGATTGTCTGTTCATCTGTTATCTTAAAATCTGATGACAGATTATGAACTTATATACTACTAAATACGTCCTAACACTGAAGTGTGGCTGGTTGGACCATCAAAGGGCAATATCACCGAGGAATCAAAAATATTTGGAAAGTTTAGCTAAGTTTTATGAGTCGTATATTAACTCTGTGAGCTTCTGGGTATGACTTTGCAAAGTTCTGGCTAATTCCTGCCAGGCTGGGAGACTAGTTTTCACAAACTACTACAGTATGCCAACCCACTTTTTCTACTTACCCTTTGCAGTATCCTGCAGTAAAGTAGCACATTAAGCTTAACTATTTATAGTGTTTTGCCCCTTTTCTACCTGTTTTTAAGTTCCTACTTTGCTGTCTTATGGATTATCCTTCTTTGCCACCCAACCTCTGCCACTTCCAGCCTTTGGCCTCATAATGCAAAACCTATCAACTCTCCACTGTTATTCCACTGATCACCTTTACTCCACTGATTCTTCCTGAATTGCCTCAAAAATTGCCACAAATTTTGCATCACAATTAGAACCACAATACCTTTGCATACAATAAACCGATTAACTGTGCTTTGGTATCTTGTGTTCTGTTAAAATATCATTCTGAGTCAGTTTATTATTCATTATGTGTTTACAGCACCCTCTGTGGTTGCTCCAAGTAATGCACTTTAGAAACGGCTTTATTTTGAAAAAACGTTATTGAACAGGAAGTCGGCTCAGTCAAGCAAAGCAAGTGAGCAAAAAGAAGGGAAACATATCGGCCTTAGTGATGGGATTTCCGGCTCTTTTTAGAGAACCGGCTCTTTTGGCTCCGAGCCGGCTCTTCAGGTTGTTTTGTTGCTTTAATTAATTTATTATTAACAATAATATAGTAATTCCTTTTGTGCATAATTGTAATGTAACAAAAGTGGTTTTATTTATATATGTTTATATATAAATATATGTTTATATATAAATATATGTGGTGGCCCCTAGAGACAAAACACGTACAAACTCCAAAACACATTTCTAGCATTAACTGAACTTCCAAAACAGAGCTACCCAGATCACTTAAATTACACAATTGAAAGCATATGTGTATTGTTTGAGTATTTATACACAAGCACTCATATATATGAAAAAAATATTTTTTAAAAA
>NW_005187421.1:1103152-1115519 GCF_000239375.1 Pundamilia nyererei
AACTATTCACATTTCAACTTTTAACTATTTAAATTTTCAGCTTTTTCCTTTTAAACAAATTTAAAGTGAAACAACACAAAACACTGCAAACCACAAAACAATTAAATATAAATTAGAATATGAAAACAAAAAGAACATGCACATTCTCTGTCATATGGACCTGCATGAATAAACTTTCTGAATCCTTTATCATCTGCAACTGAAAATAGTTGTGGATGATTACTATACCTTTCTAATGTGACGTTGTTGTCCCTGGCTCTCTTTCTCTCTCTCTCCCTCCCGCTCTGCTCCTCCCCCCTCTCCCCAGCGCAAAGCACAAGGCTCGCATGCGAGTGAAGCGGAAATAAGTGGAGAGAGAGGGTGAGAGAAAGAAAGAAAAAAAACCATGGCCTGCGTCATTCACGTCAAAGATCCGACAATAATAACATGGCTGAACCACAACTCACAACCACTAGCACTTTATATAGCGTCTGTAGAAATTATCCACATATTTCACTTATCTTAACTGCACTACTGTATAATTCTGTATAAACAAACATTCTGTACAATACCATAATTTTAATTCTACAACTGTTCATAACTTGCATAGTTCATATTTCTGTATAGCTTTTTAATTTCATATTTCTGTATAATTTTCATATTTATATCCTGTACATAGCTTGTACATCACTACAGCCTGTACATACTTATAGTTATAGCATATTCATAACATACCTTCATAGCGTGTACATTGTAACATACCCATAATAGACCCATATTTTGTACCCTCATACCTATAACTGACTCATTTCTGTAATATATTTATATATCAATATTATTGCTAATATATATTTTGTAATATATCTATATCATGGCTAAAGCGCTTCTGGATGGATGCAAACTGCATTTCGTTGCCTGTACTACATGTGCAATGACAATAAAGTTGAATTCTATTCTATTCTATTCTAATTATTATTTGCAGATGAGTTTTAAAACATGATCCAGTCAATAGTGTCTCATGACAATGACTTAAGCGAGTGCTACATTTGTGGCAACTGCTGTGTGCAGATCAACAATGAATAATATAAGGAGTGCGCCAGAGAGTATGACCGTGCAGCGTTTAAAGCGTGGAAGTACTGACCTTACTTACCTTAAAAAGTGACAAAAACATTAGCGTAGGAAGAAATCTTCTTTTTACAGCGAAAAACACCCCTAAACGTCCGAGCATGCACCGACAGTACGCTGCCACGGAAATGTGTAACTCCCAGATTCTTCCACTGACCTCTACCACACTCCTGCACCAGGACAAACCTCCGCCTGCCCCACTCCTGCTATACAGGTGAAAATAGAGCAACAGGATTGATTTTATTTATTTTCTGCTGTGTTTTACGTGCATCTATTTGAAAGAGTGAGTGTAAACACAAAAAACTATTTTATTTTATATGCTGGAATATGCAGAAAAATAGGTTTAAATGTTAAATAAAATTCTTCCAGTCAGAGAATGTTGCATATAATTTAATGTTTGCTTCATTCAAGTTAAAAGATTAAAACTAATAAAACTAGTTTCAAAAAGAGACTTTTTCATTTGATTACATTTTACATGACAGATTATGCAGATAAAATAGAATTGGTCTGAAAGATCTATTGCTTTATTACCTATTCAGGTTGTAAATCTTTTTTTTTTTAAAAAGGAACTAAGTAACTATGTAAGAAATAAGAAAAATAAATAACAAAAAAAATGAACAGAAACATTCAGTCAGTTAACATTCACCACATGAAAAATAAGAATTTTCTTATTATGCAGTACTACAAATTTATGTGGAATTTGAGTTTAATGACAATAATTTGAGGGTAGCACAAAGATATTTCCCTGGCAGTTCACCCTCCCATCCATTGGCCTAGATGGCCTATCACTGCTCAACCTGGTCACACTTGTTTCTGAAAGGTACTGAAAAATTCTGTTTCCTGCTATATATAGTATCCAAAAAATGCTTATTACACTACCACACTTTCTCTCCAGGTAATAAACATAACATTTTCACACTTGGTAGCACTTTATAATAATGTCACACTATTAAGCATTAGTGAGGTGTTAGCATGTGCTTAATTCATCATTCATATATAATTACTCCTTCTTAGCATGTCATTTATACATACATGGATATGTTTAACCATCTGTTACTGTTACACTATGTATAGCTATCACTGCTACTACATCATCGTTAATAATAATCATAAACATCATTGTCATAATTGTCCTAATAATATATCTGTACCTTAAATTGCTACCTTCAAACAAAGAAGAGTACTGGGGACATAAGGTATTTAAGAGGCATACAACCCTCCACTATAATATCCTTATGATGTTAAAGCATTAACCAATAATGCCTTATACAGTGATTAAGTTTACTATATATGTCACTTGTACTTATTAAGTTGTGATAGAACTTGAAATTGTATCCCAATTGAGTATATAACAAAAAAAAAATCTAATACATAGTTGTTACCAATTACCATAAGCAGATTATAATTTTCTTACTAATACAGTATATCACTGTACTATTACTTATTATTTTTGCCTGGTACGCATATGTTTGCTTCCACATTAATAACAGTTAACCTCAGCCTGTTGGCCTAATATCCACTTTCAATGCAATATTACCAGTGTTACTTTGTAATTGAGTTGTAATAACTTGTTACTGCCTTGTAATAACTTGTTACTGTTACCTTTTGGTTTCTATATTATTGTCTCACTGTCATAACACCAAATTGTATTACATGTGCTATATTTCTACATCTTTCTACATTTTAGGAAGCACTGACTGCTCCTCACATTTCATAAATCAGCAGGGGGCTCTATAAAAACTGTTAAAATAGATGTGATGTGACCTACAAATATATATGTTCAGGTTCAGCTATTTTTATTAGATTTTTTTTATTTACAATTTTTTTTAATTAAGTCTTTAATTCAACTACAAATTCAAATTAAATCTTCATGTAGCTTTTCCTGTTTTAATTTAAAAAAATGTCCATTCAAATGTTTTCCAGTTGCCTCCAGAGCAACTGAGACCAAGACTTTCAGTTCACCCACAGCAACAGAAAAGAGGATGTTTAGGTTTATTAGATTAGATTCACAGGATTTGTTTTAACTCAAGTGTCGTTGCTAGATGTGACTTTATTTTTCAACTACATCAGTGGTGGTGATGAGTCAACACGCAGTTCATTATGAGGTGCCGTAAGGGACATTATTACTGAAACGCTCTCACACACACTACTGAAATTTTACCTCTCACTGAGAGGTAAAATTTCAGTAGTGTGTGTGAGAGCGTTTCTCTCACTGAGAGGTAAAATTTCAGTAGTGTGTGTGAGAGCGTTTCAGTAATAATGTCCCTTACGGCACCTCATAGTTCATTGTGCTTTATTGATTGTATTATTGTTTCCAGCTGCTGGGAGTGATGCAGACGGGAGGTTAGGTTTGAGGGTGGTTTCAGGCTGAAGGCAGTTTTATATGTTCCACTGTTTACAGTGACCGCACACTTTTCAAGCTATGGGTTTAACAGCCAGTTAATGCCACCTTATTAGCTTATTGTTATTATAGTTATTAGTAGTAGTAGTATAAGGCAGGAGTTTATCTCGGTCTGTATTTTTGGTAGATCTACTCATCAATCACAAATGACTTTTTTAGCTGGTTTCTGTGCAGGTTCAAATTGTGATTAGAGCCATCCATCCCTTTGCCAGACTGCAATGTTCACTACTACTTGCATTTCTGTCAGGAATCTGTTTTTGTTTGTTTTTTCTTACTGTGCTACTAACTTGATAAAATGTTTATGTTTTCCTTCTTCTTCTCTCCTTGTTTCTCTAAAAAGAGAAAAAGAAAGAGAAGACCAGGAATCAAATCAATGTGAAGCCCTGGAGTATAGTCAAAAGTCACCACATGCTCATTTAAAAAAGAAAAAAAAAACATCTATGGATGATGTAGAGATGAGTGTGTTTTCTCACTTGTAATAAGCTTGTGGACAGAAACATGCTCCAAAACATGTTCAGCTTTCAACAGTAAGTGGTGAAATGCTGTTTAATATTTACCAGATCTGAATAATACAACAACATTGCAGAGCAAAATTGTCAACATCAACCACTGCTTATGAAGTACTCCATCTCCAAGATAAATCCTCCACATCTGAACCCTCTTCGTGAAAGTGAGCAAATGAGAACATCCACATACAACCAAACAACATGAAGAATTCAACTGTACTGGTTTCATTTCTTCCTTTAAAAAAAGTCAGAGAGCAGTGCAGTTGTTGAGCCTGACGCGTCTGTCAAAACAACATCTTCAAGTAGGCTACGATTTTACTTATCTATTTTAAGCACAAGTCAGCATCCAACATTCCATTAACAAGGAGATGTGGCATGCATTACCACTTAATTGGCACTTACATTCTGGGGGTCAGTCATTATGCAATCCTTACGTGTTCCTAAAATTGATAACACTCACGGACTTTTATTTTGACCTGATTTGAATGTTATCAGCACACAGAATGACTATTATCAGTTGTTATCAGTCATATACTTATCGCTATTAGGTGTGTCTATCTTCCAGCCAGCTCAGTGGGCTGTTATCATCCATTGTAATCTGTAAAAAACAGAGTACCACAGATTATAGGAATTTCTAACACTCAGTGGTAAATGTCATTGCAAACTCTCAAATACAGCTTTGTAATGAGTGCTTTGCATTGTAAATGGGGTAATTTAACTATAAATGTGTGCTTCCTATACCTAACCAGTACCTTTAGTGTCTTGTGCTTAACAAGCCTGTTCCTTTAAACATTAGTTAAAAAATTAACCCCAGATACTTGAACAGTCAAGCTGAATTTTAATGAAATTGTGAATGAAGGATAGTTGAATATTTCCCTTTTCTTAGAATTGAGCAGCTATGTCAAAATATGACTTCTTACATTAAAAAGAAGACTTCAAACCTATATCGCGGTTATACAGAATCAATAAAATGGCAACATTGTAGAAGAGGAAAATTGCTCCAAACTTAAAATATAAAACTAAAGAAAAAAGAAACCAAACAAATCATCCAACAGCACCAACTGGGAGGAAAATAAATCTGATAAAGCGTGATAAAGAAAAAACAATATCTTGGCGACCAACTAGGAGACACTACAAAGGCAATGAAGGCGCTATATAAAAATAACAGAATACATCAAATAACAGTACTTCTTCCCTTGTCATGACAGGGAGTTGTGTTATCCAGTCTGTGAAGACAATCTAGTTTATGGAAAAAAATAAATTCAACAGAATGTTTTATATGTGCAGGCTGTACATGACTGCTGATTGATGTCATAGTTATGGAAATCAGTTGAGAATGACAAAATTCACAGCTGCATGATGACCTTGTCTGGCCATTCTTGATAGAGAACTGAAAGCAAAGAGTGATTCGAAGAAGACAAAAAAGGGAATGCAGCGGACCAAATTGAACGTCCGACTACTTATCATAACTTTTTTCTTTTTTCATTCTGAAACCATTTGAATTTGGATGAAGGGGTACTTTCATAGTTCTTTAAAACCATGGTTCATTGGCATGAAACCAACCAGCTGCAAATGGTTTTCACTTTGGCAGGAAGACATAATTAATGAAGCCCATCTAATGACTATTAGCTAAGTGTGGCCCTGAGCAGAGGGGCAAAATGATGATTTTAATGAAAACCATCAAATTTAACCATTCATTGGATAATTATCTGTAAATTTGTTTAAAGTATTTCATTGAGTAGTAGTTAAACCAGATATTGGCTAACTTGAGTCAGCAGGACCATGACACTTGAGAGCCGTGGACTTCTGAGACCCCAGAGCTTTCCCAATCAATTTCAGGAGGCAAAGTACAAATTTAAACAAAGGTACGTTTTGTTTTTGTTCCTCTTGTTGTTTTTTTTGCTACCTTGGCATTCACAGGGTACTGATGACAGCCCTCCTTTATTTGAGCTGACATTAATAATGATCTTTTGTCTATTGTGAGTGTTTCAACTGTATAGATGTGCCTTGCTGATGTACTCCAGAAGTAAGATTGGGATTATTTGTAATAGAGAGTGGAGGTGGAATAAGAGCTGCAGAATCAACATTTGTAGCATAAGGTGATGCCAAAACCTGAACTCATTCAGTGTTGCTGGAGCTTTAACTTTATTGTTTGTTATACAAAACTATGTATGCCTCTCTCTCTCTGTATTTTTTAGCACAGAGAAGTACTAAATGTGGTAATATTTAAGTGGTTCACTTTTGCCAAGAAGTGTCTGTCAGTCACATATTATAGAAATAGCTTTATATCTACTCTGTGTAACTCTACTGCCAAAATCTTTCTCCAGCTTGTTTTCAGTCATGCTCACAATGTGCCTCCAGGGATGTCAATGCCAGTCATTCAGCGCGTCCACCACTGTGGGTTAGACAGAAATGTATCTACAGTGACTGGATAAATCGCTATCATATGTTTTAGTGTCATGCATGGCTCCTAGACATCAAATCTTAATGACGTTAATGATTCCCCGACTTTTCCTTTAGCGCCATGGGGTTGATATGTGTGGTTTTTAAATAAAACATTTTCTTTGATGTTGATGTGAATGTTTCCCACAGGATGATTTGTCTTAGCTGTTGTGATCTCTTAATTTTTCATTTTCCACCCCGCCTGGGCAGCATAGTGGTTAGCACTGGTGTCTCACAGCAAGAAGGTTCCTGATTTGAACCCCAGTTGGGACCCATTTGTGTGGAGTTTGCATGTTCTCCTTGTGCCAGCGTGGATTTTCTCTGGCTTCTTCCCATAAGCTAAAGACATGAATGTTAAGTTAGCTTAAGATTCTGAATTGGTCATGGATGTGAGGGATATGTAGAAGCTGGTTTAATTGTGCAGAATAAAGCACTGTATGAATCTATGGATATAATGTGACTTCTAGGCCAAAGCCCTTTGAATAGTTAGTAGACTAGAAAAGCACTGTATAATTGCCATTAAATTATATCTGGTTTAACTGTAAGTTACTCATAGTTTCTTTTTCATGCAGCTTGTGCTACTGAAATGACATATTCATCCGCATTAGCAGTGGTTTGTTTTTAGTGGTTTACAATGTGATGGGACAGCTAGCATTTTATTGACTATATTATAAACACAATATATTTTATGATTGGTATTATTCTAAAACAAGCACTATAAACATTTATTTCATATAGCTAACCAAAGATGAAATGTGCTGTATTTTTTTAAGTGTTTCTACCCTTTCTAATAGGAATATTTTTAAAAGGTGCTAAACTCATGTATACGTAATCCAATGTATGTACTTTTTCTAAAGTAAGTCCAGTCTAGTGCAATGGAATGGAAATTAGAAATAAGGTGAGAAACATTTGAATGTAATTTCCATTTACAACCTTTTAAAAAAAAGATTTATTCTGTACAAAATGTTATTTGGTCTCTATTATTACTGGTATCTAATTATTTGTGCTATAAATAGTCATGGCTATGACTAATGGTCTTGTGTGAACTGATGAGGTTTTTTTTACCTCATGTTTGAAGTCCAATTATTTTGAGCTAAGAAATTAAAGCTTATCCCTGTTCCATTTTCCCCTCAGTTTTTCTCTGTTCACAACTTCGTACATATGCATATGAAGTGCTGCTGACTAAGATTTACATAAGAGAACCGTGTGTACACATGGCTTCATAAACCTGCACTTTGAAGCTTCAACATTAGAATTTCAGCCACTGCCATATTTAGAATGTGCAGTAATAAACGAATAGTAGCAAACTTGATTAGCAGGCAGCACTGATAAACTCTTAGAATTTAACTCACCACAGCTGAAGAGCCGAGAGTTTATATAACAAACAGCGATCCATGGTATTTGTCAGATAAATCCATGTTGCTGCAAAATGCCCCACGAGGCACAAACACTGTCAAGAAGTCCAGTAGTGACTCCCAGGTATTGGCTACTGCTGCCATTAACTTTAAGCTAGTTACTGAACTGCAGTGCTGTTTTATAGTAAATGGTATAGTAGTTTTTCAAGTTTCCTTCGTTGTACTTGATGCCCAGAATTGCTATGTGCAAGAAATGCTCTGGATTTGTAGATGCGATGGACATCTCCTTTCATTGTGTGAAAATGAAACATGGTAGAAACTGCGTCTAAAAAAATCACTTTGCTTTTCTTGTTTGTCAAGAAGGTCAAGAAGCAGGCATAGATTTATGAAGTACAATCACATCTGCAACAACTAGGACAGGGCTCGTGGAAGCTTGCTGTCACGTGAATGGATGAAAGCTGGAGAGGGTTTGAAGTTAAGACACAGGAAGAGATAGAGGTGTTCGGGTCGGAGGGAGGTTGGCGGCTCGTGTTGAAGCGGAGGTCTCTTAGGGTGGAGAGAGAGCACATGGATACGATATAGTAGGCAGTGTGCAAATTAGTTTGGGTGCTTCAGTGGTACAAGTCAAGTGCTGAGTTCTTTGTTTTTCAGTTGCTCACATAGCCTGTAGGAAAACAGGGTGACTAGTCAAAATTTGCAGCTTGTGCCAAGCCCCCCTGTCCTACTTGTTTGTCCCAGATCTGCTGATGCAGTTCTCTCCCTTTCTACATTTTTTTGTCTCTACAGCTGTGGGCATTTATTATTCAAACCATTCCTTTTGAATTCTCCCTCTTTCGTGCTTTGCATGAGGATTAGCAATGCAGCACTTGTTATTTTTTTCAAAGTAATACCCAAATATATTAGTAATGTAAAATGGGATAATCAAGGTGCATTTTGTTTTTCTTTCCATTTGGCAGGACAGTATACCAGTTCGGTGCTTCTTACAGGGCTTATACTTACTCAAAACAGCTGAGTATGTTCAGGGCTGAGTGGATCTTGGCCTGTCTAAGGATGTAAGAGCCACTCCTTAAGGGAAAAGATATTCAAAGCCAGTTGCATCCATACTGCACTACATGGGGTAGTTTTCCAACTGTGTTTTTTTCTACTCTTGCACAAAATGTTTGCGCTTCAATTTCAGTGTCATGTAAACATTTTTAATTATGTGCCAAACCAGTATGAACAATGTAGGCTTACTTGTTAATCTCATGGAAAATCAGTGAGTGCCCTCCTACGTCACCCCCTCAGAATCAACTTGTGTGTGTTAAATAACTTTGGCATGTAATGAAGCCATAGAAATCGGTTCATACTATGACAACTCTCACGTTACAGACCTTTGGAATACATAGTTGTGAGCTGAAATGTGACATGGCTTCATTAGATTAGTTAAAATTAATGAACACAGAAGTGAGTTCATTCTGGGTGTTTCAGGGGGGAACCTTTTCTCTGATTTATATGAAAAGGCCCTACTGTCCCATATGGAAAAGATATATATAAATCTTATAAAGTTTGTATCTGTCTTGTGTGAAACTTGTATGAAAAGCATACAAGAGTGAAAACAGATATAAGATCCCTTGAAAAATTATATAATGAAACTTGTATGTTTTGGATACTTACTAAAACAATGTATGAAAGTAATGAGAAAGTGGCCACTTTCATGAGTAAATATTTTACTATTTCTTTTCCATATGGGGTGTTATACTCTTGATTTCAGATGGCTCAGTAAAACAGAAAACAAATTCACACAATCAAAGAAAGAAATATAAGAAGGCAATGCCGTATCAAAACTTTTTCTTTTTTACTTTTATTACTTTTGTTTCAAGTTTCTTCTGTCCAAAGAATGTTGTTACAGAGTTTTTTCTGGCTGTGTTGGTTTTTTCTTTCTTTCGTTTTTCCTTTCCTTTTTTTTGTTGGCAGAGTTTGATCTGGGCTCTCTGTTCTCAAGGCTTATGAATCGTTTGCACCTTATGTGAACCTCAGTTTTATACTCGCTATGCCTACTTCCTCAAGTGTTCTTCACTTGGCTGGACGTTGCAAAAAGGTTTTTTGTGATTGCTCGCTACTGTTTTTTGTGACTTTTTATGTTGCTGAGCTCACAAGGCTTTTTCTTTGGTCTCAGAATATCCCAAACTGTTGTTTTGGCCTCTCCTAAGAATTTATCTCTCTCTGTGATGAATTTCTTTTGATTTTGCAGCCCATGTATATATTTATTTATATAATTATTTGATCTGACAGCTCTTTTGACGACATATTGTGGGTTCACAGAAACGGCTTCAAAATGGAAATGCTATGCTTGGAATAAACTTCAGACCTTTCACCTTCCTAGAAGTGGCTCATGTCTACCCGTGGAATAGCTTTGGAATGAATTGTCCAACCAAACGTGAGGCCCTGAAAACAAGGAGTCGTTTTAATTGGATTATGATGCACTGTTGTGCTCCACAATTCAGGGTCATTGTATTGACCTACATCCAAGTACTTTTACACCACTTGCTGCATTCACCCATTCACACATAGACTCGTAGATGCTTTCTTCCATGTTTAAGATGCTTTTTATCAGTCACAGAGCAATTTGGAGGTCAGTATCTTGCTCCTAGATGCTTTGACTTGACGAGCAATTCTATTCTTCAAGCTATAGCCACCACAGATGGTGTGTTTTCAAACAGCTCAGTAAATAAGGAAAAACACTTCACACTGTCAAAGTACAAGGCTAAGAAGGCAAAATAGATGATAAATGGGGAAGAAAAGGCAGTACACTGTTTATATTGCACAGTCTTGCTTCATTGTCTGATTATTAGGTCGAGACAAGACATCCACACTCATGCCCTTGACAGCATTCTCTTCCTACTCACGTGGAGCCATCAGCGATACCAGACTGAACATCTAACATAATGCCAAAAGGGCTTTCTGAAGTGATTCTCAGAAGTTCATTAAAAATCTTATCTGAAGACGTTTTAAGTGATGTGATTAGGCTTCTGGAGGACCCCAGAGTTTCTGTGAAGCATCCCACTGGTTGATATCTCATCCTCTTTATAATTAATTTCTCTCCCGTGACACACAGCATCCAATACTGTTCAGGCATTCTAAGACGCATTATGCAATAATTACACTGAGATTTACACTTTGTGTGGATGAATTATTAAAATGGTAAATAGTCAATATTTTCAGACTTGGCAAAATAGACTCATTCCTTCTATTTACACAACAACTTCTCGAGGTAATTTGGGTACTTTTTATGCATTTAAATTGTTGCTTTATTGTCAGCTTTTAAGTTATTTTAAAGTTACTATTCATTATTCCATTTTTTTTCTTCCAGCTTTAAAATCTCTTTATTGGTGCAAACACTATTACTAGACTGAATTCATTACCCTAAGGTTGGATCATGGTTAATTTAAATTGTCCTTAAAACTTGCAAGACTGGCTATACCAATCTTTGTAATTTCCTACAGACCAATTGCATTCTCTGAAAATCCTATCACGTACCACAACAACTTTGTGGCGCGCAGTAAATTATTTCCGACTGTCACTGAGCTATTTCAGCATTTTCTAGTTGCCCCTGCTAAGCAAAGCACACCACTCCTCGGTGCCCTCTCTCACTTTTATGTTGACTAAACTGCACAGTTACTTCTTGTTCTTTCAAAGCCCATTTCTTGCTCACTTTCCCAAGGCTATCCATATCACCTGAAAGTCATCCTGCGGTATTCACCTACTGGCACGATCAACAGCGAGAGTGCCACAAGGGAAATGTAAACAGCAAGAAAACCCTTTGGCTATGTGGTTTCCTGTTCACTGGCAAGTCAATTAAGCAGCAAATGACCCCTAGAATCTACTGTAATAAGCCAAGCGATACAAAATTGCCTTTAATATATCATAATGATGACAGTAATTGGATTAGACGGTTGATTGCATTTTCTCCAGCTGTAAAAATACTTCAGTAACAAAACAATAAAAATAAAAGTGCTGCCAATAAAAGTGAGCTATAAAAGTCAGTCTTTTAGTTCAGTGGTTCAGGGGAAGCACACGGACAAGCTACACTTCATTTTTATTTTTTATTTTTGTTAACAAAACACTTTTTTCCCCTTTAAACCCAAAATCAACATAATTATTGTTTACTTAATGTTACAAACTGAAAATTACAGTGGAGTGAGCCATGCTAATCAAACACAGATTACAGCAACACTACCACACCTTTGAGGGAAGTCTTACCAGTTATTATCGCTACAATGCTGAAGTGGCTATGTAAAGGGTACAGGTGCACAGAAGTACAAGTAGGTGTGCGGGGAAAAAAAATCACCTAAAAGGTACAAGAGCTTTGATATTCACAGCATGAGCCACACGTAGCTCATGCTGTGTGTGGCAGCTGGCTCATTAGTGTTATCTTGTTGTTATTTGGTTTAGATGTCTCGCACACTTGAAGGTGTTGACTGTTAGAGTGAATTTTATATATAAAACCTTCCATAATGTCATGGTGCGTTGTGCGGCAGGCGGGAGAAGGACCCAAGATGCAACTCACAGACACGGGGATA
>NW_005187421.1:1123508-1125290 GCF_000239375.1 Pundamilia nyererei
AGGAAGTACAGAGGTTCAGACAGGAGGAGAGAGCACGGGGAGAACACAGACATAACAGGCTGGGGGAAACATGGAATACAACACGAAAGGGGACCAGGGCTCATGAATACATAGAGGGGCACACAGGGGGTGAGAGTCACAAAGGGAAAGCACAAAGGGAACAACATAACAGGGCAACTCAGGAAACAGAACCTAAACAGGGAACTGAATACAAAAACACATGAGAAAACCAAGAACACTGGGCCAACATGGCCCAGGACCATGACACATAAAGCATTTACCCTTTGGTTATTTCTACAAACAGCTGATTATAGTCCAGTTGTGTGAGACACAAATCAGGTGAATGCTTTTTAATCGAGCCACAAAGTCTGTGGAGGAGATTTGGGTGCATCGATAGAGGAGGACTTTTTATTTAAAATCACTATGAACTAATTATGGTCCAGCAGCAGCCCAGATATTAGTAGGGCCTTCAGTGTGTAAGTGTTTGAACTCTTGATAAGAAAATCCTACCAAAGGGGATCTGGTCGGCCATTCTGCCTGCTGAACAAGCTCTGGTGAAGAATCATCATTGCTCACAGACGGGATTGCCATCAGTCACATTCGTTTTCAACTTAGAAAGAGAAGAAGTAAGCAAATTAGCATCGTCTTGGCTAATATAACCAAGAACAGATAGTTGCAGTTCCAGCACCAGGATCCCAAACTGGTGAGAAAAGATCTGATTGAAATCGGAAGTGGTACTCATGCATGCTGCGTGGTCTTGATGATCACATTTGTCAAAGGCTCCACCATTGATTTTGGGAGATAATTATCTTGAGTATGAGACCAAGGTCATTCCACTGGTTTATTGCAAGTGAGAGAATCGTCTGCTGAAAACTGGCTGCTCCATTACCATTTCATGAGCTGATAATGACTGAATGATATTATCTTCAATACCAAACCATTTTCTATCCCACCAAGATCTGTTTGATTAATTAATCATTCAGATTTCATTTCCATTGTGTACATTTATACTTCTGTGATGAGGATTTGATAAATATTTATACCCTTATTTCATGATTTTGTATCAAGTGCCCAATTAAACATTTTAATGTATCTTAATTTTAAAATATCAAATTCCACTAAAGAGCTAACAGGAAAGTACACAGAGCAAATTTAAGATAAAAAAAACCCCACTTTTTATTTAGTTAAAGTTTTTAAAATCATAATTCTTTGTCTTGATACTGTTGATATTTTTGTGCTACTGATTATGTACATCCCTATGTGCAGGTGCCATGTTTTCACAAATGACCTGCAAACAAAGGTTTAAGAGAGTTGCAGGTTTAGAAAACTCACAACCCATCATATAATTTTCAAGTCTACCACTATTTGCAGACATTTTGTATTATATAAGAAAATATGAGGACACATCAAGAAATTTCACATCAAAGCTGGCTGAAAATCAGGCACCTCATTGTTATGTTTTAGGAATTTGGATACACTCTTTTGATGTACCTTTCAAAGCCACTCACAAGCATATTGTCTGTCATCTGCTTGTGTTCTCCAAGGTCTTACAAAAGGTGGAAAATAGATCTAATTTAATGCACAAGTCAGAGCAAACAGTCTGTCCCAGTAAATCAGTGTTTCACAGCAGACAGAAACCCAGATTCATTTCAGTGTTCTTAAAAATAGTGGGCATTGGGTTGCTGATGGGTCTAATCTGAATGATCATATTTGAATTGTGCATGTAATGAGTGTTTAAGTTGAAAGTATATTTACATAACACCACAAATATAGTATATATAT